>NW_026000241.1:4950582-4957543 GCF_001458135.2 Marmota marmota marmota | reverse complement strand
GAACCGGCTTCCCCAGTTTTGCAGACTTCGGAGTAACCAGGGGACCCCGAGGAGCAGGGGGGCTGGGACGCGCACACCTCCCTCCCAGGCCCCGCCTCGCCCGCGGCGGGAGTCTCCCCGCGACCCTCCCGCCGCCACCGCAGAGGGGGAGACGCGGGGCTGGGCGGCCGCGCTGCCCACAGACCGCTCCGGCCGGCAAAGCGCCGCGCAGGACCCGGGGCCCGGCCGGACTCTGACCGCAGTCGCCGCAGCTGCCGCCGGAGGCCCGGGTCCCTCCACAGCGACTCACCCGTCCCCTTCACCGCGACCCGCTCCCCTTGCGGGAAGGGCGCCCTCCATACTCACCATTCCCCGCCTTCTAGGGTTCCCGGGGTCGCCTCGGCCCGCATAGGGCGGAGGTCACAGCGAGGAGGCTGAGCCACTTAGAAGTTCTCTTCACAAGACCCGCAGGACACTCTATGGCGAACCCTAGAAGAAGCTCCACAAAAGTGGAAGGTTTCCATCTTCTTCCAGCTGCGGTGCTGATTGGACAGTTCCTGAGGCCCCACCCCATGTCTCTGATTGGCTAGCGATCCAGGCCCCGCCCCTGAATCTTGAGTGACAGCAGGATAGAACCTCTACCTGGCTGAATGGAACCCAAGAGATGGTTTCCTGCCCTTCCCAGCCCCAGCAACTTCCCAGGGCCTGGACCTGACCTAACGTGAGGGATAATTGCATGTATCCATTTAGATCCAACCTCCCAGGTCTGGGAACACCTGAATATGGTAAATGATATGTAATATAACTTTATAAAAGAGCATTTTAAATGTAACCATATAAGATATTAATAGTATTAACTGATATTAATTGTTATTTATAATTAAATTAAATTCATTGTAGAATTGAAAAATTGGGATTTAATTGTTTAAGCAAAACTCAATCCTGGCCTTTCAAAACTGGTGTTGTCTTCTCACTGTATTAGGTGGGCTCTTCCTGTTTTTTGCCCCTGTAATTGAGGGAACAAGTGTACTTAGGCAGTTCCAGAGGTAATGTCCATGAGATAAGACCCCACCTCAGAAAAGGACATCTTACCAGGAGCGGTGGCACACGCCTGAATCCCAACAGCTCGGGAAGCTGAAGCAGGAGGATTGCAAGTTCAAGCCACCTTCATCAACTTAGCAAGAACCTGTCTCAAAATAAAAACAGAAAGAAAGGGCTGGGGAGGTGGCTCAGTGGTTAAGCATCGCAGGGTTCAATCTCTGGTACCAAAAAAGAAAAGGTCATCTACTCAGATTGCCAGGACATAATGGAACAGAAGGGAGTGAGGTAGTGCCTCCTATTGTCAGAGGTCAGACATTTGGGATGAGACAGCTGGCTTCACAGCCAAGGCTTTCGTATGCCTTTGCTGTCTATCTACCCATTTTCACCTAAAAATATAAAAACATACCTACAGGGAAGTACAGTTATTCAATTCAGGGGGCAATGGAGCTATATGGAAGCAACGTTCTACAAAGGAATCAAGAGGGAATAGGAAGAAACATTTGAACTCAGAAACCAGCCTGCTCCACATGAGGCCATAAGAAAAGCTTAGATTCAGAAGATTAAAAATATTTCTGTAAAGAAAAACAGGGCTGGGGATGTGGCTCAAGCGGTAGCGCGCTCGCCTGGCATGCGTGCGGCCCGGGTTCAATCCTCAGCACCACATACAAAGATGTTGTGTCCGCTGAAAACTAGAAAATAAATATTAAAATTCTTTCTCTACTAAAATAAATATTAAAAAAAAAAGAAAAACAAAAAGAGACAGAAGCAAGGTGCAGGGGCAGAGTAAAAAGGCTGCTCTGCTTCCAGCTTTACTTATATCCATAGGTTACATTAGGTCATTGGCATCATTAGAGCCTATTGCTCAGTCTATAAAGTTACAGTTATTTGGGCAGGTTTAGGCGCAGTGACACATTGGTGTTGTCTAAGAGAGTTCCTCTATTCCCAAAGCTGAGTGTCTGAGATCAAGGCCGAGGCTGATAAGACTCTAGCATAGAGCCTCCTCATGAAGGACATTACCAGAGCAGCTAGACATTAAGCATGTATTAGTCAATTTACTAGTTCCAGGGAGAAACTGCAGAATAGTCCAAGTGTGGAAAAACAGGGCGCCTGTGACCCTCCGGGAGTTTGCTTACCAGAGGAATGCTGCTTTGTACATTTTCACAGCCAGAACCCTTACTTACACTCTAGCTTGAGGGCCAGCATGACAGCTTGCTGAATCCAAGTTTTTGGAGAGGGACACTCCTGGGTGCTGACACAGGATGCTTAAGGAGTTCACACAGGAGTCACCATGCCGGGCTGCCCCCTCTTCATGGTGTGCAAACTCTCCATCCTTCAAAACCTGAATATTCACCATAGACACTCTCACCTTGACTCACTTTCATGACCTTCTCTCCAGGAGATCTTTCAATCTTTTTCTCTAATCTTGTTCCTCATACATTTCCTTCACATGGACAAGTTGTAGATCAACTCCAGGAAGCTACTCATCCCAAATCTCCAAAGCAGCCACAGTTTTACAAGAGTCTCAACCTCAGAAAAGAAGAGGCCCAAGTCCACCTACAAGGGGGCTCCTGCTTCCCAGAGCTCTGCAGCTTCTCACTGTCACCTTGCCCTCTGGTGTTGTGCTTAGCAGCAGCAGGACACCTACAGGAAAGGGCTGCAGGAAGCACAAGGGGGAATTCAGTGCCTTCTCTTTCCAGGCTAGACACAGTCCAATGTGTAGGAAGAAAGGAAGTGCTTTATAGCAAGGTGCAAAGTACACATTCCAAGCTGTGTGGGGGTCTATTCAAAAGCTGAGCAGCTCCACAGTTAGAAAGACTGGGCTATTGTAACACAGAGCATGGGTCCGGGTTGTTTCATGAATTCTAAGAATGAAATCTGTGGACCCAGCGGATCCAGAGCAAAGCAACAAGTTTATTGGGTAATAGAAAGAGAAAAGGCAGAGCTCCCAAAGAGGGAGGGAAGCCAATGGGTGGCTGTTGTCTAGGGTATTATGAACTTGATCTGTCCCTATAGGTGATTGGTTAGATGACATGAAAACAGGATTTAAAAGGGGGCTCATCAACTCTATTTGGTCTTTTTCAACAAACACAGAGACAATAGTTTTTAAGCCTTTCCTAGCATAAGGGTAGGGGTGAGGGTTTCCTGGCACTAGAGGAAGTGGCTTAGAGAAGGTATTATGTGATTTATGTTGTTAGGCATAGCGGGAGGAGGAACTCAAGGCGAGCTGTTGCAGTTGAAGCTGTCAAGGGCAGCAACAATACATCCCCCAGGCTAGGATGGCATGGTCTCTTCCTCCTGTTTTCTCTGAGACACTTTTCCTGGCCACTTATGGGTGGTCTATATTTCTCTCTCATTATGATATTTAGGGGAATTAATGTTCACAAGTAGGGGTTGATAATGGATGAAGTTCCTCAGAATAGGGATGTCCATTCATGGAACCCACTAAGTACCCAAGCCTGGGTACAGGAACAGCATCTATCTTATCTTAGGATCCAGTCAGGTGTGATTAGTCCATTTGCTTAAAGGACACAAGGGCCTCTTTGTAAGAAGGACTTTAATATTCTTTGGCTAATGTTTACCCATTTTCCCCAATGGCGGCAAATCTCCCATGTGGTTTTACAGCCAAGCAGGTGGAACACAGGTACACTCAGAAAATCCAATTGCATCACATGATGACGGCCGACAGGGTGTTTACGCAGCTTGACCAAGTACACTGATTGTGACAGCAGGAATCTACAACTTTACAGCAGGGAAAGAAGGTACCAGAGGTATTTATCACCATCAAATGAAGCCCAATTTCAAGGGTTCACATCTAGGGTTCTCGAAGTGGCTGAAATTGTGCTCAGCTACATTAGTTCATCGCGACAAAGCCAAAGGCTAAGTTGAAGATGAGCTTTAATTCTTGGGTTTGGATGGGTGGCTTTAGCCATAAAAGGTAGATTTAGAATCACGTTAGTCTCATTTGCCCAAATACCCTCAATATTGGCTTGGTGTCTCCTGCCAGAGTGAGCTGATGAGGGCAAATCCAGCAGGAAGACTGTCCCCTCTCACTCTGTCTCCACCTGTGAAGAGAGGGGGAGAAACAAGAGGAGCACAGTTAGGGGTGTGTGCTGCCATCTAGTGGTTACTCCTTGCATATGGTTGCTTTACAGCAGCTCCAGCAGGCAGCCAGAGGGGAGGAGTAAGAGGACAGGAAAGGCCAAGAGAAAGCCAACCCTCAGCCAGGGGTGGGTTCTTGACGGAACAGAATAATCCCCACAGCCAAAAGGGCAAGTCCCACTAGGGCAGAAAGGAGCAAGGTTCCTGGTAAGTGGTACATAGAGGAGCAGCTTAAACGGGACCCTGCTTCTTCTGAAAAGGACCCATAATCTCCTGGAAGCTCACAAGAACACACATCCTTTTTCTCTTTTCCTGGTGGCAAGTGGTCCTGGGCTGTAAAACCCCAGGAGGGGCAGGTTTTATCCTTGGAAAGTGGGCCCATCATGTCTGTCCCTGGAATCTGACAACCCTCGGGTGCTTAGGACCTGGCAGGAGTCCTCCCATTTAGGGAGTAACAGGTTGGTGTGGGAGTCGCTTTTCCAAGTCTTTACAGAAGGCAGTCAGCCAGGTGTGGTGGCACACCCCTGTAATCCCAGCCAATCAGGAGGCAAAAGCAGGAGGATCACAAGTTTGAGGCCAGCCTCGCAACTTAGCCAGACCCTGACTGAAGAGAACTAAAAGGGACTGAGGATGTAGCTCAGGGTTAAAACGCGCCTGGGTTCAAAACCCGGTGCCAAAAAATAAATTAAAAGCACAAACAATAAGGTCGCCTGGGTGAATTTGTGGAGCAGCAGGGCTGGAGCCAGGAGCTGGGAGGACTTCACTTCTGAACTCCAAAGGCCTTTTGCACCTGTTCCAAATCCATTATATATCTGACCACCGCTTGTCTCTTAGGGTCAGTGACGAGGTCTGCGGTCACAAATGGCCTCCCACACAATATTCATAATAGTTCAGTTGGAGAGAAGCTTTGGGGCAATTCTGATTCTTCACAGACCGGTAGGTCAAAGCTGTCACCAGCGTTTGGGGGAGGGTGGCAGTTTTTCCAAGGTGATTTTAATCAGTTGGTTGTCCTTTTCCACTTTTTTCTGATGATTGAGGGAGCCAAGAGGTATAGAAAATAAATAAAATATAAAAAGGGCTGTGAGTGGTTCAGTTGTTAAGCACCTGTAGATCCAATCCCATTACCCCCCTCAAAAGTCTTATTTTGATAGACTTTAACACTATCTTATAACTGAGAGTTTTAAAAATATATATATCGCAAGTTAATATTCATAGATTTCTTCTCACCCTGATTTCTGTAAAATATTTCCAATTCACCTTTAAGCAAATAGATGCCTTTGGTCTAATGAGACCAGGTAAATAGAATGTAAAATAAGGCAGCATATAAATGTATTTAAGAAAAAGGTAATTTATTGCCAGTCTTTGTTTTCTTTGTTTTTGAACTCTTCCCTGTTCCTAGTAAAATGTCTCTTAATAAGCAGGGCTGAGTGGCACAGTCCTAAGCAAATTAGACATTAGCTCAGACAAATTAGACCCTTTATCAAGTGAAAAGTGCTGAGAGCCATAGCTAAGTAAGTACGACACATGGCAATTTCCTTGACAGCCTACCCCATGCTGCTTCGAGGAAGGACTCTCCATTGTGGACCCAGGTCATTTGCAGTGACTTTGCATGAAAGGTGACCTTGCTCAAGGACCAGGGCGGATCTGGGTGTAGGGTGGATCAGGGTTTAGGGTGGATTGGGGTTTAAGGTGATTCCTGCTGGGAATAGGGCATATCCTGCTGCCTCAGGCACCTTGAGTTCCTGTTGAGTTCTCGCGGGATTCAGAGAGTATTTGGGATTCAGAGCCCGGTGGAGAGTGTGGATTTTCCCCAGAACGTGCTTGTAGAGTGCCGGTGTGAGTTCGGGAATAAAGAATTGCTGTTTGAATCTACAAGGCTGTGAGTGGCTCGTGATTTTGTGCCCAGCCAGACTGCGGCATTTGGTGGCCCATACAGGGAACGTCTAAAGCTTGGAGGTAAGTGAAATTGCTCACCCCTGAGGGAAGGTGAGAGAATGGGTGACCATTTCAAAATACAATGTGTTCTTGTTTTGATTTATTTTGTTTTTGTTTCAAGCTGCCTATCCCTAGAAATTTCTCAGACAAACTGGAAAAAATGGTTGGCTCAAGGTTTGAAGTTTCTCAGCCCTGAGGAAGAGAAATTGTTAGAGGAAGGAGGCACCCCAGTAAGACCAAGAACAGTTAGGACATATGTTGATACAATACAAAAATGTAGCCCATGGCTTTTTAAAGAGGAATTGTTAAAAATATCACAATGGGACCATCATGCGATCCTGTAGAAAGATTTTTTCTTCAACAAGAAAAAGATGGCTAGTTCTGTTTACTATACTTCTCTAAGATCTTGGTTTTTACAGACATCTGATTAATTTACAAAGCTAAAGTGTTAAAATATCAACCACTAAATATAAAATCAAGTACTCTTACTTATTAAGTTACATAAGGTAATATATTTAAACATTATGTGTGTTTTCATAAATTGGTAAATGGAAAAAATGTTTAATATTGCTTTGGTCTGTGTCTTTGCTGAAACAAGGTTACTAAGTGTTAAGATTCTATCAGGTGTAATTTATATACAAAGAGTATAAGAAGTTTCAGTTGGGTTTCAATTATAGTATTATAGTACCATAAAAAAACATGAAAGTATTTCATCTTATTAAAGTGGAGTAATTTGTCTAAATCAGAAATTTTTTAAGAGTTGTTTCAGAATGTGAATTTATAAAAAGGGTTAATGGCTAGAAAAGAGATATTAAAAGATTGAAGATGTGAAAATATTTTAATATGGAAGGTTAAAAGAAAAAGAAATGTTTCTAGATGAGATAATCTCTGTGTGGTAAAGTAAAAA
>NW_026000241.1:4930977-4950291 GCF_001458135.2 Marmota marmota marmota | reverse complement strand
TTTTTTTTTTTTTTTTTTTTTAGTTCTCGGCTGACACAACATCTTTGTATGTGGTGCTGAGGATCGAACCCGGGCCGCACGCATGCCAGGCGAGCGCACTACCGCTTGAGCCACATCCCCAGCCCCAGAGGGTGTTAAAATTTATAGACAAGAGCGAATTTAGAAAACGTTAAACTAAAAGGAAATTGGTTTAAAACCACATCAAAAAATTAGAAGGACTAAAGTAATTCTAAAAACTAAGGCAAAATGCTTTTGGAAGACTTGAATTTAAAAGGATCTTTAAATTTCCAAAGGATGCATATAGGATATTTTGGAACATTATCCCTGAAGAAAAATCAGTTAATGTTTTACTTAACAGGAATCCCACACAATCCACAGGGACAAAGCATAGTTGAAAGTGCTCATCAAACTATTAAAACGTACTTATTAAAGCAAAAAGAGGGAATTGGAAAGGGGTATATATCCCCCAAAGATAAACTTAAAATAACGCTTTTTACTCTAAACTTTTTAAATTTGGATTCATCAGGGCTTAGTGCTGCGGAAAGATATATGTATCCAAAAAATGTACATAAGCCTAAGGTACTTTGGAAAGATATTCTAACAGGACAATGGAAAGGTCCTGACCCAGTGATTGTCTGGAGTCGGAGGTTCTGTTTGTGTGTTTCCACAGGGAGAACAGCAACCGATTTGGATTCCAGAGCGACTAACCAAAGCAATTTCTACAGACCAAAAAGAAGATGATTTGACTCAAATCCATAACAGCTGATATCCAGAGCTCCAGCTTGGCTATTCTTACATCTGCGACAGTGATTAACCAGGATGCTTTTTTTCAATATCTTTTTATTATTGCATTTTTCCACATCATAAGGTTCTATTTTTATTTTTTGAGCTCATACAAACCTAGGTTAATGTTTTTCTGATCAGTTTTATTTTTTGACTGTGGAGTTTTTAAACATTGCAATGGAGATTTCACCTAGGTAAAGCTACAAGGCCTTTACTATTGTCTTATGTGTTGTACGTTTGTGTGCACTCTTGTGTTTTGTGTTGTATGTCTGTGTGTGCGTATGTCCATATTTCATATATGAGGAGCGCTCATGAAAAAATGGATCTGAATTTTTTTTATTCACATGATTTAAATGGTTTAATTTAAATTAGGTAAACAGCTGTTAAGGATTGTTTTTAAAGGAGGTTAACAGATCTGTTTGTTCACTTTCACCTTTCCTTTTCATTATATTTAATAATTCTTTTCAGGATAATGTCTCTTTAGCATCATTGCCAGAATTCCTATCTTCATCCCAGTGCTGGTGAAGACTAAGATAAAGCCAAAATACAGCTTCTATGATAGCTATCACAGTAAACTGTATAAACTGATGCATCAATGAATATAACTCAACAATCAAGGAGTCGACTTACTTTGGGAGGAAACGGACATATTGATAGATTCCTCCGCTTTGAACTGCTTGCAGAACTTGCCTGGACTATGTATCACTTGTATACATTGTGAACTATCCTTTGGTGCGTGAATTGTGGTAGTGCTGGCATATCTTTGCTGATGGTGTCACCAGTGATGCAATTTTTCCAAAGGAGCCATCAATTGGCTTGGTGTCGTGGCATTTCTGTATCCTCCTCCCTTCTGCTAGTGATGGTCTAAAATTTGGGGGTCAACAGAGGTGAGGCAAAGAACCTCACCCCCCCACTGGTGCATAGGCCTATCCACAAGTATGGCTGTATGCTGGACCGGTAGTCAGTGACGGGTATGATCCAATTGCAGTGGTATCAACCTAAGACAGGAGGCTGACGCCTAGAGGTCAGTTCATCCCATGACGGGTAAGAACCATATGTTGAATTGGACAACCTACCAGGCACGGTCCCTAAGCCACATTGCTTGTTGTTTAATTAATCAGAAGTGGGGAGATGCTGAGAGCCATAGCTAAGTAGGTACGACACATGGCAATTTCCTTGTCAGCCTACCCCATGTTGCTTAGAGGAAGGACTCTCCATTGTGGACCCAGGTCATTTGCAGTGACTTTGCATGAAAGGTGACCTTGCTCAAGGACCAGGGCGGATCCGGGTTTAGGGTGGATCAGGGTTTAGGATGATCCGGGTTTAGGGCGGTTCCAGGTTTAAGGTGATTCCTGCTGGGAATAGGGCATATCCTGCTGCCTCAGGCGTCTTGAGTTCCCGTTGAGTTCTTGCGGGATTCAGAGAGTATTTGGGATTCAGAGCCCGGTGGAGAGTGTGGGTTTTCCCCAGAATGTGCTTGTAGAGTGCTGGTGTGAGTTCGGTAATAAAGAATTGCTGTTTGAATCTACAAGGCTGTGAGTGGCTCGTGATTTTGTGCCCAGCCAGACTGCAGCAAAAAGAAATGGGGCTGGAGATACAGCTGAGTAGTAAAGCACTTACTTAGAAAGTGTGAAGCCCTAGGTTCAATGCCCAGAATGGCTAAATAAATAAATAAAAAGAAAAGGAAAAAAGTCTCCTTGAGAGTCCTGAACTAGTCTGTAGGCCTGACACAGCAATTTGATTTTCCAATTAGAGAGAATTGCTATCCCACTGGAAAAAAAATTTCTTCTCAGTAGTTGATCTGTTTTACAAAAAATGTACTTGAACACAATATTTTCAATGACTCCAATAAAAATTTTTTAAAGAAAAAGCTAATATGTTAATCTGTAATTTGCTTGAAACCTTTAAGAAACTCTAAAAAAGTGTGCTAAGAAATGGGGTTTGAAGAAAATATACATCTACGGCCATATCATAGGCATGTACAAATATGTAAAAATCAATCTCACCATTATGTGTAATTATGATGAAGCGATAAGACAGAAAAATATGCCAGACTGTGAAAAATATAAAATCCACGTAAAAATGTCATTTTTCCCTGAAAAGAAACCCACACATGTATACATGTACACATATCTGTATTATATATAAATAAGAGGGTAGCATAACCCATCATGTGAGGTCAGTAGGATGTTGGCAACAATGAACAAATTCATTCTTCAGTGGCCCATTAGCCACAAATATTGAAAAACAACATACAGTCTAAGACTAGTCACATATTAGAAATAAAATTCAATTTACTTTTGATCCAACATAGTTCAAAGTGTCAGAGGGCTCACTACTTGATTTGATTAAGAGTATACTACCTAGGAAATTCAGATAGCACAGCCTAAACAAAACTTGCACAAGTGTTTCATCTCAATCTTTATTTTCAAGAATACAAATCAGAGGGTTAGGGATATAGCTCAGTTGGTAGACTGCTTGCCTCACATGCACAAGGCCCTGGGTTCAATCCCCAGCACCACACACATACACTCAAATACACATCAGAAACACACAGTACAGCGATCTACTTTAAGAATAAATTACTGGGCTGGGGTTGTGGCTCAGTGGTACAGCACTTGCCTTGCATTTGTGAGGCCCTGGGTTCGATCCTCAGCACCACATAAACAAATAAATAAAAATAAAGATATTGTGTCCATCTACAATATTTTACACACACTAATTCTAATTAGGTATACATGACAGCACAATGAATTTTGATTCATTTATACACAAATGGAGCACAACTTTTCACTTCTCTGGTTATACATGATATAGATTCGCACCATATGGGCGGTCAAACATGTACCTAGGGTAATGATGTTCATCTCATCATCTTTCCTGCCTCCATGCCCCTACCCTTCCATTCCTCCCCTTTGACCAAAGATCCTCCATCCCCCCATCCCATTATGGATCACCATCCAATTATCAGAGAGAACATTCAGCCTTTGGTTTTTGGGGGGATTGGCTTCCTTCACTCAGTATAATTCTCCAACTCCATTCATTTACCTACAAATGCCATAATTTTATTCTTTTAATGCAGAGTAATATTCCACTGTGTATATATACCACAGTTTCTTTACCCATTCCTCTATTGAAAGGCATCTAGGTTGGTTCCTAGTTTTTGTGAATTGAGCTGCTATGAACATTGATGTGGCTGTGTCACTATAGTATGCTGATTTTTAAGTCCTCTGGGTACAGATTGAGGAGTAGAATAGCTGGGTCAAATGGTGGTTTCATTCCAAGTTTTCTAAGGACTCTCCATACTGCTTTCCATAGTGGTTGCACCAATTTTTAGTGCCACCAACACTGTATGAGAGTATCTTTTTCTCCACATCCTTGACAAAACTTATTATTGCTTGTATTCTTTTTTTTTTTTAAATATTTTTTTGAGAGAATTTTTTTTAATATTTATTTTTTAGTTTTTCGGCGGACACATCTTTGTTTGTATGTGGTGCTGAGGATGGAACCCGGACTGCACACATGCCAGGCGAGCGCGCTACCAATTGAGGCATATCCCCAGCCCTCATATACTTGTTGATCTATTGTATATCTTCTTCTAAAAAGCGTCTGTTCAGTTTCTTAGCCCACTTATTGATTGGGTTGTTTATTTTTTTGATGTTAAGTTTCTTTGAGTTCTTTATACATCCTGGAGATTAGCACTCTATCTGATGTGTGAGTAGTAGTTCTCCCACTCTGTGGGCAATGTCTGCACATTATTGATTGTTTCCTTTGCTGAGAAGAAGCTTTTTAGTTTAAATCTATCCCATTAATTCTTGATTTGATTTATTAATAAATAAAAGGAAGTCAGAGCCTAACTGACATGATGAAGATTTGGGCCTATGTTTTCTTCTATTAGGTGCAGGGTCTCTGGTCTAATTCCTAGGTCTTGATCCACTTTTGAGTTTTATGCAGGGCAAGAGATGGTGGTTTAATTTCATTTTGCTACATATGGATTTCCAGTTTTCCCAGCACCATTTTTTAAAGAGACTATCTTTTTGCCAATGTATGTTTTCAGCACCTTTGTCTAGTATGATATAACTGTGCTTATGTGAGTTTGTCTCTGTCTTCCATTCTGTGCCATTGGTCTACATGTCTATTTTGGTGGCAATACCTCAGCATTTTTGTTACTATAGCTCTGTAGTATAGTTTAATATCTGATATTGTGATGTCTCCTGTTTCACTCTTCTTGCTAAGGATTGCATTGGCTAGTCTGGGTTTCTTATTTTTCCAACTAAATTTCATGATTGCTTTTTCTATTTCTCTTAGGAATGTTGTTTGGATTTTTGCGTGGGCTCTCACGCATCCAGCGAGGAGGCCCACGGAATAGGGTAGAGGAGAGTGTGGCTGCAGAGTCGCTCATCAAGACCTCCGGAGACCAAGCAGGTCTGAGTTTATTGCACAGTTACCATGTATATATACTCAGGCAGTAGCTAGGCAAATTACAGGCAGCCACCAATGTAATTTCTGCTAACTTGCAGCAACCAGTCTAGGAGTGGGCTGCAGAGCAAGTGCAGGAACTGCAGCTCATGGACTCATGCCCAGGGCTGTGTGTATGGGGTGTCCTACCACTCAGACACCCTTAACATATGCCTTGTATGCAGTATGGTAGCTCCTTTATACAAGAAGGGGTTAAAGTGGCGGGGTATGCCGTCATTTCCCTCTCATCCATCATAGAGGCAAAACCTCTCCCACCCAATACCACCAACCAACAAGCTGAACTCATAGCTGCCACAAGGGCATGTGAGCTAGCGGAGGGAAATCTCCCGCGCAGCCATTGGGAAAGAAAGGGGACTATTGACCACCAGAGGGATGGCAGTCATTAATTCCACTCTTATTTCTTATGGAGTCCAATCTAGCTCCCTGAAGGAACGACCAGACAAGGCTTGTCATTGGAGAAGTGTCCATTTACTGAGGAACAGCTCTGCATATTTATAGAGCCAGGGGCGGGTTTGACAGTTAAATGATTTAACAGTTTGACACGGGGCGCTTTCTGATTGGTCATGTGAGTTGGCAGGGCTCACCATTGGGTGGCTCTTCCCGCCGCTGTCTCGGGGGATGAGGAAGTTAGTCTTTGGAGCCGGGGAGACTCCCGACACTTGTCCCCACAGATTTTAATTGGAATTACATTTAATCTGTATAACGCTTTTGTCAGTATAGCCATTTTGACAATATTAATTCTTCCTGTCCAGGAACATGGGAGACCTTTCCATCTTCAAAGGTCTTCTTCAATGTCTTTCTTGTTCTGTGGTTTTCATTGTATAGGTCTTTCACCTCTTTTGTTAGATTGACTCCCAAGGTTTTATTTTTATTTATTTATTTGAGGCTATTGTGAATGGGATGGTTTTCCTAATTTCTCTGAGGGTTCATCACTGATGTATAGAAATGTATTTGATTTATGGGTGTTGATTTTGTATCCTGATACTTTGCTGAATTCACTTATTAATTCTACAAGCTTTCTGGTGGAGTTTTTTTGGATCCTCTAAGCATAGAATCATGTCATCAGCAAACAGTGATGTTTTGAGTTCTTTTCCAACTCAAATGCCTTTAATTTATTTTGTCTAATTGCTGTGGCTAGAGTTTCAAGGACAATGTTAAATAGGAGTGGTGAGAGAGAGCATCCCTGTCTTGTTTCAGTTCTTAGAGGGAATGCTTCCAATTGTTCTCCCTCTACAATAATGTAGGCTCTGGGCTTAGCATAGATAGCTTTTACAATGTTGAGGTATGTGCCTACTATTCCTAGTTTTTCTAGTGTTATGAATATGAAAGTGTGTTGTATTTTATTAAATGCTTTTTCTGCATCTATTGAGATGATCATGATTTTTTTCTTTAAGCCTATTGATGTGATCAATTATGTTTATTGACTTCTGTATGTTGAACCAAATTTGCATCCCTGGAATGAAACTTGGTCACTGTGCATTATCTTTTTAATGTTTTTGTATGTAATTTCCCAGAATTTTAGTGAGAATTGTTGTATCTATGTCCCCACATCCTTTGCAAAAATACAAGTTACTGCAAGTGCATTCTCATGTTTGCTAACAAGTTCATGTGATAATAAAGACTTCCCATTTTTTTGTATTCACAGTTACTCTCCAGTGTGTTCTTTCATGTACGTGAAAGAATCTGAGAATAAAGGATTTCCCAAATTGCTGACATCATTAAGGTTCCTCCTCACTGTGAATTTTTTCTTAGTATCAAAGGAAACTGTAAACAATAAAGCTTTCTCACATGGCTTACACTCATGGAGTTTCTCTCAAGTGTGAGTTCCTTGAATTTTGAGAAGGTAACTGGATGGAGTGAAGGCTTCTCTGCTTTCTTTACACACACACAGTGGTGAAGGCGTTCCTGCACCCACTGTTTGACCGGGCCACGGTGTGGGGGATGCTGCGGCAGGGCCACATCATCTGGAAACATGGGGAATGTTAAGTGTTTTGTTTATGATACTCATGATATGGGTAACAGGGCATATGTCAATCAATAATAAAAGTATGTATTGCCTGAAATTTCAGGAAAACTTCCAGAACGAGACTAAGGATACAATTAAGACATGCCCGAGGTGTGTTTCAATATCTCTCAGGATACAAACAATATTGTTATTTCTCAAGCCTAAGTAACAAAGAACATTTATCCCATGGTTAACAATTTACACTAAGCCCCCGTTCTAGAGCCACGACCTGTGCAACATACATTCCCCCCACTAACAGACCCTCCTTTGCCTTACGCAGGAATTTATGATGAGAATGGGGAACTCATAGTTAATATTAACTGCAAATGGGTTGAGGTGCAGAGCCTGTCCTTTAGTTAAAGAATACAAAGATGTCCAAGACTTGGTGTGCTTTGACTAAGGATCAGAGAACTTCTTTAAGAAAGAAGTTAAATAGGTCTATGAAAAAAGGAAATTACACTGGAAATTAAAAATAGAGTAATGTAAAATTAACATAGATATATTTTAGAGTCACTTCAGAGTCGTAGGCTTTTAAGTAATAGACTTTCACTATTTTAAGTGTGTTTTATTGGGACTTTAGGTTAGAAGTAAGAAAGCTTACCAGTCATCATAGGTAGGCTTTAAAGTTACAAGTTAATGGTAGGGCAGGAGACCTGTAGTCAAGTTGCATAATCTAGCACCTAGTGATTGAGGTAAAAACATAAAAGCTTAATCATGATTGGCAAAGGTTTAGAGGAAAATATTTTAAACAATGTACTCAATATCTTAGGTTGCCGCAGTCCGGCTGGGCAAAATAACCGGGAGGTGACAAGCAACTTGAAGGTTGAAGCAGGAACTGCTTATTGTGGAGCAACAGAGGTTTATATACCCAACTGATTACACACAGCTTGACTCAATTAGATCATCTAGATACAGCAGTCAGCCAATAAGGAATCCCCACCAACTGAATGGCTCGGTGGCGTTGCCTCACAAACCACTCCTCCTGGCAAACTGCCAGGCGCCATCTTGACTTGATTTGCGGTCCCCAACATTAGGTAATCAATGTTTGCCAGAAAAGATTGTAACTCTTGAAAATTATGTAAATCAAAGATGTTTCGGGCTTTGAGGCTATTCATTAACTACCTGAGAAAACACCTGCAAAAAAGGTGTAAAAATAAAGGCCCCTCTAGGGGCAGCAGATCCTTCTGGAGGCTGCTCATAACTTGAAACCTATCTTCCAGTCTCTTCTTCTTTCGCAGATGCCACTCCTCCTTCAAGACCCCTGGATCCCCACTGGGGCTGGACCCAGCAACACAGGGTTTCTTTCCAGTGTGCATTCTTCCATGTATTTTAAGGGTAGAGAAATGACTGGAGGCTTTCCACACTTCTCACATACATGTTTTCATGTCACTGTGAATTCTCTGTTGTTGTCTGTGGGGACTGGGATCACCACAGGCTTTGCCACATTGCTTGCACACATAGTCTTTCTCCAGGGTGACTTATATCTTCTGACTAAATAGGAATGAATAAATAGGAATGAATGAAAGTTTTCCCACATTGTTTACATATATAGGGCTTCTCTTCACTCTGAATTTGTTCACGTGGCTAGATGAACAAAAGCCTTTTCCACATTGTACACATAGATAGGATTTCTCTCCATTGTGCTTTATTTCATGTATTTGAAGGGATCTGGGGAAATGATAAGCTTTCCAACATTGTTAACATGTATAAGGTGTCTCTTCACTGGGAATTCATTCATGTGTTTTAATGTGGCTAAAAGAACTAAAGCCTTTTCCACATAGCTTACATTCATAGGGTTTTTCTCCAGTGTTGAGTTTTTTCATGTCTTCTGAATACATTGAGATAACTGAAAGCTTTCCCACATAGTTCCACCTGTATAAGGTTTCTCTCCACTGTGCATTCGTTCATGTTTTCTAATGGAGCTGGAAGAAGTAAAGCCTTTTCCACATTGCTTACACACATAGGGTTTCTTTCCACTGTGAATGTGTTCATGAATTTGAAGTGAATTAGGAAAACAAAAGGCTTTCCCACATTGTTTGCACTTATAAGGTTTCTCTCCACTGTGAATTCTTTCATGGATTTTAACATACGTGGAAGAACTAAAGGCTTTTCCACATTGTTTACAAATGCATGATTTCTGTCCACTGTGAATTCGTTCATGTGTTTTCACATAGCTAGAAGAACTAAATCCTTTTCCACATTGCTTACACACATAGGGTTTCTCTCCACTATGGATTTGTTTGTGTGCTTTAGCATTGCTGGGTGATCTAAAGGCTTTTCCACATTGCTTACATATATAGAGTTTCTTTCCACTGTGAATTTGTTCATGCCTTTGAAGAGAACTGAGAAATGTAAAGGCTTTCCCACATTGTTTGCAATTATAAGGTTTCTCTCCATTGTGAATTCGTTCATGGATTTTAACATACTTGGAAGATCTAAAGGCTTTTCCACAGTGCTTACATATGTAAGGTTTCTTTCCACTGTGAATTCGTTCATGACTTTGAAGAGAACTGAGAAATGTAAAGGCTTTCCCACATTGTTTGCAGTTATAAGGTTTCTCTCCACTGTGAGTTCGTTTGTGTACTTTAGCGTTGCTGGATGAACTAAAGGCTTTTCCACATTGCTTACATATGTAGGGTTTCTTTCCACTGTGAATTTGTTCATGAATTTGAAGAGAACTGAGAAATGTAAAGGTTTTCCCACATTGTTTGCATTTATAAGGTTTCTCTCCACTGTGAATTTGTTCATGTTTTTTAATGTAACCATAAGAACTAAAGGCTTTTCCACATTGCTTACACACATAGGGTTTCTCTCCACTATGGCTTTGTTTGTGTGCTTTAGCGTTGCTGAGTGATCTAAAGGCTTTTCCACAGTGCTTACATATGTAAGGTTTCTTTCCACTGTGAACTCGTTCATGAATTTGAAGAGAACTGAGAAATGTAAAGGCTTTCCCACACTGTTTGCATTTATAAGGTTTCTCTCCACTGTGAATTCGTTCATGGATTTTAATGTAGCTGGAAGAACTGAAGGCTTTTCCACAGTGCTTACACACATGGGGTTTCTCTGCTGTGTGAGTTCTTTCATGCTTCTGGAAACGTTGGGGATCATGCAAGGCTTTCCCATCTTCCTTATATTCATATGGCTTCTCTCCATGTTCTGGATACTCATGTGCTTTGTGTCCAGCGTGAGATGTCAGGGGCACAACTAGGGATGGATCAGTAATGGTGACTTCTCCACACATATGGTGTTCACTAGGTTTTACTCCAGAAGAATTTCTCTTGTTTACAAAAGGATCTATGATGTGGCTGATGATTTGTCCACATTGACTATCTTCTTTCTGTTCACAGAGTCTCTCTAACACTTGAATTCTGCAAAGAATGAAAAGCACATTACTGAGGATTTGTTTACTAATGATTTAGCAGAAGAATTGGCTTTATGCTGTGTAAGCTTTACTACTGAGCTAAATTTCAGTCCTTTTTTTTTTTGAGACACCATCTTAGTTCAGGGCCTCACTATAGTGCTGAGGCTTGCCTCTCACTGGTGATCCTCTCCCTCAGCCTCCTAAATTGCAGGGATTATAGTAATGCACCACTGCCCAGTTCAGGTTTCTAAATAATCCTGCCAAATTAAGATTTTGTTAACCATGAAAATGTTTATTTGTAAATACAATTGAGTACTACTTGTGTGAAATGCATGGGACAAAACTCAGATTGGGATTTTGTGATATTTGTGTATACACAGTAAAATATCTTCAAAATGAGTCCCACTTGAAGATAATTTCATACATTTCTAATAATTTATATACAAAAAAACACTCTGTATATAAAAAACTACCAGAAAGTGTCACTTATGACATCAAGTCAGTATTCCAGATGCTGCCTACACTGTAACATTTTGGATTTTGAACTTTCCAATTATGGATGCTCAACCTGCATCATTGTATGCATCGTTGTGAACAAATAGAGATAAATCAATTTGAACCTTGGCATGTATCTTTTCCTGCTTTTTTATAAGTTACTCCCAGATTTCTGAGGGATACTGCCTTCTCTAATGAGTTCAATTACCTTAGATTTCCCCTGGAATTGTAGTGATCATCGATGGCCTGATTTTTCCATTGTTTTCCTAAAATGCAGACCCAAAAACATCATTATGACTCATTTCAACATTATAGAAAAAAATATCAGAGTCTTGTAGATCTGTTGTATAATGACTCCATGCTAGTATAGTCACCAAAATGTGGGCTTTCCATATTCCAGATCATGGAACAGAACTGACAAGCAAGTAACCACAGTTCTCTGATTGACTAAGTAAGGAAAGTATGTCACCCTTACCTATAGTGGTCAGGTTCCAGAAGGTTTCCTGCATCACATCTCTGAAAAGCTTCTTCTGGGAAGGATCCAGCAGAGCCCACTCCTCCAGAGTGAAGTTCACAGCCACATCCTCAAAAGTCACTGGCTCCTGAAATATCCCACAGGCATTCCCAGGAGGAAGGTGAGACACACAGCACTGGAGACCTGCACTCACTGTGTGAGAATTTCACAGGATACCATGTCCTCCCAATACTCTGTCACCTGGGTGTCACACTCTTAATCTCCTGCCAGGCTCACATCCTCTCCACAGCAATTCTGGTGCTGAATTGCACCTAGTGGTAGAGTAACAGGGAGAACAGGAACACTGGCTGTGCTGCTGGGTCTCTAATTCTTTCTGCACGAGGGTCTCTGGCACTTCTCAGAAAAAAAGTCCAAATATTTACTGCACAAAATAACAGTAGCTGTCCTGAGACAGCATATTCTTAGAAATGCTTGTGAACAAACTTTGATCTTTGTTGCTCTCTGGGAACTACTGTTAAGATGGACGTCACCAGAATAACTGCAGGAGGGGCTTGGGGTTCCCAAGAGGGTTATCCCAACAAAATGCAGCCTAAGTCCTGTTAGTCCCCTAATGTTTGCAATTTTCTGACATGCTTGTCAGAGGTTTCCTATCTCATTAGCCCACAAATATTCTCTGGGTGATGAATCTCTTGGGAACTGATCTTTAGATCAGATTTAAAACCTCTTTTTACAACTCACTGTATAGTGAATTCAATCCATTCTTTGGATTTGCACTAAGGGACCACAACTGGAAGCCTATATCTTAGTTCCTGTACATCAATCAGAATCAAATAGTAAATAAGACTCATGAAGGATAATTCAGTAGACTAATAGGTAATCATTAAAGTTTTGGTAGGAGAATGTTAAAAAAACAATAAAATAAAGGGAATATTGGTACATGTTCTTAGAAAGATTTCACTGTCACCAAGGTGTCAACTTTACATGAACTTATAAAATGAAAAAATGTTAATAATAAAACCCTTTGGTAGGAAAACAAAAAATTGTTCATGCTTGCTCAATTGCCCATCAACTGGGATTGTGTATAATCCCATCAACTAGGACTTAGCAAGAACCTGTCTCAAAATAATAAAGAAATCAGTAAAATGAATAAATTTTTTAGAAGGGTAAAGAGATGGCTCAGTGCTTTAGGGCCTCTGACATCATTCTCCAAACAGAAAAAGACAAAAAAAAAAAAAAGAAGGAAAGAAACCAAAGGAAAAAAAACTAGCTTATTAGATCCTCTATGCATAATTAATGTCTAACAATATTTAAACTCATTGGAATAAGAAACTGATCATTTGACTACTATACATAAACATTTTGAAGTCACACTATTTAGAAAAAGATGCTATTAACAGAAAGATTACCAAACACATCATGAAAAAGAAAAGAACACTCACTCGACCCACTTGTGGGGTTCTTTTTTTTGTCTTTTTTGGAACTGGGGGTCGAACCCAGGGCTTTGCGAATGCAAGGCAGACGCTTTGCCACTGAGCTACATCCCAGCCCTCGACCCACTTGTGAATAGAGAACTGATTCATGACATAGTGGGCAGTGTACAACAGTGGTAGACATCCCAATCACTCTAAGAGTTGAGAGAGGGACAAAAAGGTATATTTACCTGGACATGCCATGTGTTCCTGTTTATTCCAAGGATGAAATACAAATTAGAAATTACACATTGAAACCAGGAAAAAATACAGGAACAATTTGAAAAGCCACACATACATTTTCATTTATTTATATTTATATATATATATATATATATATATATATATGGAGAGAGAGAGAGAGAGAGAGAATTTTTTTAGTTGTCAATGTACCTTTATTTTATTTATATGCAGTGCTGAGAATCGAACCCAGTCCTCATACATGCTAGGCAAGTGCTCTACCACTGAGCTACAGCCCTAACGCCACACATACATTTTCAATATAGAAAATAGAGTGTTTTCTGCAGGGCGCGGTGAAGCACGCTTGTAATCTCAGTGGTTCAGGAGGCTGAGAAAGAAGGGTTGTGAGTTCAAAGCCAGCCTCAGCAAAAGCAACTCAGTGAGACCCCGTCTCTAAATAAAATACAAAATAGGGCTGGGAATGAGGCTCAGTGGTCAAGTGCCCCTGAGTAGTTCAATCCCTTGTAATAACAAAAACAACAAGAACAAAAACAAACAAAAAAATAGAAAATGGTGTTTTCTAATTTTAAAAAGTAATAATTCCTAAAAAATAAGTGGACATACTAAAAATACAGGAAGGTAAAAGATAACAATGTATAAAATTTTTTGCAAAATATGGCATGAAAAAGGAGCAGGTGCTTGCTCCAAGGCACACACCTGTAATCACTGCTACTTGGGAGGCTGAGGCAAGAGGATCCCAAGTTCCAAGGAAGTCTGGGTGACTTAGGGAGACCCTGTTTCAAAATTAAAAATGAAAAAGGGCTGGGAACATGGCACAAATCTGTAATCCCAGTGGCTCAAGAGGCTGAGGCAGGAGGAACGCGAGTTCAAAGCCAGCATCTGTAATGGTGGTGTGCGAAGCAACTCAGTGAGACCATCTCTAAATACAAAATGAGGCTCAATGGTGGAAAGCCCCCGAGTTCAATCTCTGATACCCGCACCCAAAAATAAAAAGGGCTGCAGTGTAGGCCAGTGTTAGAGCAGTTGCCTAGCATGTGCAAAGCCTTGGATCCAATCCCCACTACCCCCACAATAAACATGATTAATGCACAGAACAAAAATAAGTGAATACATGATTAAAGACACTCTAAACACTTTAACTCAATATAAAACACCATAAAGAGAACTGTGTCCTTGTTTGAGGAACAAGCCAAATACATATAAATAGTGACGATCATAGCAAAACACACAGGCTTATACATAAATGGAGGATAAACTGATGCATATCCCTGACACTGTAATTTCAATTTTACCACAACCTTCACACCAGTGGCTGAAATCAAATTTAACCTCATCAAATATTTCTGCTCACACGCTGAAAGAAGAGAATCTGATCCATATAGATACCCATTAGACTCCTCAAATGTTCACATAGCAACAATAGCAAAAAAGAGAAATCAAGGTGCACTCCTGTAAGCCCAGCAATCTGGGAAGCTGAGGTAAGAGGGTGGCAAATTCACAACCAGCTTCAGCAACTTGGCAGGACTCTAAGCAACTGAGCAAGACCCTGTCACTAAATAAAATATAAAAAACGCTGGGGATATGGCTCAGTGGTTAAATACCCCTGGGCTCAATCCCCGTAATAATAATAATAGTAATAGTAATAAAGAAGAGGGGGAGAAGGCTCATTAATAGAAAAAAATAGAGAAAATCCATTTCAAGGAAATCTTAGAATTTGAACTCAGTCAACAAAGACATTCACTGGGCGAGTAGTGCACTCTTATAATCCCACTGAGTCAGTAGGCTAAGGCAGAAGGATCACAAGTTCAAGGCCAGCCTTGGCAACTCAGCAACACTGTAATTCTTAAAAAAATAAATAAAAAAGGGCTAGGGATATGGCTCTGTGATAAAGCTGAAATCCTCAGTGCCACCAAACAAAAAACGCAACCAGCCAAACAAAAAAAGACCATAGAGTAATTTGCAGATTCCAATTATAACAACTTACATGAAGCCATAACCATAGGTGTTCCATGGCACACAGGAACAAGGAGAACAGAGAATCAACTAAGATGAAGTTAAATGATTGAAATTACATGGTTGGAAGAACACAAAGAACAGAGAATAAGCTTCAGAGACTGTTTCAACAGTGTATCACCTTGGCATGCCTTTTGGAAAGAAGTTCTTAAGAGTGAAGCAAAAAGATGTAGGAACAGGGATCACATAAAGTAAAACAAACAAAGTAGTTACAAATATGGTGTATATTAGCCCAACCATATCAATAATCACTTTAAATGTGAATGCTCTGTAGACAGACTGGTAGAAAACAAGATCCACCCTTGTGTACTTTATGAGACAAAAACAGTTGTTTGTTTTTTTTTTTTTTTAACTATCAAGACATCAAGTCAGGAGTCAAAATTTATCTTATATATGAGAAATAAATTCAAGAAATCTAGTACTGTGAGAAATCACTAGGATTATGTTTACAGTTCCCTCATCCCAAAAAATATATATGTGAAGTAATGTAGTTGGTAATAAGCTCAATTTAATAATTCAACAATGGCTAAATTGTACGTGCACATTTGTGTGATAAAGGGCATTGAAACCAGGAGCACCGAGTTGTGAGTTGCAGCCAATACATTTTTAAATTTTTATTTTAGTACAGGGTCTAAGTGGCACAGGGTTGGTCTTGGACTTACCACCTTCTTCCTAAGCCATTCAAATGGATGAGATTACAGGTATGCCCCCATGACATCTGATTGAAAGCATCATATGTGAAATTACAAATTCATTCAATTTTTATCAATTAAATATATAGATATTTTTAAAATACATCAATATGAAGACAAAAATGAATGAAATCTAAAGTTATGTCCATTCTTATTTTGACCCCAAAACAATTTTGGAAGCTCTGTTAATTTTGTACCAATCAAGTTGTACCTCAAACAAAATAATAAGGAATAAAGGGATTAAATAATGATAAAACAGTTGACTCTCCAGGAAAACATAAAAATCCTTAATATATAGTCTCTTAAACAGAGCATCAAATCACATGAGGCAAAACATGGAACTGAAGGGAAAAATCACAGATTCACAATTATATCTTCAGATTTCAACTCATCTCTATCAGCAAGGGATACATCAAGAAGTCAGAAAATCAGTACTGGAATAGTTGAAATTAATAACATCAGACATCAACTAGAGACATCTGCTCAGGTAGAAACCACTACAGCGTGCACGTTCTTTTGCCTTATCCTTTTGTAGTGTTGAGACTGAACCCAGGCTTTGCAAATACTAGCTAAGTGTGTCTACCACTAAGCCACATCCCAAGCCTCAGTACACATTCTTGTCAAGATCACAGTGTAGCAGGAAATGAGATTTAGGACAGTGAGATCTGGAAGCAGTATGTTATTCCTGGCTCCACAGCCCAGAGGGATATTCCCAAAGCCTGAGCCCTGAGCACAGCAGGGCTTTTACTTTTATACATAAGCACAGTTGGGGTACCTCAGGCAAGGGAGTTGGTGCAATTCTATTGGAAGGTGCATTCTACTTTTCTTATATGGGAGCAAGTTGTCAACAGTCCAGAGACTCTTAGCTCCTACTGCTTAGGGATTTTTACTGCACTAAGCCTAAACTGGGATTGTTCTGTCCCCATTGCTGGGTTTCCTGCTTCTACCACTGCAGTTATCTCTTACAGGTACCTGTTAGCCACCACAAGCCTCTATATTTACACGTCAGTAAGCAGAGTTTCTGTGTCAGCATGCAAAAACCACAGCCTGTCAGCTCTTAAAATGCCAATGTTCCCATTTTTGTTCTACCACAGTATAGATTCATATCCAACATGGACCATGTTCTGAACTACACGACACACCTTAACAAATCTAAAGGAACACAAATTGTGCAGAACAGTTAAACCCCCAACCATCGGCTGATGCTGTATGTTGGCAAAAGCCAAGCCTGGGAAACATTCCTTGCCAAAAGGTGAGGACATGAACAGCCTTGACACTCGGCTCTGACACTAACAGTTATAAAAGTTTCAGTAGAATGGGTTTTCTGGGCACAGCAGGATAGCTGTAAAGAGCTTCTTGTTCTGAAACTTTTTAGCGCGCAAAGAAGCCTCTTAATAGCTCACAAGCACTGAAGAATTTACAATGCCCTGATAGCTAAACTTCCTGATTAGAAGACTCTATATAATAAACATGCCAATTAGTTCCAGGTCACTGTTCCTCCATCAGAGGCCAGAGTTCCATCTGGCCCCAGCTGTGCTTAAAAATGTCTCAGTTCATTTGTCTCTGTTTTTCTCGTCTCCCTTCCCCAGTACTCAAGATCCTTTGTTGATGCTGCGTGGGTCTCAGCAAGAAGTCATAGACACTTGCTCCCTTTCAGACCATACTGAAATTAAAGCAGACATCAGTAGCATGAACTTAACTGGCAAATGTCCAAGATACATGGCTGAATGGCATAAGGATGGAAGAAAACAACAGCAGAGAAATTTAAGTATTTCAAAATATGTGAACATGAACAAACATCTTTTAAAAAAAATTTTAGTTGTAGATGGACACAATACCTTTATTTGATTTATTTATTTTCATGTGGTGCTGAGGATTGAACCCAGTGCCTCACACATGCTAGGCAAGTGCTCTACCACTGAGCCACAACCCCAGCCCTGAACAAAATCTTACCATCACTTGTGGGATACAGAAAAAGCAATGCATAGGGAGAAATTTACAACAATGAATGCCTATATTCGAAAAGACGAAAAACTTCAACTCAACAGTTTAATGTACCACATTGGATAACTGACAAAAGAAGAGCAAGATACTCTTAAAGCACAGAAAAATAACTTGGGAAGAAATCAACCAATTTCTGGAAAGAAACAATCCAGAAAAACTCACATGAGGAAAGATAAACAATGTAAATAAGGCTCTATGTATTACAGAAATTAAAACAATAGCAACTCAAACACAGAGAACCAGGCCCACCTTGTCTTTTGGGCTTATTCTTAACACTTAAGAACACCAATCATTACAATGTCTTCCAGGCAATAGATGCAAAAGTACTACTTCATAATGTATGAGGCTCATAGTGCCAAGATACAAAACTAGACAGACATTATAAGAAATAACAAAAAATAAATGAATAAAGGTGAGGAGCATAGCTCAGTGAGAGTGCCCTGAGTTTCAATCCCAGTACAGAGTAGGGGGAGAGAAGACAAACTGCTTTTAAGAATAAAGATGAAAGAATCTTTATAAGGGCATAGCTCAGTATAAGGGCCTAGCATGTGTGAGGTTCTGACTCTGATCCCTGGCACTGCCAAAATAAATAAGAAAAAGAAAAAATCCTCAACAAATAATGGCAAAGTACATCTATCCTTATACAAACAGCATGATCCAACAAAACTACATAAGAATTATTATAAGTAGTTTTAAAAATACTTAGTTGTAGATGGGACTTTATTTATTTGGACATAGTGCTCAGAATTGAATCCAGTGCCTCATACATGCCAGGTAAGCATCTACCACTGAGCCACAACCACTGCTCCTACTATAAGTATTTAAGAATGACCAAACAGCTGGGTGCGGTGGTGCACACCTGTAATCCCAGTGGCTAGGGAGGCTGAGGCAAGAGGATCATGAGTTCAAAGGCAGCCTCAGCAAAAAGCAAGGTGCTAAGCAACTCAGTGAGACCCTGTCTCTAAATAAAATACAAAATAGGACTGGGGATGTGGCTCAGTGGTCAAGTGCCCCTGAGATCAATAGGCGGTACCAAGAAAAAAAAAAAAGACCAAACATTTAAAAGTCAACTCATGGAACTGATCATCTCCAAAATCTAAA
The DNA here is from genome assembly GCF_001458135.2 of Marmota marmota marmota. Lineage (NCBI taxonomy): Eukaryota > Metazoa > Chordata > Mammalia > Rodentia > Sciuridae > Marmota > Marmota marmota. Next base: position 4,931,213 of record NW_026000241.1, on the reverse strand, counting down.
TAACAAAATCTTAAGATCAAATCAATAGGAACAGAGAAAGCATAAAACAAAATAGTGATAGGCATTCACACTGAGAAAAAAAACAAATAAAAAAAGACTTCTCACATGTGCCATTATGGCCTACCTACAAAAATCCCAAAGAGGGCTGGGGATGTGGCTCAAGCTGTAGCGCGCTCGCCTGACATGCGTGCGGCCCGGGTTCGATCCTCAGCACCACATACAAACAAAGATGTTGT
>NW_026000241.1:4918151-4929220 GCF_001458135.2 Marmota marmota marmota | reverse complement strand
GCCGGCAAAGCGCCGCGCAGGACCCGGGGCCCGGCCGGACTCCGACCGCAGTCGCCGCAGCTGCCGTCGGAGGCCCAGGTCCCTCCACAGCGACTCACCCGTCCCCTTCACCGCGACCCGCTCCCCTTGCGGGAAGGGCGCCCTCCACACTCACCATTGCCCGCCTTCTGGGGTTCCCGGGGAGATGTCACAGCGACGAGGCTGGGCCACTTAGAAGTTCTCCTCGCAGGACCCACGGGACACACTGCAAGGAAGTTGTTCAAAAGTGGAGGGTTCCCCTCCTCTTATAGCTGCGCTCCAGATTGGCCGATCCTGCAGCCCCACCCCATGTCTCTGATTGGCTAATGATCCAGGCCCCGCCCCTGAATCACTAGAGGCTGCGGAAAAGAACCTCCACCTGGCTGAAAGGAGTTCATATGAACCTTTTCAATTACAACCCTTCCCAATGCCGCAGTCTGGCTGGGCACAAATAACCAAGCCGCCACAAAGCCTGTAGGTTCAAACAGCAACTCTTTATTCCCCCAACTCTCACCGGAACTGCACACACACTACTCGCACACTCCTTCCACCAGGGTGGCGCCCAATCTCTCCAACCCCCGCCCAATCTCCCCAACCCCCGCAAGAACTGCACAGGGAACTCCAAAGTAGCGGTTGCCCCAGGTAGATTCCTGGAGCCGCCCTATTCCCCCGGAGCAGGGTCCATATACAACTCAATCAATCCAGCATCACAGCAATTATATACAGCTTAACTCAAATCATCATCTCAATGGTTCGCTGGGGTCACCTTTCAACCCTTCCCTCTGGCAATATGCCAGGCTTCCTTCTGACTCGGCTGTGGCTCTCAACATCCCAGCATAAGCTTCTTCCCAGGTACCTGAAGGATTATTGCACCTTTTCATTTAATTGCATCATCCTGATGTGGTGGAGGACTTGCCTAGCAAGGTGCTGGGTTGGATCCTCAGCACCACATTAATAATAATAATAATAATAATAATAATAATAATAATAATAATAATGTGTCCAGATATGGAATACCTACTCAAAGTTAAGTATAGTGCTGGGGGTGTAGTTCAGTGGAAGAGGCACTGAGTTCAATCCTAAGTACCACATAAATGTAGATACAGAATAATGTACAAGAAAAGAACCAAAAGATTGGTGGTTTTTGATGCATAATGAAACATGGAATTCAGAGGAGTGTCTTCCTTTGTACCTGGATTTGACCCTTGAATGTTTCTCATTATTATAAGCTTTTCATTTAGAACACATGTCTTATGAAAACAATATACATATGATTTCATTTTCCTAATCAAATTGTGTTTAGGTATCAAAAATTTGTGTAAAGTTCTTGTTTAATTAAATGACTTAATTTAATTTTATTGTATTATGTGATCAGACACAAAATGAATTAAAATTGCTTCCCCCAATCACACTTTTAATCAAAGGCTTGTTAAAAATGCAGGTTTCTAGAGTCCTGTAAAATTCTGATGAAATTAGTTCCTTGAAAACCACAATTATATGGGCTGGGGATGTGGCTCAAGCAGTAGCGCGCTCGCCTGGCATGGGAGCGGCCCGTGTTGGATCCTCAGCACCACATACAAACAAAGATGTTGTGTCCACCGAAAACTCAAAAATAAATATTAAAAAATTCTCTCTCTAAAAAAAAATTTTAAAAAACCCCCACAATTATATGTTGTGAACTATTGGAAAACTCTCTAGCATTATTATTTACAGATTAAACTAGTCTACTTGCTCTAAGTATAAAGATATAAAAAATCCAAAACTAGTAGGTAAAATTAGAAATGAATAGATCGTAAAGGGACGTCTGAGAACGTGTAAAAACAAGTTAGTTCCTTTGGGGTCAGGATATTGATACCATTCATTGATGTCCAAGTCCTGTTTCCCCATGAGTGAAATAATGAACACCAGTATGGATTGCTTTCTCCCTTGGGAGGACTCTGTTCTATTCTTTAAATAAAACTAAATAAGTTTTATTTATTCCACCAAGGTGTGGAATCTTGTCCTTTAGATTTTCCAAGTTTCTAACTTCTCATGCCCCCTCCTCCTATCCTGCTAATGTGGGATAAAAGGGCATGATCCAGGGGAACCTCTCCCTATTTTCCATTGTCTGCCCAGAAAAGCAGGAAGCAAGCCACAGTGATTACTCATTAACAATTCCCTGGTGGGAGGAACACCCCCCGCCCCCAGGCGACCCTAGCCTCAGGTGATTCTGAAGTGCCCTGAAGGTATTAACATTCCATTTCCTTGGAACCAGCTTCCTTCTTCCCCACCTGACCTGAGGACCGGCTGTCTACACTAGCTCCCTGCCCTTTGTTCTTGCTTCACCCCCACGTCTAATTTTAGGGAACCCTTGCTGCTGTGAGGGAAAAGTGCCCATGACAGCTCTGGCCTCTGAGCTGAGAGGGAATGATGTGGGGCAGCAGCTTGAGCTTCCCTTTCAGGAATGGGGTTGGTCGAGGGGTCCCAAGAAAAGTCTCGTTTGGAAGCAACAGGTTGTAAAGCCATTGAGAGGCGGGTGATCCACCAGAGAAACAAGAAGACGTGAGTACTGGCATAAGATCCGTGCAACAAAAAAATGCCACAGCATGCGAACCCGCCTATGAGTATGGTGACGACGACAGAGCTTGAGTGTCTTCCACCAGGGGGCACCAGAGGACCAGAACGAAGAAGTTGTTCCCATGACAGGGCTGGTGGCCTCAGCCTGGGAACCTAGACCTTTAGGAAGTGACTTACATTGCCAGAGTTGTCAGGAATGAAAACACAGCATCAGTTCAATCATGGCACAAGTGCCACCTTGGGCTGCAGTGAGGACTTCTAAAGCCATCTGCTTTTGTCAGATGGCTTTCCTCATGAGGGCTACTGTGTTAAGAAGAGAAATACTCAACCTGGTATAGGGCAGTGTGAGTATAGGGTTTCCAGGTGCCACAGTCCAACCTCTAAGCCAGTTTGTGGAGTAACCGTGAAGCTGAGGATCATAGCAACGAAAACCAGATCCGACCCACCCGCGTCGGAGACTGCAGAGGTTTGCTGGCTGTCCTATACTTGGTGTCCATCTCCCTTGCCTCCAGGGGTACCCAATAGTCCATCTTCCTCTCCATCCTGGGGGAAACCAGTGCTATAATTTTTTTCCACACATCCATTGTGTCCCTTTGGGTGCTGGCCACCTAATTTCAGGACTAGAGAACCAATGAGTCCCAAAGCAATTGTTGGCCTGTAAAATCACTATGTGTTGACTCGGGGGTCCATCCTAATTCCCAGGTAGCATTAGGCCATTTGTCAGGTGTGGCTACATTGTTCTCAACAGATTGGGGCTTCTTGGTTTAGATGCCCTGTGGTGGGTTTAAGCTACAAATACCCATCCCAAATCTACAGTCACCATCATTAGACCTTTGACATGTTTGCACTGATGGTGGGAAGCATGGAGTGGATGGGCTAAAATGTGATTTGACAGCTATAAAGTCTGAAGGTTGGCTTGTTGGAAAGTGAAAGTTTTTCCATGACCTGGTTGTGATAAAGTTTCATTTATAGGCTATAATTTAATATTGGCATGAGTCGCAGCTTGTTAAGAGTGTTTCTCTTTCTTGGGTTCTAACAATTAAAGACTGTAATTCTATCCAGTCACTTCTTTGTAAGGGAGATTCCCCCCAAGGTAGCCCAGAAGTGCTGGGAAAGGGGAACAGTCCTCACGTCCAGCAGTCATGCACCCTAGTGGCATGCTGTTGAGCCCAATCAAGAAAAGAGTTCATTTCAGTGGACCTGTGTAAAATGATAAAGAAGGACCAGGAAAAAAAGGTTACTGATCACCTTTGTCTTTGTGGAAACCTAATCTGAACCTGGCTTGACTACCAACTGGGGGGAAAAATGGTTAAAAAGCCCTAGGCATTGGGGTTGGGCTTGTGGCTCTGGTACAGCTCTTGCCAACGTGAGTCACTGGGTTAAATCCTCAGCACCACATAAAAATAAAGTAAAAGTATTGTGTCCACCTACAACTAAAAAATAAATATTTTTTTAAAAGCCCTAGGCATGATGCTTTTGCTCTAAACAGAAATTTCCCTTGGCCAGATATCCTGACTTCAGCACAGGGAGAAAAATTATTTCAGGGTTCTCTCTCTCTCTCTCTCTCTCCCTCCTTCCCTCCCTCCCTCCCTCCCTCCCTCTCATGCTGCTTTACTAAATAATTAATAGCCATCTCATTTTTTTCTAGGATTCCTTTTTTTTATGTGTATTTTTTGGAGCTCATGATTTGATCCTACAAGCCTAGGTTAATATATTTTACTGATTAGTCCTATTGTATCCAACTATAAAGGTATTTCACACTCTGCTTTCTTCAGAGGCTTATTTGCAAGGGTCAGCTCTCAATCTAATAGGTTTTTAAAAGCTACACGACCTTTGTTTGTATATGTGTGTACACCAGTGTGTTGTCCTGTCTATGTGTGTGTATCAAACTTGAGCGCTCATAAATTAAAATTTAAAAATGTAATTTGAAGTGTTCAGTTTACATTGGGGCAGACAGATAAGAATGAATGATGTCTTTACAGCTATGAACTCACTGGTTTTTCTAAGTGTCAAATTGGTAAAATGTAGATGTATGAATCCATTGTTTCTAAGGTCTTTGTTCAACAAGGAAAAAATAAATGCTTTTTGATACACGTGTCTGATACATTGGTTCTTATAATTAATATATAAATTAGATTTAATATCAATGACATTAATCTTCGTCAATGTGTTTTTTTAAGGTTTTTTTTTTAATATTTATTTTTTAGTTTTCGGTGGATACAACATCTTTGTATGTGGTGCTGAGGATCGAACCCAGGCCGCACGCATGCCAGGCGAGTGCGCTACCGCTTGAGCCACATCCCAGCCCCATCAATGTGTTTATTAGAGGCATGTGATTAATTTACAAAGTTAAAATGCTAACTTTCAATACCCTTAACTTCATGAACTCCATGGGGTGATATACTTGAGCATTATTTGTGTTTTCACAAATTTGTAAATAATCAGATGTGATTCTATGTACAAGGGGTCCAAAAGTTTCAACTAGAGTATAGTGAATAACATAAAGTGTTTCTTCTTCTTAAAATAGAGTAATTTGGGGGATGGGGTTGTGACTCAGTGGTAGAGCGCTAGCCCAGCATGTGTGAGGCACTGGGTTCAATTCTCAGCATGACGTATAAATAAATAAAATAAAGGTTTATCAACAACTAAAAAAATAAAAAAACAAAAACAAAAAATGAGTAATTTGTCTAAATTTAGATATTTATTTTTTCTTTTTTAGGCACGCATTCATTCATTTTTAATTTTTTTATTTATGTTTTAATTAGTCATACATGAAGTAGAATGCATTTATGCACTTTGATAGATGGGATATAATTTCTCATTTTTTAAAAGATTTTTAGTTGTACATGGACACATACATTTATTTTGTTTATTTATTTTTATGTGGTGCTAAGGATTGAACCCACTGCCTCACACATGCTAGGCAAGTGCTCTGCCACTGAGCTACAACCCCAGCCCTATAATTTCTCATTCTTTGAGTGTACATGTTGTAGAATCACATTGGTCCATGCAGTCATATATATACATAAGGTAATAATGTCTGTTCCATTCTACTATCCTTCCTATCCCCTCATCCCTTCCCCACCCCTCCCTTCACTTCACTCTACCTAATCTAAGGTCACTCTTTTCTTTGGCAGTGCCCCCCTTTGTTGTAAATTAGTAACCGCATATTAGAGAAAACATTTGGCCTTTGTTTTTTGGGATTGGCTTATTTCTTTTAGCATATTTTCCAACTCTATCCATTTGCTGGCAAATGACGTAATTTCATTCTTCTTTAAAGTTGCTTGGGCTGAGGAGGTGGCTCAAGCGGTAGCGCGCTCGCCTGGCATGCGTGTGGCCCGGGTTCGATTCTCAGCACCACATACAAACAAAGATGTTGTGTCCGCTGAAAAAATAAATATTAAAAAAAAATAATAATAAAATAAAGTTGCTTAATATTCCATTGAATATACATACCACATTTTCTTTAACCATTCATCTTTTGAAGGACACCTAGGTTAATTCCATAGTTTAGCTATTGTGAATTAAGCCTCTATAAACATTGATGTGACTGCATCACAGTAGTATACTGATTTTAAATCCTTTGGGTATAGACCGAGGAGTGAGATCTGGGTCAAATGGTGGTTCCATTCCAAGTTTTCTGAGGAATCTCCATACTGCTTTCCATAGTGGTTGCACAATTTGCAGTCCCACCAGCAATGTATGAGTGAACCTTTTCCCCCACATCATCGCCAACATTTATTGTTGCCTGTATTCTTGATGATTGCCATTCTGACAGGAGATGAGATCTTAGAGTAGTTTTGATTTGCATTTCTCTAATTGCTAGAGCTGTTGAACACTTTTTCATATATTTGTTGATCAACTGTAGTTCTTCTTCTTCTGTTCAGTTCCTTAGCCCATTTATTGATTGGGTTATTTGGGGTTTTGTGGTGTTAAGTTTTTTGAGTTCTTTATATGTCCTAGAGATTAATGCTTCATCAGAGGTACATGAGGTAAAGATTTTCTCCCAATCTGTGGCTCTCTCCTCATGTTATTGTTTCATTTGCTAAGAAGAAGCTTTTTTAAAATATTTTTTTAGTTGTAGATGAACACAATATCTTTATTTTATTTGTTTTTATGTGGTGCTGAGGAAGGATCGAACCCAGTGCGTCATGCATGTGAGGCAAGTGCTCTACCATGAGCCATAACCCCAGTCCCTGAGAAGAAGCTTTTTAATTTGAATCCATCCCATTTATTGATTCTTGATTTTACTTCTTGTGCTTTAGGAGTCTTGTTAAAGAAGTCAGATCCTAGGCTGACATGGGGAAGATTTGGGCCTATTTTTCCTTCTATTAGGCACAGGGTCTCTGTTCTAGTGCCTAAGTCTTTGATCACTTTGAGTTTATTTTTGTGTAGGGTGAGAGATAGAGGTTTAATTTCATTTGCTACATATGGATTTCCAGTTTTGCCAGCACCATTTGTTGAATAGGCTATCTTTTCTCCAGTGAGTGATTCTGGCACCCTTGTCTAGTATAAGATAACCAAAATTTATGTGGGTTTGTCTCTGTGTCCTCTATTCTGTATCATTGGTCTACAAGTCTATTTTGGTGCCAATACCATGCCGTTTTTGTTACTATAGTTCTGTAGTATAGTGTAAGGTCTGGTATTGTGATGCCTCCTGCTTCACTTTTTTTGCTACTAATTGCTTTGGCTATTCTAGGTTTTTCCAAATAAATTTGCAAAGAATATCATTGGGATTTTAATGGGAATTGCATTAAATCTGTATAACTCTTTTTGGTGGTATGGGCATTTTGACAATATTAATTCTGCCTATCCAGGAGCATGGGAAATCTTTACATCTTCTGAGGTTTTCTTCAATTTCTTTCTTTAGTGTTCTGTAGTTTTCATTGTAGAGATCTTTCACCTCTTTTGTTACATTGATTTCCAGGTTTTTTTTTTGTTGTTGTTGTTGTTGTTGTTTGAGGCTATTCTGAAGGGATAGTTTTCCTAATTTCTTTTTTCAGTGAATTCATTGCTGATGTATAGAAATGTGTTTGATTTATGGGTGTCGATTGTATTTGCTGCTAACTTTGCTAAATTCATTTATTGGTTCTAAAAGTTTTCTGGTGGAATTATTTGGATCTTCTACATATAGAATCATGTCATCAGCAAATAGTGATAGTTTGAATTCTTCTTTACCTATTTGTATCCCTTTAATTTCTTTCTTTTGTCTAATTGCTCTGGCTAGAGTTTCAAGGATAGGGGATAGGGCTGTGGCTCAGCAGTAGCACACTTACCTAGCATGTGTGAGGCACTGGGTTCAATTCTCAGCACCACATATCAACAACTAAAAATTTAAAATTAAAATTTTTAAAAAGGATGATATTGAATAGAAATGGTGAAAGAGGACATCCTTGTCGTGTCCACTTTTTAGAGGGAATGCTTTCAATTTTTCTCCATTTAAAATGATGATGGCCTTGGGTTTAACATATAGCTTTTATCATATTGAGGTATGTTCATACTATCCCTAGTTTTTCTAGGGATGTTTTGAACATGAATGTGTGCTGTATTTTGTCAAATGCTTTTTCTGAATTCATTGCAATGATCATATGATTCTTAGGTCTATTAATATGATGAATTTTATTGATTTCCATATGTTGAGCCAAGCCTGCATCCCGGGGATGAACCCCACCTTGATTGTGGTGCACTATCTTTTAATATGTTTTTGTATGCAATTTGCCAGAATTTTATTGAGAATTTTTGCATCTATGTTCATCAGGGATACTGGTCTGAAGTTTTCATTCCTCCATCTGTCTTTGTCTAGTTTTGGTATCAGGGTGATATTAGCCTCATAGAATAAGTTTGGAAGGGTTCCCTCCTTTTCTATTTCATGGAATACTTTGAGGACTATTGGTGTTAATTCTTTGAAAGTAAGTAGAACTTGGCTGAGAATCCATCTAGTCCTGGGTTTTTCTTGGTTGGTAGGATTTTCATGGCATTTTCTATTTCAGTGAATTAAGAAAAGGGGAACAGACAGGGAATAGATATTAGAAGTTCTAGGTGGAAATATATTTCCTAGAAGGAAAAAGAAAAAAAATGTTTCTGTGTAAGAAAGTATCTGTATAATGAAAAAACCACAAGAGGGCCTGATTAAGTGACAGGAGGTGTATGTAACTAAAGCGCAATTTCAACAAGTTTATGTGTAACTATGTTATAGATTGATGGATGGATAGACAGACAGACAGACAGACAAACTTGCTGGATGTTTACAATCAAGGTTTAAAAATTAAGGCTAGGAATAAAAGGTACAAAAGCACATTGAGGGGGGGGAAGCACCAATATTCAGCTCTTGTCCTCTGAGTCAGCCTGAACATAGGCAACAAGGGGACTTCTCTAAGGGCTTTGCAAATCTGGGCTACATGACCTCCCAATCAGGGAGATAATGAGACCACTGGAGAACAGAAAGCTGATTAGTGCACACATACTGCAAAAGAGGAGGGTCATTGGAAAATGGAGACATCCCAGATGCCTCCAAGAAAAGCCACCTCATCAAGGAGACCCTGACCCATCCTAGCAGATGGCACTAAAAGAGCTATGAAGCTGCTCTCAAGTTCCCCAAGAGTGACACCTATGGGAACTCAGCTGACTCTTAACAACAGAGAGAAACCTAGAAAAACAGTTATAACCAACATACAGTCATATCTGGGCACTGAAAAAGAAATACAATGGTTCTTTAATGGAACTTAAGAACTACACTTGTGTCAACCCTGATGCCCCCCAAATTATTTTTTTCCTTTCTGAGGCCCCCTATTTGCCCCTGCTTACCAAAATTAAACTGGCATCTGTACCTTAATCTTCCTGACTCCTCAAACTGACATTTTCCCCAAGAACCAAAGCCTACCATTCTGATAACAGCACACACCAGATGTAGGAGAACCCCACAAAGCTATTTGCTTACTCATAGGGCTAAGAACATCCACGGGGATTGGCACAGGAGGAACGGGATTAGAAACCTCTATTCACTATAAAAATAGCACAGGGCATTGCAGATATGGAACAGGACACCAATTTTGTACTGACTTTACAAAATCAAATGACTCCTGGCATCTGTTGTCCTACAAAACTGATCATGAACGAATGCTGTTTCTATGGAAACCAATCATGGGTGGTAAGAGACAGGGTTAGCATGGCTCCAGAACAGCCTGGAATACGGAGGGAGGGCAGGTCTGACTCAGGAGCCTTCCCAGATTGGAATGGTAATTTTTAACATAATCAATTTGAAAATGTTACCCATCTTAATATTTATTTTCATAAAGCATTCAGTCTCACAGCGTAAGTGTAAGATCCCTACGTTTTATTGTCTAGACCTATTTAAGTACAAAATAATGCTCACAAAACATACATGTTAAATGTGACAACTGTATGTTATAATATTTCAATTGGACTAAATTGCACAGTCCATGATAAACTGTTATGATTCCCCAAAGGCCAGGAGCCACCTGGATCCCTGGACAAGTGCTAAACAATAGCTTGGCCAATAGCTTGCACTGTTGTTATCTTGGCTGGGATAATTGTTTCTGCCATCTACCTTCCACAATTTCTAAAGAAATTTACTGAGAACAACCACAGATGACCTTTATCTCAATTCTGCAAGGTCCTTGGCCAGGGTTTGTCCAAACAAGTGAAGGCTACCTTTAAATCCCTGAGGCAACACTGTCCAGGTTAATGGAGATCCACTATCTGGTTCCTCGAAGGCAAACAAATATTGTGATTTAGAATCTGGAGGTATACAGAAAACGGCATCCTTTAAATCTAATACAGTAAAAAAGCAGCAAGCAGCTGGGATCTCAGATAACAGAGGGCATGTGTTAGCAACTACAGGGTGGAGGGGAATGTCAGCTCCATTAATCATCCTAAGGCCCTGGACCAGGCACCATTCCCTATTTGGCTTCTGTATTGCATGGGCTGTTGCAGGGCAATAATAGTCCCTGACCTTTGAGGTTCTGAATGATCTCTCATAAGCCCCTTTCTGCCTCTGGGTCCCAGGGGGTATTGTCTTTTATGCAGAAAGACAGAGGGATCCTTTAAGAACATTTTAATTGGTCCTGCACATTTTGCCCATCCAACCTTGACTTCACTGTCCCTACTTGAAGGTTTATGTGGCATTCTAATAGATGTAAATGTCCTAAATTCATCTTGATGGGAGCCTGGAGTCTTAAAATTAAATCTCTCCTTAATACAGAGGTAGGGCACTCTGGGACTATCCACAATGCATGAGAAAACATCACCCTAACCCACTCACCGCTCAGAGGGTGAGTAAGAATAGTAAGAATAGTGTTAGGAGAATAAGATAAATGTATCCATAATAATGGACCTTCTTGCCAAAATACTCCTGTAGGAATATTTTTTGTTGGTAGTACAATAAATAATAAAGGCAAACTTATATCAATTCTATCCAAATGCATATTTTCCATATATGTTTCAATGATTTTTAATGCCTTTCTTGCTTCAGGCGT
>NW_026000241.1:4867047-4917512 GCF_001458135.2 Marmota marmota marmota | reverse complement strand
CCTGGGCTTTTCTTTTCTATTCTTTTTAAATCTTCACCATGATGGTTCCATTGTGATATATTTAACAACTCCTCCTTAAAAAGCCATGGGCGGGCTGGGGTTGTGGCTCAAGTGGTAGCGCGCTCGCCTGTCATGCATGCGGCCCGGGTTCGATCCTCAGCACCACATACAAAGATGTTGTGTCCGCTAATAACTAACTAACTAAATAAATATTAAAAAAAAAAAAAAGCCATGGGCTACATTTTTGTATTGTATCAACGTATGCCCTGACTGCTCTTGATTTTACTGAGATGCCTCCTTCCTCTAACAATTTACTTAACACTCTTTAAGTTTGTTTTTTACTAATTTCTGATCCCATATTTCTACTATAATACAACCCAACAAGATAACACCAAACAAAACCGAGACAGAATGAAACAAAAATGGAACAACACAAAATCATTATAGCCTTTCTATCCTCCTGAAATGTCCATCCGTCCTTTCTCCCTATCTGTACCTCAGACGCAAATAATTTTTCCTCAGATGTGAGCGGTTTTTCTTCCGTCTCACTCATCTCCAGGGACAGGCAACTTAAAACAAAAGCAAAACAAAACAAAAGAAGAATCTTAAAATGGCTACCCATCCTCTTGCCCTGCCCTCAGAGGCGTGCAGTTTACCTTATCAGTTACCCTCAGTCGTTCCCCATGCAGCCCACCAAATGCCGCAGTCTGGCTGGGCACAATTCAGGAGCCACATGTCAAAAGAAACAAACTTTATTTTTAGAACACACACACCACACCACACAGCTCCTCAGGAAAAACCCTCAGAGCCCAACTGCCACCACCGGCTTCCCACAAGCCTCTGCACCTCCCCCACTCCTCCTGCTCTTGAGGCCGATTGGCTGGGTCACGTGGGCGGAGCCAAAAAATCCCCCAATGAGCAGCTCCATGGTCTGAAAGGGCGGGGAAACAGCCCAATAAGCATCACCGCAGAGAAGCCAATCAGTTGGCAGCTAGAAGTTTGCTGGGGCCGCTGTGAGCCAATCATCAGCTGGCAGCTGGAAGTTTGCTGGGGCCCCTTCCGGTGTGGCTCTCAACAACGCTGAGTAATATTCCACATTGTGTGTGTATGTATGTATATGTATGTATGTATATGTGTGTGTGTGTGTGTGTGTGTGTGTATCTATATATATATATCTCAGTTTCTTTTTTCTTTTTTTAAAGAGAGAGAGAGAATTTTAATATTTATTTTTTAGTTATCGGCAGATACAATATCTTTGTTCTGTATGTGGTGCTGATGATCGAACCCGGGCCGCACGCATGCCAGGCTAGCGCGCTACCGCTTGAGCCACATCCCCAGCCCGATATCTGTTTCTTTATCCACTCATCTATCGATGGGTATTGAGGTTGTTTCCAAAATTTAGGTATTGTAAACTGAGCTACTACAAACATCAGTGTAGCCACATCACTACAGTATGATGATTTTAGGTCCTTTGGGTATAGACCAAAGAGTGGTATAGCTGGGTCAAATGGTGGTTCCTTTCCAAGTTTTCTGAAGAATCTCCACTCTGCTTTCCAAAGTGGTTGCACCAATTTGCAATCCCACCAGCAATGTATGAGTATACCTTTCTCCCCACATCCATGCTAACACTTATTATTGCTTGTATTCATTTTTAAAAAAAATATATGTATTTTTTAGTTGTAGTTGGATATGATACCTTTATTTTATTTATTTTTATGTGGTGCTGAGGATCAAACCCAGGGCTTCACACATGCTAGGCAAGTACTCTACTGCTGAGCCATAACCCCAACCCCATTGCTTATATTCTTAACAACTGCCATTCTGACTGAAGTAAGATGAAATCTTAGTTTTAATTTGCACTTCACTAATTACTAGAAATGCTTAACATTTTTTCATATATTTGTTGATCACTTGTATATAGTCTCTGAGAAGTGTCTATTCAGTTCCTTAGCCCATTTATTGATTGAGTTGTATTTTTTGTTAAATTTTTTGAGTTCGTTATAGATCCAGGAGATTAGTGCTCTATCTGATGTGCATGTGATAAAGATATTCTTGTACTCTGTAGCCTCCCACTTCTCATCATTGACTGTTTCTTTTGCTAAGAGGAAGCTTTTTTTTTTTGCTTGAATCAATCCCATTTATTCTTAATTTATCTTTAAACTGAGAACACAAAAAATTTATTTTGAAAGTTAATAGTTATAGATTTCTTCTCACCCTGATTTCCGTAAAATATATCCAATTCATCTTTAAGCAAATAGATGCCTTTGGCTTAAAAAGATCAGATACATAGGAATGTGAGAAAAAGTAGCATATAAATATTTCAGAAAAAAGGTAATTTATTGCCAGTCTCTGGTTTCTTCTAAGTTGCTTAGGACTTCTCTAAATTGATGAGGTTGAATTTGAAATTGCAATCCTCCTACCTCAGCCTCCCAAGTCACTGGGATACAGACATTCACAGGGTTTTTCATTCACTGTGATTTCTTACATACGAACCAAAGAGAGATTGTTGCACAGGTCTTCCTTCTATTGCAGGTTCCACCGCATACTGTGCTCATTTATATGGGCACACTGAACCAAGATGGCAACAAGGGTCAAAACTTCCAATGCAAAAATACAAGTTATTGCAGCTGCTTATTAGGTTTGCTCACAAGTTCATGTGATAATAAAGACTTCCCATTTCTTCTGTTGATACAGGGTTACTCTCCATGTGGTGTTTTATGTACTTGAAAGAATCTTAAAATTAAGGTTATCCCACATTGCTGACATCATTAAGGTTCCTCCTCGCTATGATCTTTTTCATGGTATCAAAGGGAACTGTGAACAGGAACACTTTCTCACATGGCTTACACTCATGGGTTTCTCTCAAGTGGGAGTTCCTTGAATTTTGAGAAGGTACCTGGATGGAGTGAAGGCTTCTTTGTACTCTTTACACACACAGGGTTTCTCTTCAGTGTGCATTCTTCCATGTATTTTAAGGATGGAGGAATGACTGAAGGCTTTCCCGCACTGCTCACATGCATGTTTCATGGCACTGTGAAATCTTTGATGTTGTCTGAGGGGACTGGAATCACCATAGGCTTTGCCACATTACATGCATACATAGGATTTTTCTCCAGTGTGATTTATTTCATGTCTTCTGACTAAATAGGAATGAAGAAAAGCTTTACCAGATTGTGTACATGTATAGGGTTTCTCTTCACTCTGAAAGTCTTCATATGGTAGATGAACTGAAGCCTTTTCCACATTGCTAACATACACAACATTTCTCTCATTGTGCATTATTTCATGTATTTGAAGGGATCTGGGAAAATAAAAAGCTTTCCTACATTATTTACATGTATAAGATTTCTCTTCACTGTGAATGTTTTCATGTGCTTAAAGCCTTTCCCACATTGGTTACATATATAGGGTTTTTCTCTGGTGTTTTTGAGGTTTTTCATGTTTTATGATTGAACTGTAAAGACTGAAAGCTTTCCCACATTGCTTACATGTACAGGGTTTCTCTCCACTGTGAATTCGTTCATATGTTCTAATAGAGCTGGAAGTTCCAGTAGAGCTAGAAGTTTCTTGCATACATAGGGTTTTTCTCCATTGAGCATTATTTCATGTATTTGAAGGGTTCTGGGGAATTGAAAAGCTTTCCTACATTGCTTACATGTATAAGGTTTCTTGGCACTGTTATTTTACTCATGTGTTTTTAAAAAATATTTTTTAGATGTTGGTGGACCTTTATTTTATTCATTTATTTATATGTGGTGCTAAGAATCAAACCCCAGTGCCTCACACTTGCTAGGAAAGTGCTCCACCACTGAGCCGCAACTCCAGCCACTCATTCATGAGTTTTGGTATGGCTATAAGAAGTAAAGCCTTTTCCACATTGCTTATATACATAGGGTTTTTCTCCAGTGTTCTTGAGACTTTTCATGTTTTCTGATTGAACCGTAATAACTGAAAGCTTTCCCACATTGTTTACATGTATAGGGTTTCTCTCCACTGTGAATTCGTTCATGTATTCTAATTGAATTGCAAGAACTAAAGCCTTTTCCACATTTCTTGCATACATAGGGTTTCTCTCCACTATGAATTCGTTCGTGTGTTTTAAAATTGGTAGAAGAACTAAAGCCTCTTCCACACTGCTTACATACATAGGGTTTTTCTCCAGTGTGAGTTTTTTCATGTCTTCTGATTGCTTTGGAATGCCTGAAAGCTTTCCCACATTGTTTACATGTATAGGGTTTCTCTTCACTGTGATTTCGTTCATGGATTTTCAAGTACTTAGAAGTACTAAAGCCTTTTCCACATTTCTTGCATACATGAGATTTCTCTCCACTGTGAATTAGTACATGTCTTTTCATGTATCTAGAAGTACTAAAGCCTTTCCCACATTGTTTACATGTGTAGGGTTTCACTCCATTGTGAATTTGTTCATGTCTTTTCATATATCTGTAAGTACTAAAGCCTTTTCCACATTGCTTACACACATAGCGTTTCTCTTCACTGTGAATTTGTTCATGTGTTTCCATTTGGCTAGAAGAACTAAAGCTTTTTCCACATTGCTTACACACATAAGGTTTCTCTGCACTGTGAATTTGCTCATGGATTTTAATGTAGCTGGAAGAACTAAAGGCTTTTCCACAGTGCTTACACACATGGGGTTTCTTTCCACTGTGAATTTGTTCATGCCTTTTCATGTCACCAGAAGAACTAAAGCCTTTTCCACATTGCTTACACACATAAGGTCTCTCTCCACTGTGAATTCGTTCATGGATTTTAATGTAGCTGGAAGAACTGAAGGCTTTTCCACAGTGCTTACACACATGGGGTTTCTCTGCTGTGTGAGTTCTTTCATGCTTCTGGAGACGTTGGGGATCATGCAAGGCTTTCCCATCTTCCTTATATTCATATGGCTTCTCTCCATGTTCCTGATACTCATGTGCTTTGTGTCCAGTGTGAGCTATCAGGGGCACGGTTAGGGATGAATCAGCAATGGTGACTTCTCCACACACATGGTGTTCACTAGGTTTTACTCCAGAACTTCTCTTGTTAACAAGAGAATCTATTATGTGGCTGAGGATTTCTCCACATTGACCATCTTCTTTCTGTTCACAGAGTCTCTCTAACACTTGACTTCTGCAAAGAATGAAAAGCACATTACTAAGTATTTGTAATATTAATGATTTAGCAGAAGAATTGGTTTTATGTTGTGTAAGCTTTACTGTTGAGCTACCTTCCAGTCCTTTTAAAGTTTTCTTTCTTTTTTTTTTTTTTTTTGATAGCATCTTAGTAAGTTGCTTGGAGCCTCACTACAGTGCTGAGGCTGGCCTCCCACTTGTGATCCTTCTCCCTCAGACTCCCTAGTGGCTGGGATTAGAGGTGTGCATCACTGCCCAGATCAGCTTTCTAAATAATCCTGCCAAGTTACAATTTTGTTAACTCTGAAGATGCTTACACTTGTAAATACAATTGAGTACTGCTTATGTGAAATGCGTGGGAAAAAATTCAGATTGGATTTTGTGATATTTGTGTATACACAGTAAAATATCTTCAAAATGAGTCCCACTTGAAGGTAATTTCATACATTTTTAATAAACTGTGTATGGAAAACAGTCTGTATATAATAAACTACCAGAAAGTGTCACTTAAGACATCAAGGCACTGTTTCATTTGGGTTTTGCGCTCTCCAATTATGCATGTTCAACCTGTATGCACTGAAGTGAACAAATGGAGATAAATCATTCTGTACCTTGGGGTGTATCTTTTCCTTATTTTTATGATTTTTTTAATAAGTTACTTCCAGATTTGTGAGGAACATTGCCTTCTCTTGTGAGTTAAATTACCTTAGATTTCCCCTGGAATTGTAGTGATCATCAATGGCCTGATTTTTCCATTGTTTTCCTAAAATACAGACCCAGAAAAATCATTATGATTCATTTCAAAATTATATAAAAACTGTAAGAGTGTGGCAGATCTGTTGTATAATGTCACCATGCCAATACAGTCATCAAAATATGGGCTTCGAATATTCCAAATCATGGAACAGCACTGAAAACTGAACAACAGTTCTCTGATTGACTAAGTGAGAAAAGTATGTCAAATGTCACCCTTACCTATAGTGATCAGGTTCCAGAAGGTTTCCTGCATCACATCTTTGAAGAGCTTCTTCTGGGAAGGATCCAGCAGAGCCCACTCCTCCAGGGTGAAGTTCATAGCCACATCCTTAAAGGTCACTGGCTCCTGAAATATCCCACAGGTATTCCCAGGAGGAAAATGAGACACACAGCACTAGAGACCTCATTCACTTGTGAGAATTTCACATCATACTATGTCCTCCCAGGGAGAACAGGAACACTTGCAGTACTGCTAGGTCTCTCCAATTCTCTTTCTACACAGGTCTCAAGCACTTCCCACAACAAAGTCCAACTATATACAGTGCTTAGTAACAATAGCTGTCCTGAGACAGCACATTCTTAGGAATGCTTGATAATATACTTTGAACTTTGTTGGTATCTAGCAATTACTGCCGGGATGAACCTCACCAGCTTAACTGCAAGGAAGGGCTTGGGGTTCCCAAGCAGGTTATCCCAACAAAATGCAGCCTGTTTAAATCCTGCTGGTCCTCTAACTGGAATAGTTTGATATGCTTGTCAGAAGTTGCCTATCTCAGGCTGTGGCTGTGGCTCAGTGGTAGAATGCTTGCCTTGCACACATGAGGCACAGTATTTGAGTCTCAGCACCACCTAAAAATAAATAAATAAATAAATAAAAATATCGTATCTATCTACAGCTAAAAAATATTTTTAAAAAGAGAAGAAGTGGCCTATCTCATCAACGCCCAAAATACACTAAGAGTGATGAATCTCCAATGAACTGGACTATCAGACCAAATTTGAAACCTCTTTTGCAAAACATTAGAGAATTTAGCACATACTTTGGGATTGCACTAAGGGCCCACAACCAGAAGCCTGTACCAGGTTCCTGTAAGTCATTAGAATTAAATAGTAAATAAGATTCATTAGGGATAACTCAGTAGACTAATAGGTAATCAATAAAAATTTGATGGAGAATGTCAAAGCACAATAAAACAAGGGGGAAAGTGGTATGTGTTCTTAGAAAGATTTTACTTCACCAAGATGTCACCTATACATTGACCTATAAAATTGCAAAATGTCAATAACAAAAGCTTTTCCTAAGAAAACAAAAAATTGTTCTTGCCTGCTCCATTGGCACATGCATATAATCCCAGCAACTTGGACTTAGCAAGACCCTGTCTCAAAAATAATAAAGAAATAAAGAAAATTAATAAGTTTTTAAAAATAGGAAGGGATATGGCTGAGTGATTTAGGGCTTCGGGCATCATCCCCCAAACCAAAAATTAAAAAAAAAAAAAATTGAAAAAGGAAAAAACAACAGAGGAAAAAACTTAGCTCATCAAATCCTCTAGGCATATTTAATGTCTAACAATCAAGGAATAATAAAGAGCCAGACACACTGGTGCATGCCTATAATCCCGGCGATTAGGGAGGCTGAGGCAAGAGGATGGCAAATTCAAAGCCTGCTTCAGCAACTTGGCAAGGCTTTAAGCTACTGAGCTGGGGATGTGGCTTAGTGGTTTAACGCCCCTGGGTTCACTCCCTGGCAGTGGCATCATCATCATCATCATAGTAATAAAGAAAAGGGAAACAGGACTCATTAATTGAAAAAAAAAAGAGAGAGAGAGAGAGAGAGAGAGAAAAGCCACTTCTGAGAAACCTCAGAATTTGAATTCAGTCAACAAAGACATTCACTGGGCAAGTGATACACTCCTGTAATCCCACTGAGTCAGTAGGCTAAGGCAGAAGGATCACAAGTTCAAGGCCAGCCTTGGCAATGCACCAAGACCCTAACTCTAAACAAAAAATTAAAAAGGGTGGGATTTAACTGTGATAAAGATTCAATCTTCAGTATCACCAAACAAAAAAGCAAGCAACCAACCAACCAACCAAACAAAAACCCATAGAGTAATTTGCAATTATAACAAGTCACATGAAGCCATCACTATAGGTGTTCCATGACATAATGAAGCAAGGAGAACAAAGAATCATCCAAGATGAAGTCAGAGACTGTTTCACCAGTGTATCTCCTTGTCATGCCTTTTGGGAAGTTCTTTAGAGAGAAGCAAAAAGATGTAGGAAAAGGGATCACATAAAGTAAAACAGAAATTAGTTACAAATATGGTGTATATTAATCCCATTGTATCAATAATCCTTTTAAATACAGACAGACTGGTAGAAAACAAGATCCACCCTGTGCTCCACCCTTGTGCACTTTATGAGAAAAAAACAAAAACAAAAAAAACAGTTTTAACTATCAAGACATCAGGTCGGAGTCAAAACATTTCTTATATATGAGAAATAAATTCAAGAAATCTAGTACTGTGAGAAATCATTAGAGAAGTATGTTTAAAGTGCCCTCATTCCAAACACACACAAAATATATGTAAAGCAATGTATTTGGTAATCAGATCAGTTCAGCCATTCAGCAATGACTAAGGGATGTGGATATAGTTTAGGTGGTAAAGTGCTTGCCTCACATGTACAAGTACCTGGGTTCAATCCCCAGCATCACAAACAAACAAACAATAGCATATGAATAGAAAGAAAGAACACCAAAGAAATTTTAGTATTTCAAATTATGTGAACTTGAACAAACATGCTAATATTACTTATGGGATACAGAAAAAGCAGTGCGTAGGGAGAACTTTAGAACAATAAACGTGTATATTAGAAAAGAAGAAAGACCTCAACTCAACAGTGTAATGTATTACATTGGATAACCTGCAAAACAAGAGCAAGATACTCTTAAGCCACAGAAAAAGAACTTGGAAGAAGTCAAACAATTTCTGGAAAGAAACAATCCAGAAAAACTCACATGAGAAAAGATAAACAATATAAATAAGGCTCTATGTATTCCACAAATTGAAACAATAGAAACTCAAAAACAGGGAGAACCAGGCCCACCTTGTCTTTTGGGCATATTCTAACATTTAAGCATATCAATCAGGGCTGGGGATGTGGCTCAAGCGGTAGCGCACTCGCCTGGCATGCGTGCGGCCCAGGTTCAAACCTCAGCACCACATACAAACAAAGATGTTGTGTCCGCCGAAAACTAAAAAATAAAAATATTAAAAAAAAAAAAAAAGCATATCAAGCATTACAATGTCTTCCAGGTAAGGGATGCAAAACTACTACTTCATAATGCATGAGGTCCACAGTGCCAAAATATAAAACTAGATAAACATTATAAGAAATAACAAAAATAAATTAATAAAGGAAAGGAGTGTAGCTCAGTGCGAGTGTCCTGAGTTTCAATCCCATTACAGATTAGAGGGAGAGAAGACAAACTGCTTCTAAAATACAGGTGAAAAGATACTGAAGAGAGCTTAGCTCACTGGTATAGTACCTGCCTAGCCTAGAATTTAAGAATGACTAAACATTTAATATTTATTTTTTAGTTTGTTTTTTTTTTCGGTGGAGACAACATCTTTGTTTGTATGTGGTGCTGAGGATCGACCCCGGACTGCACGAATGCCAGGCGAGCGTGCTACCGCTTGAGCCACAACCCCAGCCCATGACTAAACATTTAAAAGTCAACTCATGTAATTGATCACCTCAACCAGCTAAACAAAAAAAATCCTATGGTCATATCAATAGGTACAGAGAAAGCATAAGAAATAATAACAATAGGCATTCAGACTGAGAAGAAACAAATAAAAAATGACTTCACACATGCCACCTCCCACCCTGAAAACCCTTCCATAAATATGCAAATACTCGTCATTTTTCTATATATATCAAGTATAAAAAAAATCAACTTCAAATTTAAAACACTATTTATACAGAACAAGAATTTGGACAAAGAGAGAAACAATTTCACCAAAATAAAGGAACACCAAAAAAAAAAAAAGATCAAGGCCAGAGGTAATCAATAAAAGCAAGCTATATCTTAGTGGCTCATGAGGCTGAGGCAGGAGGATCTCAAGTTCAAAGCCAACCTCAGCAACTTAGTGAGACCCTGTCTCAAAATAAAAATGAACAAGGCTGGGGATGTAACTCAGTGGTGGAGCACCCTTGGGTTCAATCCCCAATACAAAAAAAAAAAAAAGAAGAAGAAGAAGAAGGTTTGTTGCTGGGGATATGGCTCAGTGCTTAAGGACCCTGGGTTCAATGACAGTATCAAAACAAACAAAAAACAACCAGGTAACAAAGAAGGCTGACAGCAGGGTGAACTCTTCTCAGATATATAATTAGGTTGCCACCCTCCATCCTCCCATAATCTACAGAAGCAGGCCAGAGACCTCCCACCATGAAAACCCTTACCATAATTAAGCAGAAACCCCCACCATATACATAACACATGAGTTCCTATTCTCAGAAAGCTTTTTACGCAGGATGTCAGCAAAAACAAAACAACAACAAAAACAACCACAAAACAAAAACAAAAAACTTCTGCCTAGCAGCATAGAGCACTGTGGTGGTAGTTTCCTCTTTTTGGAAATTGTTGGTTTGCAAATGAAAAACAAAAACAAATTTGTAAAACCTCTAGTCTCAAAAAATGGAACAAAAAGCACTTGTCCTGTAAACCTTCAAACCCCTCCTCTCAGAGGGACAAAGTCAAGAACTCCAGACTCTGCCGCCCACAGAATGCTTTAGGCAACGGCCTCTCTGGGCCCCGCAGTCAATAAACCTGCTTCCCGAAAATTCCTACGAATTCCAGGTGCCCAACCTCTCCTGTCCTCCATCACTAGCGCCTTCTTGGCATCCCGCTTGCTCCCCTCCTCAAAGAAAAGTCCTTTCTGCCAACCACTGAGAGGTCTGCAGACTTCACAGCTGGGCTTCCCTGCTTTGCGGTTCTCTTAAATGCAGCTGTGCCTTCCTCCATCCGCATTTTCTAAACCAATGTCCAGCGGGCGCTGATTTCCAGTAGGGGGCCCTGGCAGAAGGGTCTACAGATCTGTCCGCCTCCTGCCCCCACAAGCCCCGGGGCTGAGGGTCAGTCGCGGATTTGGGAACCGGCTTCCCCAGTTTTGCAGACTTCGGAGTAACCAGGGGACCCCGAGGAGCAGGGGGGCTGGGACGCGCACACCTCCCTCCCAGGCCCCGCCTCGCCCGCGGCGGGAGTCTCCCCGCGACCCTCCCGCCGCCACCGCAGAGGGGGAGACGCGGGGCTGGGCGGCCGCGCTGCCCACAGACCGCTCCGGCCGGCAAAGCGCCGCGCAGGACCCGGGGCCCGGCCGGACTCTGACCGCAGTCGCCGCAGCTGCCGCCGGAGGCCCGGGTCCCTCCACAGCGACTCACCCGTCCCCTTCACCGCGACCCGCTCCCCTTGCGGGAAGGGCGCCCTCCACACTCACCATTCCCCGCCTTCTAGGGTTCCCGGGGTCGCCTCAGCCTGTAGAACGGAGATGTCACAGAGAGGAGGCTGAGCCACTTAGAATCTCTCCTCACAGGACGCGCGAGGCACACTACGGCGTCCCAGGAAGAAAGCTGTTCAAAAGAGGAAGGTTCCCGCCCTCTTCCAACTGCGCTCCTGATTGGACAGTTCCTGCAGCCCCCCCCCCGCGTCTCTGATTGGCTAGTGATCCAGGCCCCGCCCCTGAACCCTGAGTGACAGCAGGATAGAACCTCTACCTGGCTGAATGGAACACGAGAGGCGGTTTCTATCTACAGCCCTTCCCAGCCCCAGCAACTTCCCAGGGCCTGGACCTGACCTAACGTGAGGGATTATTGCATGTATCCATTTAGGACCAACCTCCCAGGTCTGGGAACACCTATAAAAACTAAATATAGTATATGATATGTAATATGGTTTTATAAAAGACCATTTATTATTTATTATTTTTTAATATTTATTTTTTAATTATAGGTGGGCACAATATCTTTATTTTATTAATTTATTTGTATGTGGTGCTGAGGGTCGAACCCAGTGCCTCATGCATACTAGGCCAGCGCTCTACCACTGAGCCCCAGCCCCAGCCGTAAAAGGCCATTTTAAATATAACCAATAAGAGATATTAATATTCTTAACTATATTAATTGTTATAATATATAATTAAATGAAATTCATTGCAGAATTGAAAAATCTGGATTTCATTGCTTAAGCGAAATTCGATCCTGGCCTTTCAGAACTGGTGTTGTCATCTCACTGTAATCAGTGGGCTCTTTCTGTTGCTGCCCCCTAACTGAGGGAACCAGTGAATGTATTTAGGCAATTCCAGAGGCAATGTCCACGAGATAACATCCCACCTCAGGAAAGGACATCTTGTCAAACATGGTGGCACACGCCTGGAGTCCCTGCAGCTCTGGAGGCTGAGGTGGGGGGATTGCAAGTTCAAGCCAGCCTCAGCAATTTAGCAAGAACCAATCTCAAAATAAAAACAGAAAAAAAAAGAAAAGAAAAAGGGCTGGGAAGTGGCTCAGTGGTTAAGCACCCCAGGGTTCAATTTGGTACCAAAAAAGAAAAGGACATCTACCCAGACTGCCAGTGAAGCCAGAATCAGACAGGTAGTCAGCATAGATAGGTAAGTTGAGTCAGGTCAGATCAAGGAGGCCAATTTTGAGTGAGTGAGGCAAGTTGGAGACTATCCCCTGAGGGATTGAAATGTTAATTCCTTCAGAGCCCTTCCTCCACCCTTATCAAGAACCACCCCCTGCTCTAAGGTAACCTGTCCCAGGAATTGCCCCTCCCTACAGGGAGCTATAAGATTGTTAATCAATGTGTCCTGGGCTGCTTCATCCTGCCCTTCCCCCTTCAGCCCACACTTTCCACCTTTGGTCCATCCCACTGAGCATTCCTGGGCCTAGTCCTGAGCTAGTCACATATGCAGGAAGGAGAAATATAAGGGGATAAAGGCAGGAGAACAAAAGAAGCCTAGGACATAGAAAAAGGGCAGAACACCTTGCTTCTGGAGATACCAGGATACCAGCTACAGCCCCCTTCTTTCTCCTGGGAGAAGTCTATGTTACCCCTTTTTAAATAAACCCTGCTTTGTATGCTTGCCTCTCGGCATGCTTCTCTAATGTTCAGACTTCAACATTTGAGGTAGCAGAACTTGTCACAGGTAACTGGCAGTATTAGCAGGACATAATGGAACAGAAGGGAGTGAGGCAGTGCCCTGTATTGTCAGAGATCTGACATTTGGGATAAGACAGCTGGCTTCACAGCCAAGGCTTTCTTACGCCTTTGCTGTCTATCTACCCTACCTACATACCCACAGGGGAGTACAGTTCAGGGGGCAATGAAGCTATATGGAAGCAACGTTCTACTAAAGAATCAAGAGGGAATAAAAGGAAACATTTGAACTCAGAAACCAGCCTGCTCCACATGTAGGAAAAGCTTAGATTCAGAAGATTAAACATATTCCCAAGCTCGAGGGCCACAATGACATCTTGCTGAATCCAAGTTTTCAAAATGGGACACTCCTGGGTGCTGAGGCAGATTGCATAAGAATTTCATGGTGGAAGTCACCATGCCCAGCTGTCCCCTCCTCATGGTGTGCAAACTCTCCATCCTTCAAAACCTGAACATTCACCATAAACACTCTCATGTTGACTCACTTTTATCACCCTTTCTTAGGAGATCTTTAAATCTTCTTTCTCTAATCCTGTTCCTTATATATTTCCTTCCCATGGACAAATTACAGATCAACTCCAGTAGGCTACACATCTCAGATCATTGTCTCCAATATAGCCGCAGAGAAACAGATGAACCCAGCCTAATTCCATCTTAAGATTTGGAGCCATCTTGTCACAAAGTCATGAAAAGTTAATCTCTGTTTTTCTATAAATTACTGAGATTTCTAAACTTCTTTGGAATTCCTGCCCATGCCTTGAACTCAGTTCCTATCCCCAAAGCCAGTTAATGCCAATTTAATAATGAGGACATGGTTTTGAGAAAACAGTTACAAATTTTGACACCCCAGGTGGGACTCCAGAGCAGCCCCTGCTCCTCGCTCCTCTTTCTTGGGGAAACCTAGCACTCCAAGCAACTGCACTTTGATACCTAGGATGTAAGATGAACTTTTTGAGAGCTGACTACTGGAAAGTTAGGAGACAGGCGAGTGTGCTTGGGGTCAGACAGAACCAGAACCGGAGGAGCTGTGTCACTTCCAGCAGCTGCCAAAGCCCCTTTTGCTTCAGCGAACTCCCCCCCACACCCCACACTGTAAGGATTGCTCCATCTCTATCTTCCTAAAAAAAGAAAAGAAAACTTAATGCAGTAAAGTTGCCACACCAAGACCCTTCATTTTACACTTCTGGTTCCCCTTTGTGGGAACATCTGGTCAATTCATGGGGACATTCGTGGTGCCACCTGTGTAGGAGTCATGGTTAAGTGTTAGTTGGGAACTTGAGGAGATTTTCCCCCTATCTGGTCTGTCTGTTTTAAAGGTTTCTGCCTGTTGGCCATAGTTTGGAGCTCCTCTCTTCCTGTCTGTCATTGTGTCTTTGTTTGTATCTGTTTTTGGCCCTTTAAGAAATGGGTTGATATTATAGATTGTTTCCTGGAAATAATCTTGGCTGAATGGGCCACCTATAGATGTAAATGTGTCTAAAAAGACGATGTTTTACTGTAACAATCTGGTATTTGAATGTTTTTTTGAAGCATTGTACAATCTTGCAGTTAAAAGTTGATTTGTCAGAGATAAAATAATCAATAAGGAGTCTTTTTTTTTTATTTTAAAATATTTATTTATTTATCTTTTTTTTTAGTTATCAGTGGACACCACATCTTTGTTCGTATGTGGTGCTGAGGATCGAACCTGGGCCGCACGCATGCCAGGCGAGCGCGCTACCGCTTGAGCCACATCTCCAGCCCCCATGGAGGTAAACTTAGCCAAACTTTTTCCTTCAATGCCCCAGGTATGCTTCTCCTGCATCTCTGTAAGGAGCCAGAAGTCAATTTCCCCTAGAATACAAGCACCAGCTTTTCTGTTCTCTCCTCTTACCTTAGAACTCTTAGAAATACCTGAACAGCCAAAAGGTTTACTCCCCCTGAGTTATGAACAGACTTTGGAGCAAGATTTAACCTGTTTGTCACTGAGAGAGGAAGACTAACCCTAGGAATGGCAAGGAAATGCCAAGGACCTGTTCAACAGCAAATGGCTTATCTCAGGAATGAGCTTAACATTGTAGCTTTGTTCTCAAAGGTAATAGAAAGTAAGGTACCATGATTTTAGACATCCAAACCTGTCCAATTACCAACTAGAAAAAATAGTTAAAACACCTTAGGCATGAGATGTTTTCCCCAGACCTCAGCCAGGGCTTACATTGAAGTGCAAATGGAAGAAGCCTGCAAGCTCAGTAGGAGACTAATATGAGGCCCAAGGGGGAGAAAAAAAAAAGTAAAAGTCATTTTTGCTAGGACTCTTGCTTTTTCTTAGATTCTGTGTTTTTTTTTTAGATCATGATTTTGACCCTACAGACCTAGGTTAATGTTTTTCCTATCAGTCCTATTTTTTATTCAACTATGGAGATTTTATTTTATTTTATTTATTTATTTAGGTGCTGGGGATTGGATCCAGGGCCTTGGGCTTGAGAGACAAGCACTCTTCCAACTGAGCTGAACCCCCAGCCCCTAACTATGGAGTTTTTAAACATTGCAACAGAAAAGCTACAAGGCGAAAAGCTACAAGGCCTTTACTATTGTGTTATGTATGCACACTTGTGTTATGTGTTGTATGCCTATATGTGGGTATGTCCATATATCATGTACATAACATGAAAATTGGCAGTTAAATAAGGAATGAAAGACCCATGGATTCCCTGTCCAAGAAAGACGCACGAGGCACTGGCTGCAAAAGCAAGAGGTGATTTATTGATACACAGGCGCCTGCGGGTGCTCAGCGAAACCTCAGCCGGAGCTTTGGTGAACTGGCACACCGGGCGTTGGGGTACAGGTTTTTTATAGGGTCAAGGGGCAGGTTTCGCGCGCGCGGTGAGCAACAGGTTTCTTATTGGTGATTTTGAACCCAACATACAGGTTACCTAAAGGGTAAAGTTATTTTTCATTTTATGTTCCTGGAATTACACCATATGACAGTTACATATGAGCACTCTGATTTTTCTATTCCTGCTTATTAGCCCCTGTTTAGTCAGGCATGCCCTGGAATCTATTCTTCTGCTCTTTCCCAACCATCCTGTTTTTTTTCTTTTAATCGGTTACACTTAACTGATTTCAAAAGCACTTCTGGTGCCTGCGCAGGTTGGTGACATGGCCTGGTTATTCTGTAACTAAGCCTCGGGGTTACTGGGCTAGGGTCTTTCAGGAACACTCATAAAATTTTTTAAAAATGGATTCAAATATCTTTAATTCACATGATTTAAAACGGTTCAGTTTAAATTGGGTAAACAGATGAAAGAAAGATGTCTTTAAAATTAAACTTAACTCACAAGTCTCTTTAGGTGGGCAAAGAACTAATTAAATGTTGATGCCTATAAAATGTCTAATTTCCCTTGGTTATAGGACTTTTCTTCAACAAGGAAGAAATGGCTAATACTGTTCAATATACTTATCTGATATTTTGATAAAATAAATAAAGTAGATTTGACATGGGATTACTCATATTTCTGAGTAATTTTGTTTGTTAGACATCTGATTAATTTACAAGGTTAAAATGCTGTTAAATATACTATCAAGTACTCTTAACTTCTTAAATTCCATTGGGTAATATTATTAATGTTTTTATAAATTGGTAAATGAAGAAAAATAGGGTTTAAAGTTGCTTTGTCATCACTAAAAAAGGTTTTACTAAAGATTTAAAGTCCCAACAGGTATAATTCTATATACTTAAACATTGTGTTTTCATGAAATGGTAAACAGATGTGATTCTAGATACAAAGGTTTATAGAAGATTTCTATATACAAAGGCTCAAAAGTTTCCAACTGTTCCAATTAAGAGTACTATAAGTAACATAAAATATTTCTTTTTATTAAAATGAAGTAATTTGCCTAAATTCAGAAATTTACAAGGATTGTTTCAAAATGTGATCAGAAAAGGAGATTTACAGATAGGAAGGAGAAATTAAAAGGTTCTAGGTATGGAAACCATATTTAATAGAAGGAAAAGAAAGTACTTTTGGATAAGAAATTCTTTAATAAGAGGGTTTAAGTAAGTTATTCAGAAGGTCTGTATAAGTTGGTTATATATATATGTGAAACAATCAAAGCTATTTAATGTTTTTCCTAAAGTCAGATGTTAATATACTGATATAAACCAAACTTTAATATATGTATTAAAAGGAAAAAGATTTCTTTCTTTTTTTAATATTTTGGTTTTTAGTTGTAGTTGGACACAGTAGCTTTATTCTATTTATTTATGTGGTACTAAAGATCGAACCCAGGGCCCCACATGTGCGAGGCAAGCGCTCTACCACCAAGCCACAACCCCAGCCCTAGGACAAAGATTTCTTAAAACATTAATTTACCCATAACATTGTGTTTTAAGTCTTTTTTTAAGCAAATAATCTTGAAAGACTTAAGGATTAAACAACAACTGTTATTTTAGAGCATTTTATTATGTTATTTCTTTAAAAGCTAAATTTGCTTAATATAAAAACATCAATGTAATTGCAGTGCTATTACTCTTCTTTGTATATTAAATGTGTTCATATCTTCCAGGTATTCAAGTCTTTAAGGTAGAAGATTTAAAAGAACATTATATCAAGCTGGTTTTCTCCAAACTAAAGTTGTATGGTAATTTTAGGCTTATAAAAATAACATATTGAGATTTATTTATATCATTTAATATACTACAACTGGACCTCTTATCAATAAGATATATAAAGTTTTGTGTAACTTTTTACACTGGGATACAATTTAAATGTATTTTTAAGTTAATGAGAGCCTAATCTATGTAAAGGTTAATATTATAAAACACAAGCATTTTGCTACTTTTCCACAAAAGGTTAAAAGCTCTCAGCCTTTCTTTAATTCATGCTTTAATATCATATTGTGTTAGCTAGTATTCATGTGACCTCAAGCAACAAGTGTGTAAACTTTGTTAAAATGATATTTAAGAAGCAAAGATCAGCTTTAGAACTAGAACACTTAAGATTTATAAAGAACCCTGTCTTACCTGAGATAAGGCTCTGTCCCCCATCTTGCTACATGACAGAATGACTCCAAAGTAGGCCAAACTTCAGTTCATTTTTTTTTAAAGAGAGAGTGAGGGAGGGAGAGAGAATTTTAATATTTATTCTTTTAGTTTTCGGCAGACACAACATCTTCGTTTGTATGTGGTGCTGAGGATCGAACCCTGGCCGCACGCATGCCAGGGGAGCGCGCTACCACTTGAGCCACATCCCCAGCCCACTTCAGTTCATTTAAAGTTGTGTTCAGAGATTGATTTTTATTAAGGTTACTAGGATCTTGGGGGGGAGGTGGGATTGTGGTTCAGTGGTAGAGCGCTTGCCTAGCATGCGTGAGGTACTGGGTCAATCCCTGGCACCACATAAAAAAAATAAAATAAAGGTATATAAAAAGAAGATTACTAGGATCTCAAACAGGGGGTATAATATATTACTCAGTCAAAATTCAAGGTAGCTATTTTATGAACTAAATGTTTTTAACTGTAGTTAATTTTATTCTGTATTTTCCTTATAAACTGTCTAACAGTTGCCTGTTAATGTTTTGCAGAGATATTACTTCAAGAACACAACCTGGATTAATTTAAGATAATAAGCCATCACCTACAGGACAGATAGGATAGTGCAGACCCCAGTTAATAAAAAGGGTTTATGATTCTAAAGTTATAGATATTAAAGTTAAAGCCCAGTACTCTTAATTTAAGAATGGTGAGCTGATTTGCTAGGTATTTAAGCTCAAGACTTAAAAATTAAAGTTAAATTAAAAGGACCAAGAAAACCAATATTTGACTCTTGCCATCTGAGTCAGTTTGAATCCAGGGAACAGGGAATTTCTCTAGAGCTTTGCAACTCTGGGCCACATGACCTCCTGATCAGGGAGATTAATGAGACCACTGGAGAACAGAAAGCCAATCAGTGCACTTGCTATGAAGAGGACAGTCATTGGAGAAGGGAGACATCCCTGATGCTTCCAAGGGAAGCCACATGGTAAAGCAAGATCTGGACCCATCCTAGTGCAAATGGCACTAGCAGAAATAAGAAGCTGCTCTCAAGTTCCCCCAGGAGTTATTCCCATGGAAACTCAGCTGACTGTTAACAATAGATAACAATTGACTTAACTGACTGTTAACAATTGACTTGCTTCATCTTAAACCCCCAGTGAAAACAGTTAAAACCAAAACAGCCATTCCTGGGTATTTAAAATAATAATAATAATAATAATAATAATAATAATAATAATAATAATAATAATAAATGTAACTTAAGGCATACACCTTGTGTTAGCCCCCCAAAATAAGCAAGACAGGAGGCTACAAAAGAGAGATTCTTAGGCAGGAATGCCTGAAAACTATCAGAAGAAACTAACTATCAAGAGAAACTGGCAGAGTCAGAAGGTTTTAGTTAGTTTAAGGCCTACAGATATTCCTAACCTACACAGGTGGGCTTGATGTTTGCTAGTATGATTATCCAGCCCTGAGTAACAGAAGCACACACCAGATGTAGGAGAGACCCCCCGGCCCCCCTGCAAGTTATCCCCTTACTCATAGAGCTAAAAACCTACATTGGTATTGGCACAGGAACAATGGGATTCGGGACTTCTATTCACTATAAAAATAGCACACTTTATTACAGATATCCAACAGGTCACCAATTTGGTACTGACTTTGCAAAATCACCTGGACTCCCTGGCATCAGATGTCCTGCTGTTTCTGTGTAAACCAATCAGGAGTGGCAAGAGATGGGGTAAGAATGGCTCCAGGACCATCTGGAATATGGAGGGAGGGTCTGACTCAGGAGACTTTTTGGATCTGGAATGGTGATTTTCAATATAATCAGTTTAACAATGTTACCCATTTCAATATTTCCTTTCATACACAGAATATGTATTACATCCCTATGTTTTATTATCTGGACCTATTCAAGAACAATACAATGCCTCACGAAACATAAATTATGTTAAATGTGAGAACTGTATGTTACAATAATGTGTCAATTGGACTATATGGCAGAGTCCATGATAAGCTGTTATGATTCCCAAAAGGCCAGGAGTCACCTGGCACTTTTACAAAGTGCTGAACATTTTATCTGGTGGCCAATAGCTGGCATGGTTATCTTGGCTGGGATAATTGCTTCTGCATCTACCTTCAACAATTTCAAAAAAAACTGTCAGCACACTTATTGCAGATACCCAACAGCTCATCAATTTGGTACTGACTTTACAAAATCAAAGTAAAGGAAACCTGGCAAAGTAAAGGACATATTGCTCAGGAAATTTTGAGTGAAATTCACAACTAAAAGATTCTGTTATATGGCTAGGAGAACAAGTACAAGATTTACAATAGGCTCAGAGACTCCCAATGTCTTTATAACATTACCTATGGGGAGGTGGCCAGCATCTCCTTAAGCAGGTTCTTCTTCCTGCTCAGGAGGATATAAGCCACCTAAGAAATTAAAGTCTAGAATAATTAGTGAAGAACAAAAGATTAAGTCAGAAAGAAAATTTCAAAAGATGGAGACCTGATAGGTCCAGTCCACCCAGGAGCTGAAGATAAACAATTAGAAAATAGCTCCTTGGGGCTGGGGCTGGGGCTGGGGCTGAGTGGTAGAGCGCTTGCCTAGCATGTGTGAGTCACTGGGTTTGATTCTCAGCACCACATAAAATAAATAAAGGTCCATTGACAACTAAAAAAAAAAAAGAAAGAAAGAAAGAAAGAAAATTGCTCCTGACCTTTATTGAAGGGGGTACATCAAAGAGAGAAAACATTTCAGGGGTGAAGAATTACTTCATGATGTCTTTTTTTAAAAAATATGTTCTTAGTTGTAGCTGAACACAATACCTTTATTTATTTATTTTTATGTGGTGTATTTATTTTTCATGAGGTAGCATGTCACATGTGCTAGGCAAGTGCTCTACCGCTGAGCCACAACCCCAGCCCTCTTCATGATGTCTTGAAGGCAGCAGATTGATTGGCATCTTGGCAGGACACACCCATCTCAGAGGGGCTGTGAGGGA
Source organism: Marmota marmota marmota (assembly GCF_001458135.2). Classification (NCBI taxonomy): domain Eukaryota; kingdom Metazoa; phylum Chordata; class Mammalia; order Rodentia; family Sciuridae; genus Marmota; species Marmota marmota. Next base: position 4,896,380 of record NW_026000241.1, on the reverse strand, counting down.
CATTTGGCAGCGCTTGAATAAGGCTCACAATGTGTCTGGGCAGTCAGCCAGAGGAAATGTCCACTGGAAATTCCCAGTCACCAGATGCTCCTATTCATTAGGCTGTGATGTGTGATGTAGTCCCCACACAGCCCACAGATGGCTCTCAACAATCATTCAGTTTTGTGTTACTAGAGCTCCATATAATGATACTGAAACTCAATGGCAAGATGTATGTAATCACCTAATGGGACTTGATCCTTTTCCATAATGCCTCTTTGGATGTGTTAAAATTACAGTCTCAAGTTCTGGCCATGGCTAATGCAAAAACACCTATTTTTTTTCTTTTCTTTTTCTTTCTTTCTTTCTTTCTTTTTTTTTTTTTTTAATAATGAAGGAGATTGGGGCAATTTAGCTGAAGGAATTTCTTCACTTAATCCTTTTAAATATTTTTCTCCACATGTAGTTGGATTACAAGCTATAACTATGAAGTTAGTTTTGTCTCTGTTCTTGTTTTGCATAGCCTGTAAAGCAGGATGTAGACATTACAACATCAGGAAACTGTGGTTCAAAAGTTAATGATACTTGCTATGCACCAGAGGACCCAGACCCCTGAGATCATGGAGAGTGCACCATGAATTTGAATGAGGGAAGATGGCCTTGATTAAGGAAAATAAGGTCCTAACTACTTAATTTGCTGCTTACTTAATATGTATGATTCCTGGCATTTTAGGAGAACACATCCTGTTTTGACACTGGAAAATTGTTTCTTAGCTCTAACAAATTTAATTAATCCTCACCTCTCCTTTTAAAAAATTTTTAATAACTTTATTTTATGTATTTTATTTTTAAAATTTATTTATTTATTCTAGTTATACATGACAGCAGTGTGCCTCTCACATACAGCACAATTTTTCATGTCTGGTTGTACACAAAGCAGATTCACGCCATTCATGTCTTCATACATGTACTTAGGGTAATGATGTCCATCTCATTCCACCATCTTTCCTACCTCCTGCCCCCTCCCTTCCCCTCGCCCTATCTAAATCTCCTCCATTTTTCTCATGCCCCTCCCTGCAGGGAGCCACTCTGAATGACCCACGCCTTCCAGTCCTGAAGCAAGAGGCTCTGACCATTCACTACATTTGTGGTGACTTGGGCTTTATCCTGGTTTGGATAGAGAGGCGGGTTTTCAGGTGTAGGGAAAACATGTCCCTCCTAACCCTGCCCCTTCTGGCCTTTTTTGGATAGAACTTTCTAAGAACTAAAGTCTCCTCAATAAAAACTCACTTCCGAACATGCTGGCTCTCTCTCGCCAGCCTCTCATGACTTTCTCTTGGTCTCTCTTTTAGGGAGCCTTAGGCCAAGAGGGGGGAAGCTGTCCTGAAGCTTGTATAAAAGTAAAGTGTGTCTGTGTTTTATTTGGTGTCCCTACACATTCACACAAGCGATCTTAAGTTAAGCTGCCGCTCAGGTTGGGGGCGGCAACTCCCGCCATCTCCATTATGGATCAGCATCCAGATATCAGAGAAAACATTCAGCACTTGTTTTTTTGGAATTCACTCACTTCACTTAGCATAATGTTCTTCAACCCCATCCATTTACCTGCAAATGCCATGATTTGATTTGATTTGAATGCTGAGTAACATTCCATTGTGTAATATACCATTTTCTTTATCCATTCATCTACTGAACGGCATCTAGGTTGGTTGAAAATTTAGCTATTGTGAATCTTGTTGCTGTCAACACTGATGTGGCTGTGTCACTGTAGTTTGCTGTTTATAAGTCCTTTGGGTATAAACTGAGGAGTGGGATAGCTGGGTCCGTTCAAAGTTTTCTAGGGAATCTCCATACTGTTTTCCATAGTGGTTGCACCAATTTGCAATCCCATCAGCAATGTATGAGGGTGCCTTTTTCCTTATATCCTCGCCAACATTTATTGTTCCCTGTATTCATAATAGCTGCCATTCTGACAAGAGTGAGATAAAATCTTAGAGTAGTTTAGACTTGCACTTTTCTAATTGCTAGATGTTAAACATTTTTTCATATATTTATTGATTGATTATATATCATCTTCTGAGAAGTGTCTGTTCACTTCCATGGCCCATTTATTGATGATGATGATGATGATGATTTGGTGTTAAGATTTTTGAGTTCTTTATATATCCTAGAGATTAGTGTTCTATTTGATGTGCATGTGGTAAAAATTTGCTCCCATTCTGTAGGCTCTCTATTCACCTCACTGATTGTTTCTTTTGCTGAGAAGGTTTTTAGTTTGAATCCATCCCATTTATTGATTCATGATTTTGTTTTTTGTGCGATAGGAGTCTCATTAAGGAAATTGGGGCCTAATCCAACATGATGAAGATTTGGGCTTACCTTTTTTTTTTCTTCTGATAGGCTCAGGGTCTCTGATTTAATTCCTAGGTCCTTGAACTCACTTTTAGTTGAGTTTTGTGCATGGTGAGAGAAAAAGCAGTCATGAAATTCATCTGGAAAAATAAGAGTCCCAGAATAGCCAAAGCAGTCCTTACCAAGAAGAGTGAAGCAGGAGGCATCACTATATCAGACCTTACGATATACCACAAAACAATAATAACAAAAACGGCATGGTATTGGCACCAAAATAGACCAATGGTACAGAATAGAGGACACAGAGACAAACCCACATAAATACAGTTATCTCATATTAGAGATATGGTATTGGCACCAAAAACATATTGGATAGAAGATAACCTCTTCAAAAAAAATGGTGCTGGGAAAACTAGAAATCCATCTGTAGCAAAATGAAACTAAACTACTATCTATTTATTTCTTTTTTTTTTTTTAGTTTTAGGTGGACACAATATCTTTATTTTATTTTTTAAAACTTTTATGTGGTGCTGAGGATCGAACCCAGTGCCCCGTGCATGCCAGGCAAGTGTGCTATTGCTTGAGCCACATCCCCAGCCCCTGCTTTTTCTATTTCTATATAAAATGTCATTGGGATTTTGATTGGAATTGCATTAAATCTGTATAATGCTTTTGGAAGTATGGTCATTTTGACAATATTAATTCTGCCTATCCAAGAAAAAGGGAGATTTTTCCATCTTCTAAGGTCCTCTTTAATTTCTTTATTTAATGTTCTGTAGTTTTCATTGTAGAGGTCTTTCACCTCTTTTGTTGATTTCCAAGTTTTTCTTTCTTTCTTTCTTTCTTTTTCTTTTCTTTTTTTGCTTTATTGAGGCTATGGTAAATGGAGCAGTTTTCCTAATTTCTCTTTCAGAGGATTTGTCACTAATGTACAGGAATGCCTTTGATTTATGGGTGTTGATTTTATATCCTGCTACTTTTCTGAACTTATTTATTAGTTCTATAAGTTTTCTGGTGGAATTATTTGGATCTTTTAGGTATAGAATCATGTTGTTGTCAAATAGTGATAGTTTGAGTTCATATCCCTTTAATTTCTTTTGTTTGTGTAATTGTTCTGGGTAAAGTTTCAATAACTATGTTAAATAGAAATGGTAAAAGAGGGAATCCAGTTTTTAGAGGGAATGCTTTCAATTTTTCTCCATTTAGGAAAATGTTGGTCTGGGTCTTAGCATAGATAGTTTTTACAATGTTGAGAAATGTTCCTGTTATCCCTAGTTTTTTAGTGTTTTGAATATGAACATGTGCTGAATTTTGTCAAATGCTTTTTTAAAATTTTTGCATCTATTGAGATGATCATATGATTCTTGTTTTTAATTCTATTGATATGATGAATTATGTTTATTGATATCCATAGGATGAATGAACTCTGCATCCCTGGGATGAATCCCACTTGATCATGGTGCAATCTCTTTTTAATATGTTTTTGTATGTGATTTGCCAGAATTTTATTGAGAATTTTTGCATCTATGTTCATCAGGGATATTGGTCTGAAGTTTTCTTTCCTTGATGTGTCTTTGTCTGGTTTTTGTATCAGGGTGATATCAGCCTCATAAAATGAGTTTGGAAGGGTTCCCTCCTTTTCTATTTCATAGAATACTTTGAGAAGTACTGGTGTTAATTCTTCTTTGAAAGTTTTGTAGAACTCGGCTGAAAATCCATCTGGTCCTAGGCCTTGCTTGGTTGGTAGGCTTTTGATGGCATTTTCTATTTCATTACTTGAAATTGATCTGTTTATATCATGTATGACCTTCTTGTTCAGTTTGGGTAGGTCATTTGTCTCTAGAAACTTGTCAATGTCTTTGATATTTTCTGTTTTATTAGAGTATAAATTTTCAAAAAAGTTTCTAATTATCTTCTCTCTTTCAGACATGTTTCTTGTGATATTTTCTTCTTCACCTTGATTTAGTAACTTAAGTTTTCAATAGCATGGCCAAGGGTTTATCTATTTTATTTATTTTTTTCAAAGAACCAACTTTTTGGTCATTTTTTTCAATTGTTTCTTTTGTTTCAGTTTCATTAATTTCAGCTCTGATTTTAATTATTTCCTGTCTTCTGCTTTTGATGTTGATTTGTTCTTCTTTTTCTAGAGGTTTGACACATAGTGTTAGGTCATTTATTTGTTGACTTTTTATTCTTTTAATGAATGCCCTCAGTGCAATAAACTTTCCTCATAGTACTGCCTTCATAGCGTCCCAGAGATTTTGATATGTTGTATCACTGTGCTCATTTTCCTCTAGAAATTTTTTTATTTAATTCTTGATTTCTTCTACTATCCATTCTTCATTCAATTGTGTATTATTTGGTCTCCATTTGTTATAGTAACTTCTATTTTTTATTTTATCATTGATTTCTAATTTTATTTCATTGTGGTCTGATAGAATGCAAGGCATTATTCCCCCCCCCCCCTTTTTTTTTTTGGTATTTACTAAGGGTTGCTTTGTGGCATAAGATATGGTCTATTTTAGAGAAGAAGCCATGTGCTGCTGAGAAGAAAGTATATTTGCTTGTTGATGGATGAAATATTCTATCTAAGTCTGTTAAGTCTAAATTGTTGATTATATTATTTAGATTTACAGTTTCCTTATTTAGTTTTGTTTGGAAGATCTGTCTAGTAGTGAGAGAGGTGTGTTAAAGTCACACAGTATTATTGCATTGTGGTCTATTTGACTCTTGAAATTGAGAAGGGTTTGTTTGATGTACATAGATGCTCCATTGTTTGGGGCATAAGTATTTATAATTGTTATGTCCTGCTTATATATACTTCTCTTAAAAAGTATGAAATGTCCTTCTTTGTATCTTCTGATTAACTTTGAAGTCTACTTTATTTGAAATGGGAATGAAAACCCCTGCTTATTTATGCAATACATATGAATGATAAGTTTTTTTCCCATCCTTTTACTTTTAGCCTGTGGATGTCTTTGCCCATAAGGTAAGTCAAGTCTCTTGAAGACAGCATATTGTTGGGTCTTACTTTTTAATCTAATCAATCTGCCATTCTATATCTCTTGATTGATGAGCTCAGGCCATTAACATTCAAGCTTATTATTGAGATATAATTTGTATTCCCTGTCATTTTGATTTATTTCTGGTTTTTATTTGTCTTAAGTTTCTCATTTGGTTGAATGTCCCTTTAGTGTAGATCCTCCCTTTGCTGGTTTTCACTTTTTCCCCCCCACTTTATCCTCATGGAATATTTTGTTGAGAATGCGCTGTAATGTAGGCTTTCTAGTTGTGACTTTTTAAATTTTTTGTTTATCAGAGAACATTTTAATATCATCTTCAAATCTGAAACTTAATATTTCTGGATATAAAATTCTTGGTTGACATCATTTTCTTTCAGAGCTTGAAATATATTATTCCAGGACCTCCTAGTTTTGAGGGTCTGGGATGAGAAATCAGTTGAAATCCGAATTGGTTTCCCCCTATACATAATTCAATTTATTTCTCTCGTAGCTTTTAAGATTTTATTATTTAGTCATTCTTATTATAATATTTTGTGGCATGGGTCTGCTGTAATTTTGTTCATTTGGGGTCCTGTAAGCTTCTTGTATTTGATTTTCCATTCCATTCTTTAGGTTTGGGAAATTTTCTGCTATCATACATTGAAAAGATTGTGCATTCCTTTGGTTTGTATCTCTACTCCTTCATCTATTCTGATAACTCTTAAATTTGGTCTTTTCATGTTATCCCATAATTCTTGGATTTTCTGTTCATGGTTTCTTACCATCTTCTCTGCATGTTCAACTCTACTTTCAAGATTATATATTTTGTCTTCATTACTGAGGATCTATCTTCCAAGTGGCCTAATTTGTTGGTGATGCTTGCTATTGAATTTATAATTTGGTTTACTGATGCCTTCATTTCAAAGATTTCGGCTTTTTTTTTTCCCATGTTCCCTAACTCTTATTGAAGTGGTCTTTCACTTCCTGTATGTTTTGTTTGATTTCACTCCTTTTACTATCCTTATCAATTCCACTATATACAATCTGAACTCCTTCTTGGACATTTCTTCTACTGTGTTATCAGTGGCTTCTGTTGTTGAAGCCTCTTGGTATGTTTGGGGCACTTTATTCCCTTGTTTTTCATGTTGTTAGTGTGTTTTCCCATCTAAAAGTATGGATCTAAGGCAGAATAAGTGTACATAATATATAGCCTGAAACCCAATAGCTCCCACTAAGGCATCTACTGCTTTCTCACATTAAAACAAAATGATAAGTTCAATAACTATCTATAGTACAAGCAGAATATTTGTTACAATTTACAACTTCAAATGGTGGATGTGAGAACAGAGGTAGTGTAGTAAGCAATATTCATAAGGGAGAAGGAGAGAGGCTAAAAGTAAAAATTCACAGGAAGAGTGGAAAAGGAGCTGACAGAGATTGGCTGTTGGTTGGAGAAAAGTTGGAAAGAAAATAGATGAGGGGGCGGGGGCTGGGGTTGTGGCTCAGCAGTAGAATGGTTGCCTAGCATGTGTGAGTCACTGGGTTCGATCCTCAGCACCACATAAAAATAAATATGTAAAATCAAGGTATTGTGTCCAACTACAACTAAAAAAAATTAAAATAAAGTTAAAGAAAATAGAGGAGGAAGGATATGAACAAAGAGGAAAAATTAAAAACATAAGAGTACAACAAAAATGCAAAACACCATTCATATATCATTGTCCTCCATACACTGATGCATAAAAAAAATCCTGTTTAAATATGTCAGAGATTAGTGAATCAAAAAATAAAATAAATCTTGCTGGAAAGTTGAACTTTCTCTGTCAGTGTTCAAAAGTTTCTCAGCCCTGTCTCTGATGTCTTTCAGGATCACCAAACCCAGATCAGCCCTCCCAAACCCAGTTTCTAGCCCACCGATCTGGGCTTCAGATACTGCAGGCTCAGCCACGCTGCAGTCCCAAGATCTCAATGCTGCTCCTATTTGCAGAGAGACCACTAGGGATACACTCATGCAAAGGAGCAACCCAGAGATGCATCAGCAAGACAAGAACCACCAGCACTCTCAGCAGAAAGACCGCAGACTCCTCCAAACCCACAGGTACCCCAACACTGGATCTGAAGGTCCCAGATAGAGTCCCCAGACAGAGGCTCTTGTGGTGATAAACCTGCTGGCACCCAGGCCCCAGGCCCCAGGTCTGGTTGGTGTCCCAAAATAAGTGCAGCCACATGCAACCAAACCTGGAGTCTCCCCCAAAGCAGACCCCTAGGCTGTGGTAGCAGCGGTAGTGGGGTGGTTGTTAGCAGCAGGTGGTTGTTAGCAGTGGTGGTGGCTGCAATTAGAGCTGCAACTGCAGTCATGGGAGCAGAGTCACCAGGCAAAATCTCCAGGAGTCAGCAACAGTGTCAGCTTCAGTGGCATCCAGGTATTGTGTCCAACTACAACTACTTTCTTCTGTGGCAGCAGCACACAGAAAGAAGACCTCTAGGCGACCTCAGGCTGGCAGTAGCGGAATCAGAGGCTGCAGCATTGGTGGTAGTGGTGCAGGCAGCCTACAGTCCTTTGTGATAGTCAAATATTAGGCACTTTCATAAATATCCTTCCTTTGTAGCCTCCAATGTTACTTACTTTGGTAGGCTGACACAAGTGTACATCTTAAGTTACATTAAAAATAAAACATTATTTTTCCTTTTAAATGTCCATGTAGGACTGTGATCAGGCTATATTCTCCTGCCAGGTGTTCAAGACCAAGTTGGTCAATACTGACTTTGTTTCTATCTATTCTTAAGAGTCAGCTGAGATTCATCAGCGATCACTCTTGGGGACAGGTGTAAAGCCTCCTGGCTCCTTTAGGCTTCCTTTATCAGTGGTGCCATGTGCCAGGATGGGTCAGGATAGGGTCTTGATGACCACACATGTGGCTTCTCTTGGAAGCTTCAGGCATTTTATTTTCCAGTGACCCTCCTCTTCGCAGAATAAGCATCACCAGTTGGTTGGCTCTCTGTTCTCTAGGGTCCTCTCCATCTCCCTTAGTGGCAGACAAGTTGGCTCACTGGAGTTTCAGAGCCCTTAGAGGGGCCCCATCATTCTCTGGCTGCTGGCTGACCTTACAGGGCAAGGGCCAAATATTGGCTGCTTTTTCCTTTACCCTTTTACTTCCTTGACTTTGGTCTCAAATTTTTGGTTTTAAACACCAGCAAGCCAGTTTTACCAGTCTTAAAGAGGGAATAACACATTATAGCTCTTTTTAAAATATTTATTTTAGTTGTAGGTATACACAATGACCTTTATGTTATTTTTATGTGGTGCTGAGGATCGAACCCAGAGCCTCACGTGTGCTAGGTGAGCACTTTACCACTGAGCCACAATCCCAGCCCCCAGGTTATAGCTTTAATATCTATAATTTTACAGTTACCCCTTTCATTTAATTGGGTTAGTATTAGTATTGCAAGTCAACATTATATACTATTTGTCCTGTAGGTGATAACTTATTCTCTCAAATTAACCCAAGTTGTTTTTGTTTCTTTTCCTTTTCTTTAGAAGCAGTACCACTGCAAAACACAATACAAAATAAAATTAACAGCAAAAACATATTTAGTTTATGTAATAGCTATGAACCAAGAAAAAAATGCTTTTATAATCTTGAACTTTTACTTCATTGTACATTATATCCTGTTTGAGATCACAGTAATCTTTTTTAAATTTTAATTTTTTTAGTTGTCAATGGATATTTATTTATTTATTTATTTATTTATACGTGGGGCTAAGAATCAAACCCAGTTCTTCATGCATGCGAGACAAGTGCTCTACTACTGAGCTACAACCCCAGCCCAAGATCACAGTAATCTTTACAACAAAAAACAATCTTTTGAACACAGCTTTAAATGAGCTGAAGTCCAGCCTCTTTTGGAGACATTCTAAGATGGAATAAGGTGGGAAGCAAAGCCTTATCTTAGTTAAGGTGAGATTCTTCACAAATAACACAATACATCATTACATCTGAAATATGAATCCAAGAAAAGCTTAGAGAGCTTTTAACCCTTTTTTTGTGGGAAAGTGGTAAAATGTTTTCATGTTTTACAATATCCACTTTTAACCAGATCAGGCACTCATTATCTTAAAAGTACATTTACCTCAGTGTAAAAAGTAACAGGTCCTATTATAGACCTGTTGTAATTTTAGAATACAGTAAAAGACATAAAGAAATCACCAGCTAAATTTGTTATTTCATTAAGTTTAAAATTACCATTTCAGACAATTTTAGTTTGAAGAACATTAGCTTGGAAAAGTGCTTTTTCAAGCTTTATATTTTAAAACTTGTATATTAGAAGAACATGAGCATACTTAATATAAAAAGAACTAATAGCATCATCATTACACAGATGTCCTTATATTAACTAGATTATTACAGGTTTGCAGAGTTTAGCAGTACTAGAAAAAAACCCATAAATCTCTTATACATTTAGGGAACAGCATTAATGATCAGAACTAGATTTACTTAAAGCAGACAGATTTATATCACTTTTTCAAATGGCAGTATGGCCCTTTTATGCTAGATGCAATATATAAAAGATAGCACTTATTGGTGAAACCTGTATAAAATTTCATTTTATAAACTTTTACAGAACTTTTAAATAACTTTTAAACCTATTTAGCTTCAGATGCATACACATCTCTAGTCACATATATTCATATATTCACATATTATCCATGAAAAAGTCAAGCCTGGCCAAAATTGTAAGTTATCTGCTTCTCCAGCAAAGAAAAATCCTAAAAGTAATGGACATCACACTTTAATATTTTATAGCTCAAGCCTTGCACAAATTGTTACTCATCAGTGTTGGGTGTTTGTTTGTTTATTTGTTTTCCTTTTCTTTTTCCAGGCAGCATAGGCAGAGTAGGATACCTGGAAAACCTGACTCAACGCACATTTTCAAAAACTATCCAGAAGAGAATGAATCCCCAGAATCCCCATTAACATCTCTTAAGTGGTTATCCCCTCCTCCTCAGGGGCAAGTTATTTCTTCCTAAAATAAACTCTTGGTTAAGAAAACCTTGATCACTTTTCTCAGGGTTAGGCTTAGGCTTTTCCACATTGCTTGCACACATAAGGATTTTCTGCAGTGCGAATTATTGTATGTCTTCTAACTAAATTGGAATGAATGAAAGCTTTCCCACAGGGTTTGCAGGTATAGATTTTCTTTCCACTGTGAATTTGTTCATGTATTCTAACGGAGCTGCAAGATCTAAAGCCCTTTCCACATTGCTAACATATGTTAAGGTTTATTTCTAGTGTGAATTTTTTCATGTGTTCTCATTGAACTGTAAGGACTGAAAGCTTTCCCACATTGTTCACATGTATAAGGTTTCTCTCCACTGTGAATTCGCTCATGTATTCTAACAGAGCTGGAAGAACTAAAGCCTTTTCCACATTGCTTACATATGAAGGGTTTTTATCCAGTGTGAGTTTTTTCATGTCTTCTGATAGCATAGGAATGAGTGAAAGCTCTCCCACATTGTTCACATGTATAGGGCTTCTCTCCACTGTGATTTCGTTCATGGATTTTCATGTAGCTAGAAGTACTAAAGCCTTGTCCACAATGCTTGCATACCTAAGGTTTCTCTCCAGGGTGCGTTATTTCATGTATTTGAAGGGTTAGGGTTGGGTTAGGGACTGAGGCCCGGGTCCTTCCCCAGCGACTCACCCATGCCCTCCACCGCGACCCGCTCCCCTTGCGGGAAGGGCGCCCTCCACACTCACCATTGCCCTCCTTCTACGGTTCCCGGGGTCGCCTCGACCTGCAGAGGGTGGAGGTCACAGCGAGGAGGCTCAGCCACTTAGAAGTTCTCTTCGCAACACATGTGACACACCTACTAAGGTGGCTGGAGAAATGAAGCTATTCAAAAGTGAAAGGTTCCTGTCCTCTTCCAGCTGCGCTCCTGACTGGACAGTTCTTGCAGCCCCACCCCGTGTCTCTGATTGGCTAGTGTTCCAGGACCCGCTCCCGAACCCTGAGTGACAGCAGAAGAAAACCTTCCTCCTGGCTGAATGGAACCCAAGAGATGGTTTGCAGCTACAGCCTTTCCCAGCCTGAGCTTCTTCCCAGGGCCTGGATCTGAGCTAACGGGAGGGATAATTGCATGGATCCATTTAGGTCCACCCTCCCAGGTCTGGAAACATCTATAAAAGATAAATATAGTATACAATATGTAATATAATTTTATAAAATACTACCATATTATATTAATATGGTTAACTAATATTACATAATTTAATTAATTTAAAATCATTATAGAATTGAAAATTTTGGATTTAATTGGTTAAGCAAAATTCGACCGTAGCCCTTCAGAACGGGTGTTGTCTTCTCAGCATACCCAGTGGGCTCTTCCTGTTTCTTGCCCCTGTGATTGAGGTAGCAAAGTGTACAGGCAGTTCCAGAAGCAATGTCCATGGAGATAACACCCCACGTCAGAAAAGGACATCTTGTCAGAGGCGGTGGCACATGCTTTTAATCCCCACAGCCGGGCACCTGAAGCAGGAGTACTGCAAATTCCAAGCCAGCCTCAGCCACTTAGTGTAACTCTTTCCCCAACAAATCATTTTAAAAAGAACTGGGCAGGTGGATCAGTGGTTAAGCACCCGGGGTTCAATCACCTGTACCAAAAAAATAAAAGGACATCCACCCAGACTACCATGACATAATGGAACAGAAGGGAGTGAGGCAGTGCCTCATATTGTCAGAGGTCAGAGACATTTGGGATGAGACAGCTGGCTTCATAGCCAAGGCTTTCTTTGCCTTTTCTGTCTACTTACCCACTTTCACCCAAGAAAATAAAAACATACCTACAGGGAAGTACAATTATTCAATTCAGGGGGAAAATGGACTTATATGGAAGCAACATTCTACAAAGGAATCAAGAGGGAATAGAAGGAAACATTTGAACTCAGAAACCAGCCTGCTCCACATGAGGCCATAAGAAAAACTTAGATGCAGAAGGTTAAACAAATTCACAAGCTTGAGGGCCAAAAAGACAGCTTGCTGAATCCAAGTTTTCAGAGTGGGACACTCCAGAGTTCTGAGCAGGATACCTAAGGATTTCACTTGGGGAGCCACCATGGCCAGCTGTCCCCTCCTCATGGTGTGCAAACTCTCCATCCTTCAAGACCTGAATATTCACCATAGACATTCTCACCTTGACTCACTTTCATGACCCTTTCTCAGGAGATCTTTAAATCTTCTTTCTCTAATGCTATTCCTCATACATTTTCTTCATAGGAACAAATTACAGACCATCTCCAGCAAGCTACACATTTGAACTCAGAAACCAGCCAAAATCACTGTCTCCAAAACAGCCACAGTGAATCATGAGTCTCAACCTCAGAAAGGAAGCAGTCCCAAGTCCACCTACAAAGGGGGCTCCTGCTTCTCAGAGCTCTGCAGCTTCTCACTGTCACCTCGCCCTCTGGGGTTGTGCTCAGCAGCAGCAGGACACCTACAGGAAAGGGCTGCTGCAGGAAGCACCAAGGGGAATTCAGTGCCTTCTCTTTCCAGGCTAGACACAGTCCAATGTGTAGGAAGAAAGGAAGGAAATGCTTTATTGCACAGTGAAAAGTACATATTCCAAGCTGCGTGTGGGTTTATTCAAAAGCTGAGTAGCTCCACAGTTAGAAAGACTGGGCTATTGTAACACAGAACATGAGTCTGGGTTGTCTCATGAATTCTAAGAATGAAATCTGTGGACACAACAGATTGAGAGCAAAGCAACAAGTTTATTGGGCAGAGGTCCCAAAGAGGGAGGGAAGCCACTGGGTGTCTGTCGTCTAGGGTGTTATGAACTTGATTTGTCCCTATAGGAGATTGGTTAGATGACATAAAAATATAGGATTTAAAAGGGGGCTCATCAACTGTATTTTGTTTTCTTCAACAAACACAGAGACAATAGTTTTTAAGCCTTTTCTAGCATAAGGGTTGGGGTGAGGGTTTGCTGGCTCTAGAGAAAGTGATTTAGAGAAGGTTATGTGATTTATGTTGTTAGGCATAGCGGGAGGAGGAACTCAGGATGAGCTGTTGCAGTTGAAGCTGTCAAGGGCGGCAACAATACATCCCCCAGGCTAGGATGGCATGGTCTCTTCCTCCTTTTATTCTGAGACCCTTTTCTGGTTGCCTCTGGGAGGTCTCTATTTCTGTCTCCTTATGAAGTTTAGGGTTGATCTTCATATTAATATTCACAAGCAGGGTTGATTATGGATGCAGTGCCTCAGAATAGGGAGGCCCTTGTGGAACCCCACTCAATATCATTAGCATGTAATTATGCAGCTAAGGGGTGAGGGAAGACATATGGTAATAAATCATAATAAGCAAAATGTAAAGTAGAGGTCAGCTTTCTTATTAGTGCAATTGAAGGCTTGCTCAAGGTACACATTGCTCAAGGTGTGGTCCCTTGTGGCTAGGGAGACTATTGTCTTTTCCAAACTAATGCAGGTGGGATACCTGTGGATGAACAGGAGGCCTGATGCCAGCAAGATTCCCAACTACTCCCCATATTTAGAATTGAGCAGGAAGCTTTATGCCAATGGAATTTCTGTTGTTGAGCAACTGCCCACTGAGCAAGACTGTGCCTGCACCTACTTCCCTGTTTCCTGTCTCATTCGTTCCCTTCTCCAGACTCTGATATCTTACTTAGGATTTGATAAAGGGGGATGGTTCATTTCCAGAGATGCCTCTGGCTGGAGTAGGACAATATCCCTGCCTAGCCAGGAACCAAAGGTGTCTGACTGCCTGGACTCAGTGGAGGGGATGGTGGCAGCTGGGGGGTGGGGTGAGGGTGGAGTCTCTGGTGTAGGGAAGCCTAATGTCCTTGACCCAGCATTTTCTTAATCTCAAGTTTCTGTCTCCAAGAGACATATTTTACCAGGAGATAAAGAAGATCAGGGCCCAAAGTAGGAGAAATATAGCAATCAAAAATCCTAATCATGGTAACAGCCAGGTGAAGCTAGTCAAGGAAGCCTCATAGTTTGGCATAGAGCCCAGCACTGCCTGGGGAAGCAGTTGCAAGCCAAGTATTTACAAAGATTTACTTTGTAAATAAAGTCTTATCAGCTATCAGCACTGGTTTCTGGGTTCAGACACACTGACATGAAAACAGCAGGTGGTATTTGCCAGAGCCCAAATCCACCTTCCTGAGGCAAAAAAATAATCTCTTATTTTGTAACACCAGATGCGTTAACGAGACCATGGAATTTGGTAGCAATTGAATGTCTTGTCCAGTTTCGATAGCAATGTCTCTTGTGGTTTCTGAGGTGTCACCAATCCAGAAAGTGATTTAACTCAGGTGATTCCCCAGCTACAGTTAGACTTGGACCTCTCTTGTCCAGTTCCTGTGTAGCATAGAGATGGTATCTCAGTGGTCATTGGTGAAAATGTGTATTTTGTCAAGCTGAAGAGAAGATACATCCTACTCCCCATGTTTGATACACCTCTTTTTAATAATGTGTTATAGTTTTCATGTTATAGAAGCCTCCAAGGTTTTGTGCCTGTGTCACAAAAAAACATTTTCCCAGGTAAGCACACAAGCCTGTGTTCAGGAACAGGAGCCGCTGAGGTGTCACAAGTTCATTTACTTAACAGGTTGGTGTGTGAGTTCCTTTTCCAAATCTTTAAAACAATGACATCCCTTGGTTGAATTTGTGGTACAGCAGGGCTGGAGTCAGAAGCTGAGTGGACTTTATTTCTGAACTCCAAAGGGCCTTTTGCACTTCTTTCAAATTGATTACATATCTGTGGCCTCTTGTACCTTAGGATCAGTGACAGGGTCTAAGTCACAAATGGCCTCTCATACAGTATTTCACAATGGCTCAGCTGGAGAGAAGTTTTGGGGGGCCACTCTGATTATTCGCAGCCCAATAGGCCAAAGTTGTTGTAAGGGTTTGGGGGTTTCTTGGCAGTCTTTCAAGGTGATTTTAATCAGTAGATTGTCCCTTTCCACTTCGTCTGACAATTGAGGTAAGGTTGTAAAGATGTAAGAGGTGCTCAATGCCCATTAGGTCTCCTGTGTCACCTAGGAGATAGAGGCCCACGATCACTCTGGAGTGACCCAGGGATCCAAACTGAGGGATAGTTTCCTTTCATAGAGCTCTAGTGACCTGTTGGGCCTTTTGGGTTCAGGTGGGGTATGCTGCTATTCACCCAGAAAAGGTATCAGCAAAACCAAGAAGGTGTTCACATCCTTACCATGGGGGAGGGAAATGGGGAATGCACCTCATTCCTGCAGAGGTTAGGTAAAGGGGGTGGTTTGGTAACCCACACCCCGACTCTGCTGGTATTACACGGGTGTGGAACAAGCTCTTATAGCATCTTGAATGGCAGAGGTGACATCTTTCTCCACAAAAGTCTGAGTGACCAAAGTCATCAGTGCCTCCCTAAGCAACAAGTCATGTTTTATGATCTCTTTAGTCCCCCAGCCATCTTCTGCTGCTTCTATCCCCACTGTTTGCTCATCTCTCCTCCATCTTTGATTAAGAGCAGGATGCACACGAGATTGGGGCCACAGGCATTAGGCCATTTCTGAAGCACTGGGATCTATAAATGTACTCCCTGCATTCTGTGTGAACCACTATCTTGGGGGTCCCCTGACCTGCATGGACCCTGAGTAACCATACTGCTTCCAGGAGGGGGACAGTTTCACATCCATGTTTTTATGTTCAACTGGGTTTTTTTTTTTTTTTTTCCTCCTGTCAGGAGTCCCCGTTCCTTCTATATTGTCATGTGTGCATGAAGACCTAGGAATGCACACCTACAGTCAGTGTAGATTCTGACTCACTTGCAGAAAAGCTGGTTATTTCAGTTTTGTTTTGTTGAGGAGCCTGGGGGAAGAGGTCTTGCTTCTGGGATGGAGTGGCACAGTCTGCCCTCCTGCTCCCTCCCCCAAGGAATACTTCCCTGTGTCAACCAGTCCACATCAGAGTTGGTCAAATGTTGGTTCCATCCCAGAGGTAAGGCCTTCTAGGGTGAACCTTTTCTGGGGTCTCCATACAGGGATGAATGAAGTCATCTTCTCCTCTGGGGTGGGAACCAGGGTTGCCAGGTTTTCAGTTAGGCAAACATTAGGAATGACCATAGGGGATTCCAATAGGGGGCCTAGGGCTTGGACAGTCATCATCCAGTCAGGGGTCTGAACCTCCAGTGTGTATCCCAGGGTTAGTTTAATGACCTTTTCCACCAGAAGGCCTGTGGTGACCATGGTACATAGGCACTGAGGCATGCACGGGATGCAGAATCGAACTGATTAGAAAAGTTACAGGTTGAGGACCCTCTCAGGTATGTATGAGAGGAAGGGTTCATCCAAGTCAGGATCCCCCAGCTGCAACAGAAAGCAGTTAAGTTTTTGAGCTCCATTTCCCTGTCCAGCCCAGCAGTTCAGCTGGGACCCAGAGTAACCTCAGAGTAGCTTGGCCAAGGTCAAAACCAGGTATCTACCTTCTACAAAATCCGGTCATTTCTAGGAAGGCTCTGAGTTTTCTCTTGGTGTGGAGTGGTTCTACCATTTAAAGGACTCAGGGGTGAAAAGTTATTTCCTGTGGAGTTAGGATATGGCCTACATATCTTACTTTTTGCTGGGAGAGTTGGGGATTTTGTGGAGATACCAGTATACCGGGACCCCTAAGAAATTAAGAACTGCCAGGCATGGTGGCACATGCCTGTAATTCCAGTGGCTCAGGAGGCTGAGGCAGAGGATCATGGGTTCAAGGCCAGCCTCAGCAACTTAGCAAGGCCCTATGTAACTCAGCAAGACCCTGACTCTACATAAAATATTAAAAAGGCTGGGGATGTTGCTCAGTGGTTAACCATCCCTGGGTTAAATCCTTGGTACAAAAGAAACAAACTAAGAACTGACAGCAATTTTTGTAGGGCTGCAGATAAGGAGATAATTATTGAAGAGCTCCATTTCTATTACTTAGGATGCTTCAGTTCTTTTGTTAGGCCATTTCTAAATAGGTGGGAATTGTGCTTGAGTACCTGAAGCAGCACCACCTAAGTGTATTGAGTGGTTTCTATTGGGGAAGGGTCAGTCCACTCAAAGCAAACAGGTGTTGCGAGTCAGAGTATAATGGAATAAGAAAGGTGGTTTTATTATTGTTGAGGTCAAGGAGACACTTCACTCATCCAGGCCTACTGGTAAACAAGTCAAACCAGTGTATAGGTTTGGGACTGTGGGATGGAGTGGGATAACTGCCTCCTTAATTGAAGGAAAACCTTGGAGTAGCAGATATTCCCCATTTGGTTTTACTGCTGATAGAATCAGGAGACTGGCAATGAATGTCATCCTTTTCCCGAGTTATTTCTGTGACCTTTTCATAATTTATTTGCTCATGCACATTTTCATTCCTTTAATTAAATGTCATCATGTGTTTCCAATGAGAAAGGTTGGTGTTGGGAGCTGTCTTGGATGCAGATGACTTTAAGTCCTGATGTCCCAAGCCACTGAACAATTATGCCTTCAGTCTGGGGGACAGTGCCAGGTCACAGTAACTTGGGGGGCGTTACCCCAGCTTAGATAACAAAGCATGCTCCAGGAGTAGGTGTCACCCTCCGGGGTTGAGTTACACTCACCTGTTCCTTTGTAATCCTACCCCTTTGCCCTTTTGGGGATAGAATATTCCATGGAACAGCCTCCTCCAATAAACCCTGGGTTCGAGGCATGCTGTCTTGCCACCTTTGTGGGAGCTGGGTCAGAGGAGCCATCACAGAACCCAAAGGAAAAGGTATTTCTCTGACTCTGTGTGATTCTTTCGTGTCAGCCTAGTTCATCTTGAGTGACCCTGGCTGGTGTGGTTGTGTATTGAAACAGGGTGGTATACCCTGGCTAACAATCCAATTAGGATCCTGGGTGTGTCCTGCAGTAGTTCCTACTCCCTGACTGAAATCCAGGGCCACTACACCTTCAGCATAAGCCTGAGCCTTGCCCCAGGTATGAACCTTCTCCTCTAGGGTACAGTAGGTGGACAACACTAAAAACAGATCACCCCAGGTAAGATTAAAGGTCACAGCACCTGTAACTAATCAATTTGCCTCAATCCCATCAGAGTCATCATTAGTTTTTGTTTGCATCAAGTCTAAACTAGAGAAAGGGGAATATATCCAAGTGATACCATCTGCGTTGGAGACTTCCTAGAGTGGACACATGGTAGTTGTTCTGGGGCCCCACTATGGAGTGAGGTATATGTCTGCCTGCTTTTCTCTGATATGATAAGCAACTAGGGAGGACAAATAGGTGGGGCAATTGGATTGAATGGCACTGAGAAGTGACTGGTAGTCCCCTTATGTGGGAGAGGCTGGACTCCCAGCTCCACAGGCCTGCTTTGTTGACACACAGCATTTTCACTCAGAACATTCTTCCTGGCTTCTGGCAAGAAACATGACTACAGCCCAGAGTCCTGGTACAAGACCATGAAGGTCTGGACATAGGGAACTTCTGTCCAGTTTTCCTCTCCCTTGCAGGAGATTCAATTTGAGCCTTGTATTTTAATTCAGAGAACCATTGGGAAGTCAAATTTCCCCAATTCCCAATCTGTATTGAGATCTTGAAGTACTGTAACACAAAACCAACCTTTTTCTTGAATCTGTGAGCCTTAGATGATGAGCCATTTATCTTACATGTAGCTAAGAGACTTTACTTGACCTGTGGTTTACTTTTCTAATCAACCCCAAAGGAGCTGGGCACTGTGGTATATGTCCGTAATCCCAGTGACTGGAAAGGCTGAGGCAGGAAGGCAGGAAATTCAAGGCCAGAGCTTAGCAAGACCTTCTGTAATTTAGTGAGATCTGTCTTGGAATAAAAAACTAAAAAGGCCTAGGAATATACTTAGTGGTATACTTACTGTCTTTGGATTCAATCCCTACTACAAAAAACAAACAAAACAAAACCCCAAAGGGGAACTGGCTAGGATGGGTGAGGTGAGGCACCAACCATTTTGAAAAAGCTCAGCTTGGTCATGAACTGGTATTTAAACCTTCTTAGGCTTGAAAGAGAAAAAAAAAACAAATGATCATCTCCTGAAGAGATCCTTGCCCCTATGGACCAAGTTCAAGAGCAATCTACTGTGGATTTGGCCTACACAGGTCTGGCTTGCGATCCTCCTGAAGGTTAAGGATGTTAGGCATCCCTAAACATAATACTGTGGTACCCAAGTACTCCTAGAGACCCAGAATCTGCTTAGCATTCTCAAAGCCCATTTACAAGAGCCACAAAGCTCCATCAGGGTTCTTGAAAAAAGAACAATGTCAGAATAAAAGAGTCAGTTTTGGTGGGCCCTGTAAGAATCTTGAATGCAATTTTCAGTGATGGAAATAATTTGTATTCACCCTCATAATTATTCATATGGTTCAGCAGGGTAAAAGGATAAATACCCTGAACACTCCCCCAAATATCTGGTGAGAGGTTTGAGGAAAATAGGAGCTTCCTAATGGAAAAAATTTGGACTTAGTGACTGTCTTATCCCCACACCACTGCCAGAGCAATCGAGGATGCCAAGTCTGCCAGTGTTGTGATGGAAGGAGAGGAAGTGGGCAGGGAAGCTAACTCCTGGATAAGGTGAGAGCAGGGATCTACCAGAAAATGAGTCCAAGGGCAGAGACCTTTAGTGTGTGAGAGAGGAGAGTTATCTTCTGTAAGATTAGGGTGGGGGTGATTCCAAAGATGACCTTGGAAAGTCAAAAAAGATTGTCCCGAAAGCTTAGTAACAAGCCTTTGCAAGTAAATGCAAAAGCTAGAAAAGGTTGAGCTTCAGAGTCAGAGCAGCGTGAGCAGCATCCATTGAACAGGATCAGGTACATTTTCTCTAGATGCCTTAAAAAACAAACAAACAAACAACAACAAACTAATTTAGGGGCTGGGATTGTGGCTCAGCAGTAGAGCGCTCGCCTAGCACGGGTGGGACCGAGTTCGATCCTCAGCATCACATAAAAATAAAGGCATTGTGTTGTGTCCATCTACACCTCAAAATAAAACAAAACAAAAAATCTAATTTAATGGACACCTCTTCTTTCCCTAAGACACTGGTGATCAACCTGTGTGTACCTTCCCAGATGAGCCAGGGATGTTCCTCACACCCAGAAATGAAGTGTTCCTTTGGAGCTTCCCTGAGACGGTGCTGCACATGCGGGGTGTTCCCCCTCACATGTTCTCCCTGTTGAGTTGGAAGGAATGAATGCTTACAATCAGGCACTCACAGACGTTCCAAACTAGAAGAGGCAAGGCTACAATGATTTAAGAGGAAACAAAACAGGCAAAAGGGCGGGAGGGGGGGGGGGCAGAAAATTTATCTAGTGGAGGGATAGCAGACTAAATAGAATATGCTAGAAAAAAGTTGGCCACTCACCAGTTTGTGCTGTTGCCTTCAATTTACTACCTGTTGGCTTGCCAAGGAAGAAAAACTGTCACCAGTTAGGGGTTTGCAGAGTTGTCCAGAGACAGAGCAGACCTCCACTGAAATCTTTCTAGGTTCCTAACTATGCCATCAAATATAATTTTATTTATGTCTTTATACTGGGGAATGAATCCAGGGGCATTTAATCACTGAGCTACATCCCTAATCCTTTTGTATTTTTTGAGACAGGGTCTCCTAAAGTTGTTTAGGGACCAAGATGCTGGAGCTGGTCTTGAACATGTGATCTTTCTGACTCAGCCTCTTGAGCTACTGGGATTACAGGCAAGCCAAACCACCAAAAAGAACTTAAGGACAAGTCAGGTTACAGCAAAAGAACAACTGTTTTGTTGCAAAGGAAAGGTACACGCACTAGGAACAGCATGCAGGCATACCTGAAAGCTGAGCAGCTCCAGTGTGAGAAGGGCTGTGGTTGTTTAGAACTGATAGTAACATCAGGGGTTGACTATTTGGAATAGGGAGGTAACTTCATGGAACTCCACTCAACTCATTAGCATATAATTATTCAGCTAAAGGAGGAGGGATTACATATGGTAATGAGCCATAATAAGCAAGAAGGTAAAGTAGAGGTTACATTGACTCTCGGTGCACCTGCATGAGAAACTATTTGGAGCTGGCTCAAAGGTGTTATCAATCTGGGGTTGTATGGATATCTTTTTTGCTCAATTATAAGCTAACAAGATATCTGTGGTTGAAAAGGAGGTCTGATATCAGTGGGATCCAAGCCTGGTGCTAGCAGAATCTACACCTATCCCCATAACTACAGTTGAGAAGGAACATAATACAATTGCCTGACAGGTAAGAACTCTTGCATGGCCCCAATAAAAAGTTTTAGCTGAGCCAGTGAAAGTCCAGCTACATGGGAGGCTGAGCCTTGACAACTTGGACATATTCCAAAATGAAACAGGTCTGGGGATATGACTCAGTGGTATAGCCACTTACCTATAAAGTATGAGGCCTCTGTACTAGAAAAAAGAAAGAAAAACATCTCTTAGTCATCAAACTATATGCTCTACAGGGCAAATATGGCAATTTGATTTTGCAGGGCCCTTGGGCTAAGACTGGTTTCACAGATACCTGTAATCAATTTGATAACAGGGAAGACTTAATTTTGAACTCAGGGAAGGGAATTAGTATCTGAGAATTTCATTCTTCTCAATAGATCTATACCCACCCCAATAGTACTCAATTATTATCAATATATTTTGAGAACTGAGTGCGGTGGTGCACGCCTATAATCCCAATGGCTCAGGAGGGTGAGTAGAAGGATTGCAAATTCAGTCAGCCTCAGCAACTTAGTGAGGCCCTAAGCAATGTAGTGAGACCCTGTCTCAAAAAAATAAAGGGCTGGGGATGTGGCTTATTTTTTGAGCACCCCTGGGTTCAAGCCATGATACAAAACAAACAAAAAAAGTATATATATTTGAATTTTTCCAATAAAATTTAGAGAAAGTTAAAAAAAAAATAGGAAAAATATATTAATCTACAAATTGTTTGAAAGAGTTAAGAAATTCTTTATAAAAAAATCTACAGAAATCTGAAGAAAATATATTATCAAAAAGTAAAAAAACCTAAAACGTAAAAATGTCGTTTGTTTCCTGAAAATGTACACGTACACACACACACACACACACACACACTTACATAGTTCAAAATGAAAGAAGACTTACCATCCAGTTTGATTTAAAAAGACAGTTACCTATTAAACTCATATACTAATGCCTAATCAAAACTTGCAGAAGTATACCACCTCAAAGTTTATTTTCAAGAATAAAAATAGAAACACACAATACAGAGATCTACTTTTAAGAATGAATTACTGGAGCAGGCATGGTGGCACACACCTATAATCCTAGCAACTCGGGAGGTAGGAGAATTCCAAGTTCAAGACTAGCCTGAAACTTAAGCAGACCTTGTCTCAAAAAAAAGGTAAAAAGGCCTGGGAATATAGCTCAATGGTAAAGCATCCCTGGCTACAATCTCCAGTAGCAATATGCATCACACTTTTTTTTTTTTCCCCCTTGCACTGGGGACTGAATCCAGGGGCAGTTTACAACTGAGCTACATCCCCAGAATTATTAATTAGTTTTTCAGAGAGGACCTTGAACTGGGGATCCTCATATCTCAGCCTCCTGAGTTGTTGGGCAATAGCAGTGAGCTGTAGGCTAATGCATGTGAGTATATGTGAGATAGGTTTGGCTCAGCTTTGAGGTTCACTAGGTGTATTAAATGCATTTGTTCACTTATGTGTTAACTTACCATGGGTTTATCAGAATGGAACCATATCAGTAGTTAATTTATATTTATGGAGAACACTGTAAAATACATTGTAGGAAATTACTATTTAGATAGTAAGTAAGAAAGGCAAAACCAGATCCTGAAACCTGGAGTCAAATTCATATTCCAGCCAATTATGACACATACTTCTGACAATGTGCCTGTAAAACTGGTGAAACAGAACATATTCTGAATCATGAAAAGGAGCAAAGTTTCCCTTTTCTCACTGAAGTGACTGGTACATCTCATGAATTAGGGTTCCCTTCACCCCATTATTGCTGCCTTCCAAGTCAGAAACTTTTATGGTTACCAGACAGGAGTGCACTCAACCCTGCCAGTTCATCTAGTAGATGGAGATGCCTCACTACACTGAAAAGTCATCAGTCCCCCTAGAAAAACAGCAAATCCTGTCAGGAGGTCTAGGAGAATGCTCTTACTAATGAACCACATAAATAATCATTTGTGATGAAGAAAGTAATTACTGCAATTCAATACATTCTATATGACAAAGGTATATTCTGGCAGTCTCTGGCAAGAGTCCACTCACAATATCAAAATGTCTTTTTGGGTTTGTTGAGTGAAGGACAAATTATGATAAAAAGAAAAGCTATAAAACTGTAACATATAAGCAGGAAGAATGAAAATTAGGTGGGAAAATAATCTTTAGTTGCATACACATGATAATGTATATTGACATGAAAGGAAATACAACTCACACACTTGATTTATCAGTGATTATGATGGGCTATTTACAGGTATTTTCTCAGTAAATAAAACATATTGTAAAGAAAAGAAAACACTCTAGCAGAGTTTTGTTATGACTACATTTTCTCCTTTTGTTAGTCTCTATTCATATCCTTATGACAAAGTTAATGTTGCAATCATTTCAAGGTAGCTTTATACTCAATAAATTTTTTGGGGGGGATATTGGGGATTAAACTCAGGGGCACTCAATCACTGAGCCACATCCTCAGCCCTATTTTAGAGACTGAGCCTCACTGATTTGCTTAGTGGCTTACCGTTGCTGAGAGTGGCTTTGAACTTGCAATCCTCCTGCCTCAGCCTCCTGATCCCCTAGGATTACAGGAGTGTGCCATTGCCCCCGGCCTCAATAGTTTTTGTTATTACTCACAGAATTGACAAAAACAAAAATCCATAGCAGGGAGGAAAACAATAAGCAAGTAATAAAAACAGTGAATCTGAATACTTTGGTTAACCTTCAAGTAAGTCTCTTAACATAAGCAGAGAGTCAGTATGCTGGACATGATGGCACACACGTATAATCACAGTGAGCTGGGAGGCTGAGGAAGGAACATTACAAATTCCAAGCCAGTCCAGGCTGGTAATGTGGCTAAGTGAAAGGGGCTCCAGGTTTATTTCCCAGTACAGGTGGGGGAGGGGTGAGGAACTACAACAAAACTAGAAAACAACAGCCTGGTGTAGTGGTGAATGCCAGTAATCCTAATTCTAAATATATTTATATGCACCCAGTATCACGTATATTTATATCAAACATATAAAGTAAGTATTAGTAGACCTAAAGTAAGAAATAATATCCAAAACCGTAACTGGGTGGCAGAACTGGGTGGCAGAGGCAGGATGATCACAAGCTTGAGGCCAGCCTTGGCCACTTAGCCAAACCCTGCCTCAAAATAAAATTATAAAAAGGGCTTGTGATATACTTCAGTGGTACGTGCCTCTGGGTTCAATCCCCAGTTCCACAAAATAAGTGAATAAAAAACTAGAGAACAAAGTACATAATTACCCTGAGGGCCCCTGGATTTAATGCCTGGTACAAAAAACAACAACAACAACAAAAAAAACCTCGATAATTACCATAACAATAAGACTGATATTCAATTAAAAGACAGAAAGAATGAATGGATTAAAAAATGCCCAATATGTTATATGAAACTCATTTAAACTGTAAGAAGACATAAGACTAAAAGTGAGGGGATGGAATAATATATTCCACCTCAGTAAGTGGAAGCCAAAAGAATGCAGCAGTGGCCAGACTAATTTCAGGTAAACTTTAAATAAAAAGCAGTAAAGAGACAAAGGTATTAGATAATGACAAAGGTGTCAATTCAGAAAGGAAAAACAATTCTAAATATATTTATATGCACCCAGTATCACATATATTTTTATCAAACATATAAAGTATTAGTAGACTTAAAGTAAGAAATAATATCCAATACCATAATATTTCCACACTGAACAGATCACCCACAGAAAATCAACAAAGAAAGAGAATTAGCCCTAAAACACTACAGAACCTTCGATTGACAACTGCTGAAAAAATTTTCTCAGTAGCATATGGAACACTCTACAGAATAAATGAGGTGAGAGGTCATAAAATAGTCACAACAAATTCTAAAAATGTAATATATTTAGTAAAGCGAGAAATCAGTAACAAAAAAGTAAAAACCTTTGAAAACTATACACACATGTGGAAATTAAATGACTTAACTTTTAAACAACCAATGTATTGAAGAAATTAAGAAGGAAATTTTAAGAATTCCATTGAAACAAATAAAAATGAAGACACAACATATCAACAACACAGATGTTTATAGCAGTCAATGCCCAAATTAAAAAATGGACAAGTATCTCAAATAATCAAGCTATTCCTGCATCTCAACCAGAAAAAGAACTAAACCCAAAATTAGTAGAAGGAAAGAAATAACAAATATCAGATCATAAATAAATCAAAGGGACACTAAAGAAATACAAAAAAGAAAAAAAAAATCAATGAAACAAACAGTTCTTCAAAAAGAAAAATCAAACCATTAGCTAGACTAAGGAGAAAACTCAAATAAAACTGAAGATGAAAAGGGAAACATTACAATTGATACCACAAAAATATAATACATCACTAGACACTGTTAAGCACTACTATATGCAAACAAAGTTAATAATCTAAAAGAAATTCCTAGACACAACACCTTGCCCAGACTCACTCTCAAAGAATTAGGAAAACCTGGAGCTGGGGTTGAGTATTTGCCTGGCATGTGTGAAGCACTGGGTTCGATCTCAGCACCATATAAAAGTAAATAAATAAAGGTATTGTGTCCATCTACAACTAAAAAAAAAAAAAATTAAATTAAATTAAAAAAATAATAATTAGGAAAACATGAACTAACCAAAAGCAAGTAGCAAGATTGATGGGGCTAAGGCTACAGCTCAGTAGTAGTAATACTAGCATAACATGAGTGAGGTCCTGAGTTCAATCCCCAGTACTTCAAAAAAAAGAAAAATAAAAAGGAACAAGATTCAAGCAGAGGTGGGGTGGGGAGTAAGAGCCTTCCATCAAACAGGTCAGGATCAGAGTGCTTCACTGTTAAATTTTATCAAATATTTAAAGGACTTTTACCAATTCTCCTTAAGTTATTCCAAAAAAATAAAAAAAGAAGAAATAGGAAGAATACTTCCAAAGACATTCTCTGAGGCCAGCTTTATTCTGATAGCTAAAACAATTTAAAAAAATCTTCAGGTTGGTATCCATCTGTGTTGAACACAGATGCAAAATCCTCAACAAAATACCAGCACACTGAATGCAACAGCACATTACAAAATTATTCACCATGATCACGTTTTATTCATTGCAGGGATGAAAGGATGGTTCAATAAAAACAAATCAATAAAGCTGATACAGTAAGGGCTGTGGTTATGGCTCAGGGGTAGAGTGCTCGCCTAGCACATCCGAGGCCCTGGGTTCAATCCTCAGCACCACATAAAAATAAATAATAAAAAGGTATTGCATTCATCTACAACTAAAAATTAATATTAAATAAATAAAGCTGATACAGTACACCAACGGGACAAAAACCACATGGTCATCTCAACTGATGCAAAAAAGGTATGTGATTAAATTTAGCATTCCTTCATCATAAAAATACTGATCAAATTAAGCAGAAAGTAAGGTAGCTCAACATAAAATCATTTACAATAAGCCAAGAGCTTTCATTATATATTTTTTTTTTTTAAAGAGAGAGAGAGAATTTTTATTTATTTATTTTTTTAAGCTTTCGGCGGACACAACATCTTTGTTTGTATGTGGTGCTGAGGATCGAACCCAGGCCGCACGCATGCCAGGCGAGCGTGCTACCGCTTGAGCCACATCCCCAGCCCGAGCTTTCATTATATTGAGTGGGGGAAGAGCTAAAGGCTTTCTAAGATACAAAACAGATCAAGGATGCCCAGTTTCACTTTTATGCAACATAACAGCAAGAAGTTCTAGCCAGAGACAAGGAAAGAAAAAGAAATAATGGGTGTTCAAATTAGAAAAATAAAACTGACACTGTCTACAGATGACATGATTATACATAGAAAATCCAAATCAACCAAAAGAAAAAAAAAGAGGTTATAGATTTTAAATGAATTGAGCAATAATACAAAATGAAAGTTCAACATAAAAAAAAAAAAAACTTTGCTACATGCCAACAATGAATTATCTGAAATAAAAATTAAGAATACAATCTCATTTACAACAGCTAAAAGAAAAAAATATTTAGGAACGACTTTTTTAAAAAGCGGGAAAAGAGCCTTAAAATTAAAAATTATAAAACATTGATGAAAGAGATTGAAGGGACACACACATACACACACACACAGGAAAATAACCTACATTCATGGATCAGAAGAATTGATATTGTTAAAAAGTCCATACGCTGTGATTTACAAATTCAATACTATCCATGTCAAAATATTTTCACATATAAAAAAGAATTTTAATATTTTTATGGTACCCAGAAAAAAATCTATTAATAAATAGCCAAAAGCATTTTGAGCAAAAAATAAAGCAGGAGGCAGTTAGCTACCTGACTTTAAAACATACTAGAGAAAGCTGTTGTAATTAAAACAGCATGGCAGAGGCACACAAGAGACACATTTATCAATGCAACAATATGTATTAGAAAAAGGCTGTCTTTCAACATGTTAATGAAAAAACTTAATTTTCAGATGCAGAGTGACGATATAGAAGTTTGTCACTTTCTCTCACCAATCATAAACATCGACTCCAAATGGCTTTAAGACCTAACCATAAGAATTGCAACTACGGGATGAAAATGCAGGGGAAATGCTTCATGACTCTGGAGTGCACATATTTTTTGGATAAAACCCAGAAGCATTGAAATGAAAGCAAAAATAGACAAATGAGATTACTTGAAGTTAAAAGTTTCTGCACAACAAAGGAAACATGAATCACAGAATACTCAACCAACATAATGTGTGAAAATATTTGCAACACGCAAAAACTCAACAGGAAAAAAACCAACCCAATTCAAAAGTTGTCATTACATCTAAATAGTTCTCAAAAGATGACATGGAAGTGGCCAACATGTACATGGAAAAATGCTCAACATCACTAGTCATCACAGAAATGCAAATCAAAACCACAGTGAGATTATTAGCTCAAGCCAGTAAGAATGGCTAAGATGTAAAAGGCACAAGAAAACAAGTGCTGACAAGAATGTGGAGAAATGACTGGGCATGGTGGTGCACCACTGCTGAGACTGAGGGAAGGCTGAAGTTCAGGGCCAGCTTCATCAACTTAGCAAGGCCCATAACTCAGCAAGACCTTCTCAAAACAAAAAGGGCTTAGCTCAGTGGTAGAGCACTCCCAAGTACCTGTCCCTCACCCCCAAACGTGGAGAAACAAGATCCTTGCAAACTTTGGGTGGGAAAGTAAATTAGTACAGCCATTATGGAAAAGAGGATGGAGGTGTTTCAAAGAATTAAAAACAGAACCTATGTACCACCATCCCACTACTGCCTCTATATCCAAATGAAATTAAACCAGAATTTGGAAGAGACATCTCTATTCCCATATTCATCATAGCACTATGCACAATAGCAAAGTTACAGAAGCAATTTAAGAGTCCATCAACCGGTAAATGGATAAAATAAATGTGGTACATACTTGTATGCTGGGTGCAGTGGTGCATGCCTATAATCCCAGTGACTCAAAAAAGTTGAGGTACGAGGATCGTAAGTTCAAAACTAGCCTCAGTGATTTAGAGAGAAACTACCTTAAAATAAAAAATAAAAGGGCTGGGGATGTGGCCCAGTGGTTAAGTGCCCCTAGGTTCAACCCTTGGTACTTAAAAAAAAAAAAAAAAAAAAAAAGGTACCTATGTGCAATGGCAGACTATTCACCTATTAAAGGAATGAAATCAGGGCTGAATATGCAGCTCAGTGGAAGAGCACTTGCCTAACATGCTAGAGGCCCTAGGGAAGTAAGGAAGAATTAAAAAAAAAAAAAAAAAAAAAAAAAAAA
>NW_026000241.1:4851744-4867022 GCF_001458135.2 Marmota marmota marmota | reverse complement strand
AAAAAAAAAAAAAAAAAAAAAAAAAAAAAGAGATAGAAATCCTGTCATTTGCAACAACATGGATTGAAATGGAGATTTTGACACTATGTGAAATAAGCCAGACACAGACAAGTATCACATGATCTCACTCATATGAGTATTCTAAAAAAGCTGATTTCAGATAAGATGACATTTAAGTGCAGATTACCAAACGCTGGTGAAAGATGTGGTGTATGGGGAAAGGTTGATCAATGGGCAGTAAGTTAAAATTACATATAATCAGAAGCTCTGAAGTACTACTGCAGAATGGTAACTATAGGTATGTATTATACATACTAAAAATCTAGAAGACTTTTGAAAGGTTCCACTGCAAAGATATAAAAAAGGCTTACAGGGAAAAAATATTTCAATATTTAACCTGGCTTAAATATCACACAGTGTATATATTGTATGGGATAGTACATTATCCCATTCTTATGTATTATGGTTTTGTACTACAGCTAAGATTTTTAAAAGCAAATACAAACAAAAAATATATATAATTTTTGAAAGAAATGAAAAACAAATTTTTAAAAAAGTCCTGAAAACGCTTAAGTTTCTTCCCATGGCGTAGTGAAACCAAGGGAATGAGTCATTCTAACCAAGTTTTTCACATGTACATAGTTCTAAAAAGTTTAACTCTCTTACTTCTGTTTGACTTCAATACTCTGGTCTTACATAGAACTAAAAAATACTTATTTTGGTAATCAAAACTAAACATAGGTTCTTTCTGTGTCTTTTCATCTCTGCTAAATAATTCTTTTGGGAGGGGGAGTACTGGAGATTGAACCCAGGGGCATTAACCATTGAGCCACACACCCAGCCCTTTTTTAAAATATATTTTATTCAGAGACAGGGTCTTACTGAGTTGCTTAGGCCCTTGCTAAATTGCTGAGGCTGGTTTTGAAATCATGATCCTCCTCTCTCAGCCTCCCAAACTGCTGGGATAACAGGCATGCACGACCATGCCTGGCTCTGCTAATTCTCATACATGTCCAAACAAACAGATGTCCTGTATACACTAAGGAAAAGATGAAATGTGAAATAAAGCATATAAACCAGGAAAGTTACAAAACCTAACAGTCCTAGTCTTTGCTTACTTCTGCTTTTCTTTCTTTTTAAAAATATTTTTAATTGTAGTCGGAACAACACATTTTATCTATCAATCCATCTATTTATTTATTTATGTGGTGCTGAGGAACGAGCCCAGTGCCTCACACGGGCTAGGTAAGTGCTCTACGACCTAGCTACAACCCCAGCCCTTACTTCTGCTTTTTAACTCTTCCATGGTCCCAATAAAATGTCTTTTAGTCACCAAAGCATGGTCAAATCTGGTCATCTGATTTTGCATGGCTCTTGAGCTATAATGGTCTTCACAGATGGTATATTTGATAGGTAAACTTAAAATTTTAACTAAACTTAGAATTTTAACAGTTAAGGAAATTTACCCCTGAAAAGAACTTTGTTCTTCTCATTAGTAGACCTGTATCCAAAAAAATTATACTCAATTATTATCATCACTACATTTTGAATTTTGTCACAAAATTGTGTGGAAATATAAAAATGGGGAAAAAGGACATTTCTTAAAATTGTTTGAGACACTGAGAAAAGTATTTAAAAAAAAAAAAAACAATGTACAAGAAATAATTTTTTGGTAGATGGGAATGGGAAAGACAGTGGGATGAATCAGACTTAACTCTCCCAAGGTTCACATGAATACACTACCAGTGTAACTCCACATCATACACAACCACAAGAATGGGAAGTTATACTCCATGTATGTATAGTATGTAAAAATACATTCTACTGTCATGTATACCTAAAAACAAATTTTAAAAAAAATTGTGTTTGAAGAAAATCTACATCAAAAAGTGAATACAAAATCTATGTAAAAAGTCCTTTGTCTCCCCAAAACCAAATGTGTATGTACATACATATATGTATGTGTGTGTGTATGTATATATATGTACTTATATATGTATGTATGTATAAAGGGGTAAAAACTTGTCACGTGACTATTAGGAAAGCCCCAACAATGAAATCTAATTTTTCCATTGGTCCATTAAAAACAATTATTTAAAAACTACACAGATGGGCTGGAGATGTGGCTCAAGCAGTAGCGCGCTCGCCTGGCATGCGTGCGGCCCGGGTTTGATCCTCAGCACCACATACAAACAAAGATGTTGTGTCCGCCAAATACTAAAAAAAAAAAAAAAAACTACACGGAGCCAGGTGTGGTGGCACACGCCTGTAATCCCAGCAGCTCACAAGGCTGAGGCAGGAGAATCAAGAGTTCAAAGCCAGCCTTAGCAACTCCCGAGGTGCTAAGCAACTCAGTGAGACCATGTCTCTAAATAAAATACAAAATAGGGCTGGGTTGTAACTCTGTGGTAAAGCGCTTACCTGGCATGTGTGAGGCACTGGGTTTGATTCTCAGCATCACAAATAAATAAATAAATAAAGGTCCATCAAAAAGCGAAAAAAATAATTACATAAAAATTAAGTCCTCTGACATTAGAAATATACATCAATTTGCCTATGAATCCAACATGATTCAAAATAAAAGGAGAAAAACCCCATTACCTGGTTTGAATTTAAATTCATCCACCACTGCCTAACAAAACAAAGTATGTCACCACAACTTTATACTTTCATGAGTAAAAATTAGACACACACAGGGTGGAGATACATTAAGAACAAGCCACTGGAGCCCTTTCCTTTCACCTGCACCACACTGGGGATGGCCAGGGCCTTCTGTGGTCTTCCCAATTTGCCTGGGGTTTCCAAAGATGGGCATTTTTTGCAGCAGCCTGGGAGTTAAGGACTGTGTGTGAGAGTGTAGCCTGGGTTAGGCGGGCTGTCAGGGCTTGGACTGGGAAAGCACAGGCTTGTGAAACAGGAGACAACCTCCTGGCCTAGGCTCCTGCCCTCAAGCCATATGTTCACCAATGGAAGATGAACCCCAGCCATGTGATGTTCTCAGGTGTCTGAAGAAATCACTGTCTAAAAAGTACCTAAGGTACTTAATTCCCTGAGAAACATTTACTCAGGTCACTCAGAACCGCCTACTCTTCTTCAGCTGGGCTTAGCAGCTCCAATTACCATCTCCTTCAAGACAGAAAATTTTCTGCCTCATCACACTGCAATTAACCCACTTCGTTCACATCCAATCCTCGTGTGGAAGGATGCACAGCTTAGCTAGAGGCATAGTGCCACAGAAGGCTCTCCACTTGCACCAGTGCAGGAGCTGAAGAGAAGAAATTGCAGGAGTGTTAGTTTCTCTCAGGGCTCCAGGACCTCATTCTTCAAGAGGAACAACATGGCCATACAGGTTTCCCATGGCAGCAGGCACTGTGCCAGTGGGGTCTGTGTCAAAACTGAGGATTTTGCAGCTTCCTCTTACCACAATGGTACAAGAGTGTAGAGATGGCAGCTATGATCGCGCCGGATTCCGGCCTTCCAGGATCATACCAAAGGCAGTCCCACAGATGCCAGGATAATGAGGATGAATACACCTTCACCATGTCCAGCAGTGCCCTGTGTTGGGATAGTAAGGATCTCCTAGTGGATGATCTGGATGTTCTGGCCACTCTGTTCTCAACCTGCCAGATCCCTAAGACATTCACACTAGAAAAGAACCACAACAGCATGGTACTGGTCACTCCCTAGAACTCAGCCATGGCTCCCCCATGCTAGTCCCACAATCCAAGCCAGGCAGAAACACCTCAGTGGAGCCAATCTAATGGAGCCACCCTAAGCAGAGATCTGTAGCCAGTGGAAATGGCAGACTGGTTTGTTACTGCAACCATCTCCATTTGCAGCATCTTTCCTGCAGTCGACAGCAGGAACTTTACCCAAGTCAGTGTGGGCCCAAGCTAAAGCTAAAATAATAAGTAGTCGTACAGGAGCCTCACATTTTGCTGACCCTCATCACCTGGGCCAAGGGAGACTTCAACCTTGTGGTAACTGACACTCAGGATGCAGACCTCTTCTACCCAGTCCTCAGCAGGTCCTTGTAGAAGTCCACCCTCCTAAGGGGGACAGACTCTGGGTACAGAGTCTTTAGGCTCAATTATGGTTCAAATCAGAATGCTTTACTCACTAACAAATCAAACCAAAGATTTTTAAAAGAATTTACATCAGGCCAAAATGGAGCCAAGCCTAGGTGGGCAGACTACTAAAACAAAATCAGAAATTCAGGATATATTCTAAACTTGAATCTCTTTGGTTGAAGTCTCAATGTCTACTTGAAGTATCTAAATTCCTGTGTCACTCATTTTCCACTGAGAGCATTCCAATTCTGTGTATCACCACTTCTGCCTGATGAAAGAGAACAATATCAATTCCTTTATGTTTGCATCCTGCCTCACAAAAGCTTTCTTATCCATCCTGTTGTTTAAGAGTTTGGTGAAACAAAACCTCACTTCTATTTCATGTGAGGCCCAAGGAAGTTAATAGAATTATTGGGTCCTGCAGTCATCAGAGGCAGAGATGACTCAGACTGGAGTCCCAGGGCTGGTTCTTTTATCCCTCCAAAAGCAAGCACTCCCCTGAGGCTTTGGAACTGAGGGTGGCAGAAATATTTATAAAATATGTCCATGCCCTTCACAGCTTGCATTCATTTGGAAAAATAAACACTACATGTAAAAGACAAGATGCTCCCCTCTCCCAAAAAAGCCACTGATGAGCACAATCAATTCATGACTGGTACATTTCCTTCAGGTGGTGCATTTTCTGAAGCATTCTACTCAAAATTATTTTGCATCAAAGTCTTCACAGTAATCACACCTTTAGAATTCCAGTCCAGAGGCCTTTTTAGAGGACAGTGAAACTTTTTCTGTTAAATGACAACTTTCTTGTATTTTTCACATTCACAGCCTTTTTGTTCAGTGCAAATACTTACACATGGGTCAACTGAAGGCTTTTGCACATCTCTTCTATGTTCATTTATATGTATATACTGAACAAAATGACTGCAGGCATCCCCACATACTTAACATTAATACAAGTTCTCTCCACTGTTCACGTTTGACAGAAAGTTCAAGAAAGAAGTCTTACCACAGTCTTTGGTCAGCGCTACTTTCCCTTGAGTTCTTTCATCTATGAGAACATAGTTGGACTGAACGAAAGCTTTCCCACACTGCTTGTATACATGGGATTTTTCTCCAGTATGTGTTTTTTCATGTATTTTAATATAACTAGAAGAACTAAAGGCTTTTCCACATTGCTTACATACATAGGGTTT
The DNA here is from genome assembly GCF_001458135.2 of Marmota marmota marmota. Classification (NCBI taxonomy): domain Eukaryota; kingdom Metazoa; phylum Chordata; class Mammalia; order Rodentia; family Sciuridae; genus Marmota; species Marmota marmota. Next base: position 4,861,759 of record NW_026000241.1, on the reverse strand, counting down.
CTCTCCAGTGTGAGTTCTTTGATGTCTGAGAACGTGACTGGATCGACTGAATGCTTTTCCACACTCCTTGCATATATAGGGTTTCTCTCCAGTATGAGTTCTTTCACGTCTTTTAATGTAACGGGAAGAACTAAAGGCTTTTCTATACTCCTTGCGTATAGAAGGTTTCTCTCTAGTGTGAGTTCTTTCATGATTTTGAAGGGAAAAGGAAGAACTAAAGGCTTTCCCACATTGCATGCAAACATAGGGCTTCTCTCCAGTGTGAGTTCTTTCATGTTTTCGAAAGGAACTAGAGTAACTAAAAGCTTTCCCACACTGTTTACAGACATAGGGTTTTAGCCCACTGTGAATTTTTGCATGGTCTCGAAAGGAACCAGAATAACCAAAGGATTTTCCACATTGCTGACATACATAGGGTTTTTCTCCAGTGTGAGTTCTTTCGTGTAATTTAAGGGAACTGAAACAACTGAATGCTTTTCCACATTGTTCACAGGCATATGGTTTTTCTCCAGTGTGAATTCTTTCATGTAATTTAAGGGAACTGAAACAAGTGAATGCTTTTCCACACTGTTCACATATATAAGGTTTCTCTCCAGTATGAGTTCTTTTATGCCTGTGACAGGAACTAGAGTCACTGAAAGCTTTTCCACATTGCTTACAAACATAGGGTTTCTCTCCAGTGTGAGTTCTTTGATGTCTGATGATATGACTGGTTTGACTGAATGCTTTTCCACATTCTTTACATATATAGGATTTTTCTCCATTGTGTATGCCTTCACATATTTTAATGTAACAGAAAGAACTAAAGGTTCTCCCAAACTCCTTGCATACAGAGGGCTTCTCTCTAGTATGAGTTTTTTCATGATATTTAAGGGAAAAAGAATAACTAAAGGCTCTACCACAATGCATACATACATATGGTTTCTCTCCGTTGTGAGTTCTTCCATGGGTTCGAAAGGAACTCGAATAACTAAAGGCTTTCCCACACTGCTTACATACATAGGGCTTCTGTCCAGTATGAATTGTTTCATGTAATTTAAGGGAACTGAGACAACTGAGTGATTTTCCACACTGTTCACATACATAGGGCTTCTCTCCAGTGTGACTTCTTTCATGTACTTTAAGGGTACTGAAACAACTGAATGCTTTTCCACATGGTTCACATACATAGGGTTTCTCTCCAGTGTGAGTTCTTTTATGTCTATAAAAGGAACTAGAGTCACTGAAGGCTTTCCCACAATCTATACATACATAGGGTTTTTCTCCAGTGTGAGTTCTTCCATGTTTTCTGAGGGAACAGGGAAAATGAAAGGCTTTCCCACACTGCTCACATACATAAGGTTTCTGTCCATTGTGAGTTTGTTCATGTCTTCGCAGGTGACTCAAAGAAAAGAAGGCTTTTTCACATTGCTTACACCCATGGGGTTTCTTTCCATTGTGATTTTGCTCATGTCTTCCCAAACTACTGAAACAACTAAAGGTTTTACCACATTGCTGACATCCATAGGGTTTTCTGCCACTGTGAACCCTTTCATGGTATCGAAGAGTACTGTGATTATTGAAGGCTATACCACACGGTGTACATATATATGGTTTCTCTCCAGTGTCAATCCTTTCATGTATTGGAAGGGAACCAGGACAAGTTAAGATTGTCCCACATTGCTTATGTTCATGTTGTTCCACTCCCGTTTGAGTCTTTCCATGCTCCTGCAAGCACTGGTAATAAACAACAGACTTCTCATATTGCTGATATTCATATGGTTTATGTCCAGTTTGAGATCTGAAAAGCACATTTGGTGATGAATCGTCAATGAGGACTTCTCCACACACAAAGCTTTCACCTGGTTTTGCGCCAGGAAGAGTTGTATTGTTCTCAATATAATGTGGAGTTTGGCTGAAGATGTCTCCATGTTCACTACCTTCACAGGGTGTCCCTAATACTTGACTTCTGGAAAAAAATGAGAAGTATATCATTAAGCTTTTGTTTCTTTATGGCTTATAAGGAAAAGCATTGGTTTTATGTCCTATAATTTTTGAACATGAAATGATACCACGCAGAGCTGGGTTTGTGGCTCAGAGGCAGAGTACTCGTCTAGCACGTGCGAGGCCCTGGGTTCGATCCTCAGCACCAAATAAAAATAAATAAATAAAGATATTGTGTCCAACTAAAGACAATACATATATATATTTTTTTAAGAAATGATACCACGCACTATGGTATGGGTCAATCACAAATATCATCGAAGTAGGGTTAGTGGGGTTTTGCTTGTTTTTTTTTTTTTTGTACTAGGGATTGAACCCAGGAACTCTTTACCAGAGTTACATCCCCAGCCCTTTTTAATTTTTTATTTTGAGACAGGGTCTTACTAAGTTGCTTAGGGCCTCACTAAAATTCTGAGACTGACATTGAAACTGTGATCCTATTGACACAGCCTCCCTAGTTGTTGGGATGATAGGTGTGTGCCACCCTACCAGGGAAAATAGTGATGTTATAATGCAAAAATCTTAATACTGTTCCTAAATAAACTATTTGGCCAATACTGAATATAATATCACAATTAAATATGGTTCATTACTCCTTATGTGAAATGATGGGGATCAAAAGCATCTGGATTTTGAAACATTTGCAAATAAAGAAATATCCAGGGAGTTAGCTCAAAAACAAAATTTACTTTAATATCATAAACACCTTGTACCTAAACTCAAAGGAAATTTAATACAACATTTTTGATACTTTTGTGCATGGAACAAAGTCTCTAGGTGGATCCATCAGAAAAGTATCACATATGACAATATGAGTGCCTGATATGTTTCTAATGCTGGAACATTTTGAATTTCCGATTTTCTGATTAACAATACTAACCTGAATCAAGGAAAATTTCCTCAAATCAATTTAAAGCTGTGTTTATTTGCATTGTTTGTTTTTTAAAATTACTTGTCATTACTACATTCTTGAGCAACATTGCTTTCTCCTAAATATATAGATTACCTTAGATTTTTCCCAGGATTTTTGTATGCATCTTCATTGGTCTGGCTGTCTCTTTCTTTTCCTAAAATGTAAACCCAGTAAATCAGTATGAATTAGTAAACACTATAGAAACCTTATTACATTCTAGTTAGGTTTATCGTGTATTGTGACCACACCTAGTCTAACAACTAAATATTTCTTTTACATATTCCATATCATGTAGTAGCCCTCATAAGGAAGAAACACTTTATTTCTGATAAAATAATTAAGAGAATGATGTCATCCTTACCTAGAGAGGCCAGACACCTGAAGGTTTCCTGCATCACATCTTGGTAGAGCTTCTTCTGGGAGGGATCCAGCAAAGCCCACTCATCCACGGTGAAGTTCACTGCTACATCCTCAAAGGTCACCAACTCCTAAATTATCCCACATATATTTCCAAGAGGAAGGGTAAGACTCAGTACCAGAGATGGGAAATCATTTCATTAAAATTTGACATCATGTTGTATTCCTCAACATTCACTTCATATCATCACTCTCTAATTCCCTATCCACACTCATCTCCTCTCACACAACAATTCTGATACTAGTCTGGAACTTAACAGCAGGATAGGAACACACATTGTGCTCCTGGGTCACACCAATATCTTATTATGCAGTGGGTTTGTAATACCTCTCAGAACAAAATCTTGAGTGCACCCAAGACAGTAAGCACCACCTGTCCAGATACTGCATATACTGCATATCCTTTTTTAAAATATATTTTTTGTTGTCAATGAACCTTTATTTATTTATTTATTTATTTTAGTTGGACACAATACCTTTATTTATTTATTTTTATGTGGTGCTGAGGATCGATCCCAGGGCCTTGTACATGCTAGGTGAGCGCTCTACTCCTGAGCCACAACCTCAGCCCTGGACCTTTATTTTTTTTTTTCTTTCATTTATATGCAGTGTTGAGAATCACATGCTAGGCAAGCGCTCTACCACTAAGCCGCAACCCCAGCCCACTGCATATTCTTATATATGCCTGAGAGAAATTTGAGAGTATATGCCAACAATGTGTTCTCATTCATAATCTGTTGTACCTCTGAATGTTTGCAATATTCAGAATGGTCATCAGCCCTCCAAGTACACTCTGGATGAAGAATCTCTAAGGAGTTGGTCTGACAGGTACAATTTACACCACTTGTCACAACTTGCTTGTTAGTACAATACCAGAGGATGTGTTCTAGTCCCTAAGAGACAACCTTTGGAAGCTTGTACATTGTTTCTTACAAAACAACCTTAAACACTAAATAAGCCTTACAGGGGCTGGGGATGTGGCTCAAGTGGTAGTGCGCTTGCCTGGCATGTGGGGGGCGCTGGGTTCGATCCTCAGCACCACATTAAATATTAAAAAAATTCTCTCTTAAAAAAAAAAAACTAAATAAGCCTCATGAAGAATAATTCACTATGCTAATGGAAAACACTTTTTATTGGACAATGTCCAAGAACAACTGAAATACAAGAAATGATAGCACATGAATATAGAGTTCAATGTCTTCAAGATGTCTCACATACATTAATAAAATTCTTAATTCCCAAAGCTCACTTTTTATACATTAACTAGTCAGCAAAAACCACTTTCCTCAATTTAGTAGGTATAATCAATGCCCAACAATCACTGGAACTAGAAATTAATTTAAAATTAATTCAAAATCTTTGGAATTAGAAATTAATAGCTTACCTAAAATACATAAAAGATTTTCCTACTACACTATTCAGGATACTACATTTATCACAGATTAACAGATTACAGAATATTAATTTATAATAGCCCAGGCTGAATACAAGAGTGGCAGAAATCACAATCTCAATACATGAGACAGGGAGAAACTGGTGTCTACTTAAATTTTATACAGTATTCCCGTCTATGTCATGGATGATAATCAAATTATAAAACAAAATGAGAAAGTTAAAACTTGAATTCTTTGAGAAGTCAGTAACAAATATATTTTGGATGAAATAATAATTACATAAAAAGAGATAAGCCAGCAAGGCATGGTGGTGCACACCTGTAACCCCAGTGACTCAGGAGGCTGAGGCAGGAGAATAACAAGGTCAAGACCGGCCTTAGCAACTTAGCAAGGTCCTAAGCAACTTAGCAAGCCCTTGAATCAAAATAAAAAGGGCTAGGGATGTGGCTCAGTGGTAAAGTGCCCCTGTGTTCAATCCCTGGTACAAAAAAAAAAAAAAAAAAAAGGGATGGAGTTGTAGCTCAGCAAGCGAGTTCAATCCTAGCACCACATAAAAACAAATAAAGGCATCGAGTCAATCTACAACTAAAAAGAAAAAAAAAATTAAAGAGAGAAGAGAGATAAGCCACTAAAAATGGATTGGGAATTTTAGTATATAAATATTAAGGGAAGTAAAAGGCAAGGAAGGAACACATGAACAAAGAAGGATCAAAATCATGAAACTTAGGAAGAAGAAACCACATATTACAACAAAAAGCAGATTTGGTTGAGGAAGTAGCTTGACATAGTGGCCACTGGAACTGATGAGGAAATAATTTGCCCCCCGTCCTGATACTAGCATGTGAGAAACATTGAGGCAAGTGAAGGACACATAATACCTTTTTCTGTGATTCCTTTAATAATCACTTATGGAAAGTTCCAAGGAGACAATGCTAAAATAATTGCTGAGTGAAAAACCACACTTGCTAAAGGATAGGAAAAATAGCCAAAGGATCAGGATAGTAGATACCTTTGGGGCAAGACAGGAAAAGATCAGTCAGAGGACCACATGGAGACAATCCAAGTTACAAATCTTCTTTCCCCCTTTTTCCTCAAGTTATTAATCATAACGAGGATTCCCAGTTTAGATTGTATTATTAAATCTTACCAAATTTTTTATTCTTTTTCTTCTTCTTCTTTTTTTGTACTGGGGATTGAACCCAGGGGTTCTTTACTACTGAGCTCTATCCCTAGCTCTTTTTATTTTGAGACTAGGTTTCCTGAAGTTGCTTAGTCTGGACTTGAACTTATGATCCTTTTCCCTTACCCTGTCCAGCATGCCTGGCTATTCACTGTTTTTAAATGTACTTCATGATGATTTATTTAAACAAAAAATTAAATTTGGGCCAGGTATTGTGGCACACATCTGTAATCTCTAGTGATTCGAAAGACTAAGACAAGAGGATCATAAGTTCAAAGCCACCCTCAGCAACTTAGTGAGACCCCGTCTTAAAAAAAAAGGCAAAAAAAGCTGGGGATGGAACTCAGTGGTAAAGCACCCTCGGTTAAATCCTAGAACCCTCCCCTCTACACACAAAAATTAAATTTAGGAAAGACATTTATTTATATGTTTTTCTTCCTGGCAACATGAGTCAAGATTTATACACTGGGCAGCAACAGAGAAGCACAGGTCTAACGCAACAAAATCCCTTCAAAGCCAGGAAGCAGAGGTCCAGTATATGTTGGCCATCAGGTAGGAGACCAGGTTAGCAAATCAAAGCAAGAAAAGACAGACACAGAAAGTGGTTATAGCTTTGGTCAGTTTTAGAGGTGTGGTTCTGATGTTGACACTGATGAGGAGAAAGAATACAAAACCAAAGGACAGCCAAAGTCTCACTATTCATATAATTGAGGGCATAGGGAGAGTAGGATAAGCATCTCAAACAAGTAGCAAGTGCCTTAAGAGAGGGAAGAAATGAGTCTGGCCTGGGAGTTTTATACGTTATTAACACAGAAGTTTTGATGAGAATTCACTCCAGTTACAAGGACATAGGTATGGGTGGTTTCGGGCTCCTGGCAATGCAAAGTAGAGCAGTGCCAGGCTTTTGATCACCTTATCTTGATGTGGGGCACAAAGGGAAGGAGTGTTAAAGGTTAAATACTGAATTTGAATCGAATATCTAAAAATAGAGTCACATAGAAAGACACGGTGGCACATACCTATGATACCAGCAGCTTGGGAGGCTGTGGCAGGAGGATCAGAAGTTCCAGGATAGCCTTCAGAACTTAGTGAGATACCAGTCTTAAAATAAAAATAATGAGCTGGGCATGGTGGTGCAAGTCCGTAATCCCAGTGGCTCGGGAGGCTGAGGCAGGAGAATCACAAGTTCAAAGCTAGCCCCAACAACTTAGCAAGGCCCTAAGCAACTCAGTGAGACCCTGTCGGCTGGGGATGTGCCTCAGTGGTTAAGTGCCCCCGAGTTCAATCCTCAGTACCAAAAAAAAAAAAAAAAAAATGTTATTTTCAGGGAAATGGATGAAACCTGAGAACATTATGTTAAGTGAAACAGGTCAAACTCAAAAGGTGTGATAGCTAGAGAGGAAAAAAGAAAAGATCAGTGGGATCTCATGAAAAGTGAAGGGAGATCAGTAGAATACAGAAAAGGGACTAGGGAGGGGAAAGAGGAAGGGAGAAAAAGGGGAAGTACTGGGGAATGATAGTGACCCAATTATATGGTCATATTGTAGGCACGTACGAAACAAATCCCACCACTATGTATGACGACAAAGCACCATTAAAAAATTTGGAGCCAGGTGCAGAAGCACACACCTGTAATCCCAGTGACCTGGGAGGCTGAGGCAGAAGGATCATAAGTTGGACACCAGCCTTAATAACTTAGCAAGGACCTAAGCAATTTAGTGAGATCTTGTCTCAAAATAAAAAAAATAAAAAGAGCTGGAATGTGGCTCAGTAGTAAAATACACATGGGTTCAATTCCCAGAACCAAAACAAAATACCCCCCAAAGCTGGCTCTTGGAAAAATCATCAAAATTGATGAGTCTTAATTAGCCTTAGTTAGACACACAAATTACTAACCTTGGTAACAAAAGTGGTACATTCCACCTAATTCCTTGGATATTAAGTGAACCATTAACAAATATTCTAAACAATTATATGTCCATAAACGTAATAAAATGAATCAACTCCTGGATAGAAATAATCTACACAACTCACAGAAGTGATAAACAATATACATAAGAGACTATACAGCCAGGCACAGTGGCACACACCAGTAATCCCAGTGATAAGGAGTCTGAGGCATCAGGATCTCAACTTCAAGGCCAGCCTTAGTGATTTAGCAAGACAATGTCTCAAAATAAAAATAAATAAATAAAAAGAGCTGGAAATGCAGCTCAGTTGTAGAATATCCTGGGTTGCATCCCCAGTATAGCAAATTATAGAGTATATTACAGAAACTGAAAGAGTATAAAACATAATCATACAAAAAAGACCAGGTCCACATGTTCTCACTGGTTTATTCCATCTAACATGTAATCAAAATATGACACCAATCATCTACAAACTTTTCCAGGAAATAGAAGAGGTAGTAACACTACTTCATGCTCTGAGGCCCATACTGCCACGATATCAAAATTAGAGACATTACAATAAACAAAAACCACAGGAAAATATTTTTTTTTAATATTTATTGTTTAATTAGTTTTCGGCGGACACAATATTTTTATTTGTATGTGGTGCCTGAGGATGGAACCCAGCGCTGCGCGCATGCCAGGAGAGCGCGCTACCGATTGAGCCACATCCCCAGCCCAAACCACAGGAAAATATTTCTAACAAACACAGAAAAGAGTAAATCTCATTAAGGCATAAACAGAAATATGTACCACAACCAACTGTGAATTCTAAGTATGGAAACCTAATAGAAGATTTATAAATAAATTCATGTAATCCATCACATTTACAAGCTAAATATCAAAACTCCTAAAATCACATTGACACATAGAAAACACCAGGCAAGAAAAGAAAGCTCTGAGATTGAAAATAAAACTGTCTTTGTTCATAGGTGAAATTGTCTATGTAGGGAAAAAAAAAACAAATCAAAATCAAGCACCTCTGGAATTAATAAGGGATTGTAGCAAGTTTCCATGATAGTTGCTAAATATACAAATATACATTTTATTTCATATCAACTATATAACTGGATCAGAATTTTTTTAAAAAAATCACAAAACTGTTTATACAGCACAAAGAGAGAAAAGAGGTGGGTAGAAGATCACCTAGAAAAAAAATCTCAAAAAGATACAATCCCATAGTGATGCTCTTTAATACCAAAATATAAATAAATTAGAGCATTGCAAATGTTAGCAAACCTTTCAATAAACACAAAAAACATGAAAGGTCAGAAGATCATAAATTTATACAGACACAATTTCCTATTCAATTTCAATTTGTCCATAATTTACAAAAAGGTTTCCCACTGTTAAAAAAAAAAAAAAAAAGATATATTAGCACTAGAGGACAAAATAAACATTGTTGAAAACATCAAAAAATAAACCTGAAAGGGCTAAGGTTGTGGCTCAGCGGTAGAGAGCTTGCCTAGCATGTGAGGCCCTGGGTTCGATCCTCAGTACCACATTAAAAAAATTAAATAAAGGTATTGTGTCCAACTACAACTAAAAAATAAATATTAATAAATAAATAAAATAAACCTGAAATAACCAAGTTCCAGAAGCAGTGAGAACCAAGGGAACTATCATCACACCAGCAATAGATGAAGGAAAAGATACAACAACAAAAGAGAAATCTCATAGTGCTGGGCATGGTGTCACAAGCCTGCAATTCCAGTAGCTTGGGAGGCTGAGACAGGAGGATGTCCCAAAGCCAGTCTCTAAACAAAATAAAAAAATAGGGATGGGGATGTGACCCAGTGGTCAAGTGTCCCTGAGTTAAATCCCTGGTAATCTCCTCCCCCTATTAAAAAAAAAAAAAAAAAATCTCATAATGATAAATAGATGGTAACCAATAAGGAAGGTTCAAAAAATACATCCTCTAGTCACCTAAGGATGCCAAGCTACATGAGATCAGGGAAACACATTGGAAGTGATTACGGTCTGTTTATTCCCCTGCATAGTGATTCCATGTACCTTTATAAACTTAATTCCTATAAACAAGTAATTCATGTCAATAATTCTCTTTCTCACATCTCCTTAAATCCATCCATTCAGGTCAAGAAAGCTGGCATCTTACGTTCAATAAAATTCTTAAATGTGTAAGTCAACTGCCCTATTTTTTTTTTTTTTTTTTAAAGTA
>NW_026000241.1:4826545-4851726 GCF_001458135.2 Marmota marmota marmota | reverse complement strand
CCCTTTTTTTTTTTTTTTTTTTTAAAGTACTGGGGACTGAATCCACTGGTGCACTACCACTCAGCTCCATTCTCAGTCCTTTCTAGATTTTACTTTGAGACTGGCCTGAAACCATGCATGATTCTCTGGCTTCAACACCCTGAGTTGCAGGGATTGCAGGTATACACCAACATACCACTGCTATTTTGTAAAAACAGGATTCTACACAGGAAACAAAAGGGAAGCAGCTCAGGGCAGCAGTCTGCTTCACCCACAGTTCATAAGGGGATCTAAACTCAGAAGGCAAACACATTCTTAAGCCTACAGAATTCTGTCACTGCGCAGATGAAGCCCAGGCATCCACTGTCAGAGAGTGAGTGAGGGAAACATGAACATTCAGGAAATTGAATCCTGGAACCTCCATATACCCTGCTTTTCACTTTTCCAAGTCATGGAAAGGCTCCCTTGCACACAGGTTTAATTCTTGCGAGCATTCAGTCAGTCATTTGAAGGTTCTGATCTGTGCTCTTTTCTAACATCATTTCTGACACTAAATCTGTGTTTACTGAATGCTAACCAATTCAATACCAACTGGGCATCAAACAATAAATTCTGATACCACCAAGACTTAATACGGTCCCTGCAAATTCAGGGCTCTGTCCCAGTATACTGACCCCAGTGCAGATGTGAACACAAAGCAAGTGTTTGCTTGTGTGGTCAATAGTCCCCATTTTGAAGCCAGAAGGGTGGTACCGAGTCAACTCCTGAGCACAAATTCAGGTACTGTCTAAAAGAGGATGAGGATAAGCACCCAGAGATACTCCTATTGTTCAGGAAATTCCAGGGTTTTAGGTTTTCTGTGCCACAATCAGGGACAAAGACCTGTTTTTTAAAATTCTTCTATACATCAAAATGAAATTCTCCAGTAGGTGGAACCCAAAGTTTTCTTTCTCTGACTGGTCCTCACTGACACAAATTACACTCTGACAAGAACAACTATGTAGATGCAAAAACAGCTGAAGAGATTGAATTTCATGTAACTGCTGAAATCCTGGAAACCAGTCGTGATTAAAGAAATCCCCTGTATAATGCTTTGTACTCTGGGGAAGCAGCCTAGTGCAAACAACACTATACTCCTTCCACTTACCTGATGTCCCTTTACCTTACCTATGACAAAGCCAGACACAGTTTCCAAATTCTCACTTTTTGCCTCAAAAATTGCCAGCTCAAGTGATTAATAGAAACAAAACCGTTAGGCAAACTTTCCTTGGTGGTTTCTCCTTCCTCCAAGCCTGGGATCCTTGACTCACCCTCAACCTGAGCCAGCACAAAATCTCTTTATTGTCACCCTAAGAACAGGAGCTTACGTTGCCATCTCCATCTTCCCCTCCAACCTAGTTTCTACTCCCATCTTCTTCTCCCAAGGAAAAAAGTCCCTTTTCTACTTATCCACTGAGATGCTCGGAACCTTATAGTTGGGGCTTCGCCCTACTGCAATGCTCCTTTCAAATGAAGTCAGGTCCTCCTTTAATCAGCGTTTCCTTTTTAAAAACAACGTCTGGAACCGTCTATAACAATGACACGGGGGAAACTCCCCTCCCAGCCAGTCCGCGGGACGCCCTAGCCACCGAGCTTAGCAACGTGGGGANCCGAGCCTTGAGCCAAGCCGCTGGGGGAGTGCCCAGGACGACCGTCGGGGGGTCCCCGCCGGGTCCCCGACCCCCGCCGTCACCGCACAGCCTGGGAGACGCGCCTGCGCCCGGCAGAGGGCTCAGGACCAGGTAAAGGCGCCGCGCAGGTCCCCGCGGCCGGACCCGCCCCGCGGAACAGAAGGGACCAGCGGACCGAGGGCCGAGCGCGGTGCCAGGCACCTACGGAGCGGAGCGGGTTTCGCTGGGTCCCCGTCCCAGCCAGGCCCTGTGCCCACGTCCGGGACGCCTGGGCCCCGCACACTCACCATCTCCTTGCTTCTGGGTGTCCTGCTGTCCGCCTCACGGCTGCCGAAGTCAAAGGAGGTCACAAGGCCAAACAGGAAGAGCAACCTCGGGAGCCCACAGAGTCTCAAAGATGGCGGAGCCAGAACGGAAGGTCCCGCGGTTCGGAGCGGACCCACCTCCCGCCGGCGCTCCTGATTGGACCGCTCTGCAACTCCGTCCCGCCCCCGAAGTTGACTGTCAGTCAAAGACCCGCCCTGAGTGCGCCACCTGAACCGAGCCGCGATCCCCTTCCCTCTCTGACTGAAACCTCTGTGAGTTCCAACCAGAGCTCTCCCCAGGCCACACTTCTCCCAGGCCGCGACCAGCAGCAGCCCCAAGACGGTGCACAGAAGCACAACTTGCTCCTGGCTTTCCACGGCGGCTCTGGCTGCTTCTTCAATGGGCCCTTCTTGTTCCTCCTGGAAATGGGGCCACAGGTGTGCTCAGGGGATTCCAAACTCAGTGTCCCATGCAGACAACCCTGTTCTCAAGAAGGAGGGGTGCCTAGGACAGGCCAGGCCAGGCCTCACTGGAACAGAGACAGCTGACTTCATGGTCAAGGCCTTTTTACTCCTCCTTCTAACCTACCTATTTTTCAGCCAAGAAAATAAAGGTGCCAATAAGAGATTAAATAGGTAAAGAAACTACAGAGTTCTGTGGCAGCAATACTCTATGTCCAGAGTCACAAAGAGAACATGAACTCAGGTTAAACATATCAAAGTTATTCAGGGATCAGAAAGAAGCTGTCAAATTCATAAACTTTCTCCAGGATAGTGCCTAAATGTGTCCTTCTCTAAGCCTGACCTTAAAAAGATTTTATTTACATAGAAATTACAGGTTGACTACAGTAACTCCATGCATGCCAAAATCAGAATGTTGTCCAGAAAACAGCTACAGAGAAAACAGACTTATAACCTATAAATGTGTAATAATGGTTCACTTTATGCTTTGAATATAGCTCTTGCTGCTGTTACTGTAAATTATTTTCAAAACAGACAAGTTTCTCTCTCTTCCTCTCTCTCTCTCCACATCCCTAATCTCAGGGGAAACAGGATTACCTTTCTTCCCTATCCTGGGCAGGGCCATCTGTCCTTAAGCACACATCAACCACAAAAACTAAGTAATTCAGACTTCAGGGATGGTACCAGAAGATCTAAGAAATGACACTCCCACATTAACAAGTTAATTACACATCAACAGAGAGTATCTAGAATGTAGCCATTACCTCTTTAAAAGCCCTCTATTCTCCCTGACAGTCAGAATCACAGCCTCTGGGACAGGAGCAAAGCAACATAGGGAGACCCTATCTCAAAATGGGGAAAAAAAGAAAAACTAAAAAACTGGAGATGTAGTTCATTGGTAAAGTGCCTGTGGGGGCAATCTCCTATACCAAATTAATTAATTAAGAAAATAAAGATGCAATACATTAGAATGACAACAGGGAACACAGTGTTGCCAGAGACAAAAACAACTGCCAAAAATCACATTTCACATACTTTTACACCAGTAAATATCATTCAAAATATATCAACATATTATTTACATAAAAGTAAGTGGCTCCTAGGGCTGGGGTTGTGGCTCAAGGATAGAGCCGAGGCTCTGGGTTCGAGTCTCAGCACCACGTAAAAATAAATAAATAAAATAAAGATATTGTGTCCAACTACAAATAAAAAAAATTTTTAAAAAGTAAGTGACTCCAATATCAACACAAATTATAAAGAAATACTCTGGGAGCCAGGCATGGTGGTATACGTCTGTAATTCCAGTGACCTGAGAAGCTGAGGCAGGAGGATTATGAGTTCAAAGAGAGCCTCAGGAACTTAGCAAGGCCCTAAGCAACCTAGGGAGACCCTATTGCTAAATAAAAATAAAAGGGGCTGGGCATGTGGGTCAGTGGTTAAGCACCCCTGGGTTCAATCCCTGGTACCAAAAATAAAATAAAATTAGAAAGCTTGCTACCAAGGAAAAACCTAAATAAACCCTGTAGCTTTAGATTTTCTTACTTGACATAATTTGAAAGGTTGAATAGTGGGGTACTACATTATTTGTCTCCACTAGCTTTGTTGTAGATCACATCTGTCACGTAGGTTATGATGTCAATGATTGCTCAGGTTACTATTCAGGGATTGAGACTGCTTTTGCTGAAAATACTTCCTCTTCACTTCGGCTGAAAGCAATGAAAAGGCTTGAAACCTCTCTGTATGTCCTTTGCTGTCTTAATCTTTGGGTCAGATTTCTACTAGAAAGAAAAGGGAACCCTGTAAGAGACTGTTGCTATCAATGGTCCCATCTTGCTTGATTCCAGTTCCCTTTCTCATTGGCCAGCTATGGGGCCTTCATCTGCATTCTGGTGATCTTGTTTATTTTTCAGAGCTGACTCCAGAAACTGGTTGTTGATCACAAAATTAACCCAAAAACAGACTGCCTGGCTCAGGTTCCTGAGATAGTGCTGATTTCGGCTCATATTCCCCTAATTGATCTTCATATAAACATTCTCCATCTCCCCAAAGACCTTGAAAGAACAAACTGAGACATTAGTCATCCTCCTTTCCTGGTTGGTAGCATCCTCAATAAAGTCTTTCATTCTCAACACTTGACTCTCATTGATCAGTTTTTCCAAGGGATGAGCTTCTGCACCTAATTTCAGAAATAAGCTCCCAAACATTTACTCTCCAGTTCCCTGTGCACACAATAACTATGGAGGATTCTAAAGGACTTTTGTTTGCTTTGGCTAAACTATTGCTATTTATCATGTGAGGAATCAAAGCAGAAATATAAAAAAAGTTATTTAGTCATCAATTTATTTATTTGGTAGCGGGAATTGAACCCAGGGGCTCTCAACCACTGAGCTACATCCCCAGACCAATTTTTAGATTTTATTTAGAGACAGGGTCTCATTGAGTTGCTTAGGGCTTTGCTAAGGTGCTGAGGCTGACTTTGAACTCACGATCCTCCTGTCTCAGCCTCCCAAACAGCTGGGATTCCAAGCATGTGCCACCAAGCCCAACAAGACCTCTTAAATAGGTGAAACCACAAATGTCAAGTTAACTTTATAAAGATATAGGAAAAAGGACTAGGGATATAGCTCAGTGGTAGATCATTTGCCTTGCAGGTGTCAGGCACTGGGTTTGAATCTCAGCACCACATAAAATAAATATATTATGTCCATCTACAATTTAAAAAATATTTAAAAAAAGATACAGGAAAAACAAAATTTAGGATTTGTGATCAACAAAGACTATCCTGGATAAATTAACAGGCAGATGGAAAGTTGGGAAAACGTGTCTGCATTGTCCAAAAGTGACAAGGGAAAAATACTGAAAATCAAGATGTCAGGTCGGTGGCGGTGACTTAGGACAAAGCAGCCCTCGGGAAAGAAACATCTATCAGGCACCAACAGAAACGCCTATCAATCCGCAGGATCTCCTGACTAACGCCTGTCAATCATCAGGACCCCCTGGCCAATCGTGGAGTTTAGCCAGCTCCCTGGACCAACTACAGTGGGACAAGGGACTCTAAAAATACCTTTCCTGTCCCAAGCCCTTCCCTTCCTGCCTAAGCCCCATAGAACCCCAGTCCAGGTTGAGCTCCCAGGCAGTTTCTCCTCAGACCCTTCACTCTGTCGGTCTGATCAAGTTCCACCAGGGAGTGATATCTCAATGAAGCCTCCTTTGGCAGCCTTTTAAAATCTACCTCCTTTGGTTGCTGCCGGCCTCGCCTGATCTTACACAAGAAACCAGTTATATCAAGACATAGGAATCTCAATACAAAAAATGAGCACAGAATATGAGCAGATAATTGACAGAAGGGTTACCTGAGCAAAAGGAAGGATAGACAAAAGGAAGAAAAGGAGGGAGGGAGGCAGGAAAGAATGTAGGAAGGAAATTAAAAATGGCCATTGCATTTCACTGTTTATCAATGAATTTCTCCAAATTAGAGAACACCCAGTGATGGTTTGCCACGACACACAACTAAACCAGTCAGGGTCACTCCAGGTGAACAGGGCTGGCACAGAGACAGAGAAATACCTTTTCCTTCGGGTTCTATGACAGCTCCTCTGACCCAGCTCCCCCAAAGGAGGCAAGGCAGGCAAGAAAGAGAGAACATGCCTCGAACCCGGGTTTTATTGGGGGGAGGATGTTCCATGGAATACTGTACCCCCCAAAAGGACAAAAGGGTAGGATTACAAAGGAACAGGTGTGTGTAACTCAACCCCAGTGGGTGACACCTACTCCTGGAGCCATGCCTTGTTATCTGAGCTGGCATGACCTTGCAGCCTTGCCCGCCTGAACACAATAATTGTTCAGTGCCTCAGGGCATCGGGACTTAAAGGTGCATTCATTCGAGGAAGCTCCAGACAAGGGTTGGGATAGGAGGAATAAGGAATCCTTGCACACTGCCAGTGGGAGGGTAGAGTGGTGGAAATGCACATGTGCACTATATACCAGGAAATGTGCTTCTGGGTCTCTATGATGCCTTCTCACACCTGTTTGTAAGGCAGCATTGGAGTCGATGTTCCCAGAAGCATTTCTTTCAGTGAGGGAACTGTTACTGGGTAGAAGGCAGGAAAGACCATGGTGATGCAGAGAAACAGACCATCCATAAGCCAACAGGGTAAAGGCCTCAGAGACTGGAAAGAGGGAATGAGGCCATTCCAGCCTAGAAGGAGACATCGGGCCTGGGAATGTTCTGTCGCTGCCCCTAACAGATTCAGCCACACAGCTCCTTAGTTATGCCTAACCCTACCCCTAGCAATGGCTAACCACTTAATCTTCTCTAAAATCCTTCCTCTTTTGCCAACAAACCCACACCCCCACCCTTATGTTAATAAAGGCTTAAAAATTACTTTTCCTAGATTTGCTGAAATACTGAGCTGATTGGCCCCTTTCTGAATCCTATTCCCTACCAATCAAATATAGGGACAGATCAAACCCATGAAACACCCTAGACAACAGAGACCCTTGGCATCCCTCTCTTGGGACCCCTTCCTCTTCAGGACCTCTGCTTCTATTATTCAAATAAATCTTGTTTTTTGCTCTCACCCTGTTCTCTGTGGATTTCATTCTTCACATCACATGTTGCTCTGGCAGGAACTAGATAAAGACACACGATATACGTTATCTGGTAAACAATACTGACCGAATACATCAAAAACCAGAAAAAATTCTCTAATATTATTCCATTTGGACACATTATAAATATATGTACATTAACTCTGAGGCAGAAGGATCTCAAGTTCTCACAAATTTGAGACCAGCCTCGGGAACTTGGCAGGACCTTTGTCTGGTTAAAAAAAAAAAAAAAAAAGGAAAAAGAAAAAAAAGCAAAGACAACGACTCAAAACTGCCTGGCCTTGCACTGGGAATTTGGCTCAGTGGCAAAGTGTCTACCTAGCATGTGTGAGGCTGTGGGGTTGGTTCCCCAGCACCCTCCCCACACAAACACACATAACCTGTCCCAGCATCTATCCACTACCCAATTCCACAGCCACATCCACATTTTAGGTTATTTGTTCCAGCAAAATTCATTTCTTTCTTCCATTCAATTTTTGTTTTGGTCAGCTTCATGTGAGACTGGGGAATTCCTAAAGAACCAGAAATTTATTTTCTCACACTTTCAGGGGCTGGGAAGTCTGATATCATGACACCAGCACCTGGACATGTCCTTCCTGCTGCATTCTCATGTGGCAGATGGCAAAGGGGCAAGATGAAACAACTCACTTCCATGAACCTGTTAGAGCGGCATCAATCCATTCATGAGGACACATCCCCCATCATCCAAACTCCTCTCCAAAGGCCCTGCCTCACAATACTGTTGCATTGGGGACTAAGTTTCCCGCATAGGACTTTGAGGAAAACACTGAGACCACAGCATAAGACTACACGTCCATTTTAAGTTTGAATCTGAGCTCTGACTTTTATTTCCAAGAAGTTATAGTTCTAAGATTTTTCACTTACAAACACAGGAAAACCAATTAAACAGCCATGCACTCCAAGATCAAGGACACCACTATTTACTGACCGTTCAGTCTATTCTGGGAGCTACTCATAAACACTCTGGCGTGCAACTCAGAAAACAATCTCTTGAGATTGGCACTGTGCTGATCACCACGTCATTAAAGACTCTGACTAACAAGCCGACAGAAGTTCCTTCCCTTAGGACCAGGTCACACCCTCATAAACCCATCATCATGTTAAAAATGCATTTAATACACCTCATCTACTGGACAGCACAGCTTAGCTCTACATACCTTGAACATGCTCAGAGCACTTCCATTAGCCTCACCTGGGGAAAATAATTGAACAAGGTCTGATTTCTACAGAAGTGTTGAAAATGTCATGTAATTTACTGAATATTGTACAGCACAGACTCATCAGTTCTTTACCATTTCCTGATCACAATGCTGACTGGGAAGAATGTCATACTGCATGATCAATTCAGGAAAATACCCAAATTCAACATTCTGGTACTCCACCCTGCCCAGAGTTGGCTGTGTGACTATCTCTATGACTAAAAGGGTATCTCCTTGGGGCCTGAGGCTTCTGCAGGTCTCTTCCCAAGAAGCCCACCACGGGCTCATCCTGGGAATCTCCAGTAGCCATTCAGGAGGTATGTGCCAAGGCATGGGGATGGGGCAAGAACAAAAGAAGTGTCCAGGTACCAGGGAGTGGACATTCTAGAGGGGGAGCTGGTGAGCCAGGGACACAAAAAGGTATTAATAAGCAAGTCACATAATAGAACTTTAGAGAGGAATAGATGGTGTCATG
The DNA here is from genome assembly GCF_001458135.2 of Marmota marmota marmota. NCBI lineage: Eukaryota > Metazoa > Chordata > Mammalia > Rodentia > Sciuridae > Marmota > Marmota marmota. Next base: position 4,843,004 of record NW_026000241.1, on the reverse strand, counting down.
AGTAATGGAGTCTAGTGGGTAGAGTTAGGAAAGTGCATTAGAGAGGGATTCAGGATGGGAACCCTCAAGTATTTAGAGCTAAAGAATATGAGAATCTAGCTGGGTGCAGTGATGCATGCTTGTAATCCCAGAGGCTCGGGAGGCTGAAGTAGGAGGACTGTGAGTTCAAAGCAGCCTCAGCAACAGCAAGGCACTAAGCAATTCCGTGAGACCCTGTCTCTAAATTCTCTAATAAAATACAAAACTGGGCTGTGGAGGTGGTTCAGTGGTCGAGTGCCCCCAAGTTCAACCTCTGGTACCAAAAAAAAAAAAAAAAAAAGATGAGCCACTGATGAACACAATACTCACAACTTTTAGAAAGTTTGCTTCAAGTAGGATATTTTCTACAGCATTTTACACAAATTACTTTGTATTAGGCTCTTCATGTGACTTGACATTCATAGGATTTCTTAACATTCATAGGATTTCACAGCGTGAGGAATTTTCATAGGATATTCAAACTATTTGTCACAACTGACAACTTTCTCATATTTTTCACATTCACAGGGCTTTGATCCAGTGCGCATCCTTACATGTAGGCCAACTGAAAACTTCCACACATCTTCTATTGAAGCAGTGTCTCTCTACATTATGTTCTTCTATATCAGTGAACTGAACCAAGATGATGAGAGCTGTGGCGTTGAGTCCTCTCCACTCTGCATGCTCATGTGTGCTACAATGGTTGTATGGTAATGAAGCCTTCCCACATGCTACAAATAGGGTTTCTCTCCAGTGTGAATCTTTTCATGTTTTTCTAAATTATTGGAGCCCTTGTAGGCTTTCCCACAGTGCTTACATAGTTTTTCCCTCCAGAGTGCATCTCTTCACGTCTTTGCATTCTACTGTACTCTCTGAAGGCTTTCCCACATTGCTTATGTACATGAGGTTTCTCTCCACTGTGATTTCTTTCATGTATCCGAAGAGTACTGGCTCAAGTGAAGGCTTTCCCACAGTGCTTACATATGTAAGGTTTTCCTCCAGTGTGGATTCGTTCATGTATTTGAAGGAAACTGGAACATCTGAAAGCATGCCCACATTGCTCACACACGTTTCTTTCTAGTGTGAGTTTGTGCATGTCTTCGACAATAAACAGGAAGACTGAAGGTTTTCCCACACTGCTTACATTCGTAAGGTTTCTCTCCAGTATGAGACCTTTCATGATCTCGAAGGTAACTGGGCCACTTAAAGACTTTATCACATTTTTTTACATTCATAGGGTTTCTCTCTAGACTCCTGATACTTAAGTCGTCTGCATGTAGAGTCAGACGTGATGTGCCTCTTAAGGGATGAATGACCAAAGGCCACTTCACACACACAGCTTTCATGAGTCTTTACTCCAAGAAGTGTTTTCTTGTTCAGAATATGATCTGGAGGAGTCTGGCTGAACATTTTTTCACACTGTCTACTTTTTTTATATTCATCGAGTCTCTCTACCACTTGACTTCTGTAACAAAAAAGCAGCACAATATAAAGGATTTGCTTATTAGTGATTTTACATTTATTAATATATATTAGCTTTCATGTTAACACCATCAAGAAGTGTGTAGGCTTTATACCTATATAAACCAAGGGAACTTGAATGGACTAACTGCTTGGCAAGATGGTTCAACAACAGATATTGTCAAAGCAGTGATATTCACTGGGTTTCTTGATTGGGGTTTTTGGGAGGATTTTTTCTTTTCTTTTTAAATTGTATTTTTGGAACTGGGATCCAATGTATGACTTTGCACATGTGAGGCAAGTGCTTTACTGCTGAGCTATATCCCAGCCCTCACTGGGGTTTCTTGATACTATTTCCAACTTAACTATTTTGCAAACACTGACCATCTAAGTCACATTTAAGTACAGGTTAGGTATTCCTCATCTGAAATGCATGGGCCCAGAAGTGCACTGAATTTCAGATTTTGAAATATTTGAATATACATATGAAATATTTTGGAGATGGAACCCAAGAGAAAAGGTCAAATTCATTTAGGTTTTATAATATACCATATGCTCAAAGCCTGAAAGTAATTCCATACAACATTTTAAATAATGTTGTGCATGAAATAAGGTTTCTGTACATTAAATCATGAGAAAATGTCACTTGTAGCATCATGCTGGTGTTCAAGTAGTTTAGGATATTGCAGCATCTAAATTTTGAATTTTTGGAGTAAGGATGCTCAACCTGTATTTAGTTCTGGAGAAAATATTCTGAGAGAAAATAATTTTGAAACTGGGCTTATTTGTTTTGATTGCAATGTTTTAATGTTAATGTTTCCAACTCACTCCAAATTTCTTGAGGAGTGCTGCTTTCTCTTGTGAGTTCAAATCATTAATATATATATTAGCTTAAAAATTGATTTCTCCACGGATTTTTGTACTCATCTTCAATGTTCTGATACCCCCATTTTTGTCCTAAAATGTAGACCCAGAAAAATCATTATGAATTATCATCACATAAAATTTCTAAGAACGTAGGTCCACATTATATTGAGATCATGTTGAATTTTTTACCAAAGCATTCCCTTTTCATATGCCAAATCTTTAAACAGCATTGATGAATACTTGTTCCCTAACTGACTAGGTGAATGAATGATTTCACCCCTACCTACAGAGGCCAGGTTCCTGAAGGTTTCCTGCATCACAGCTCTGTAGAGCTTCTTCTGGGAATGACTTAGCAATGACCACTCTTCCCGGGTAAAGTTCACAGCCACATTCTCAGAGGTCACTGACCCCTAAAAGAATCCCAAATACGTTTTCAGGAGGAAGGGTGAGTCTGACAGCTCCTGGGGTCCTGTACTCAATTCATGACAAGGTCACATAAGGCTGCAAACTACAAACGTTTATTGCATGACTTGGTTGTTACATTCTTTCTCTGCCCATACCCATGTTCTCTCACACAGCTTTTCTGATGCTAGATTTGAATGCTTCTATACAGAAATAGCAGAACGAGAACATTTGTCACATTGGGGAGTTCAAATATACTGCTGGGGCATCCCTAATATCTCCTTGTACCATGGACCTATAGCATCTATCCACGTAGTGTAGGCAACAGACTTAATATCAGTGGTCTTGAGACTTCATCCTTAGAAATACTTTGTCACTCATTCTGCCTCCTTTACTGGTAGCTGGGAACTGGAATTGGGATGGACTTCATCTATCTAACCAACAGGAAAAGCTTGATTTGCCTAACTGGTTTATGCAAATGGTATGGGAAGTTGCTTTACTCCTGTTTCCCCTCTAAAAGTCTGCACTTTTCTTACCTGTTTAATAGAAAGGGCCTACCTGATCAGTCCTGAAAATCTTGTTTGGGTAATGAATCCCTCTCTCTTTCTTTTTGCAGCACTGGGGACTGAACCCAGGACCTCGCACATGTTAGGTAAGTACATTACTACTGAGGTACATCCCCAGCCCTTTCAAGAAAGTTTTATCTTAAATTGCCCAGGCTGGGGGCTGGGGATGTGGCTCAAGCGGTAGCGTGCTCGCCTGGCATGCGTACGGCGCGGGTTCGATCCTCAGCACCACATACACCACATACAAACAAAGATGTTGTGTCCGCCGAAAACTAAAAAATAAATATTAAAAAAAATTAAAAAATAAAAAAAATAAAATAAATAAATAAATAAATTGCCCAGGCTGACCTCGAACTTGAGATCCTCCTCAATCATCCTCCCCAGTAGCTGGGAGTATGGGTGTATACCACCATGCCTGGAATGAATGCTAGATCTCTAATGAGCTTCCCTAATGGACAGTGGTTGACAACTTTTAGTAGTTGACAACTTTTCACCTGGAGAATGCAGCACATCCTCTATGGTTACGTTAAGGGACATATGGAAGCATGAACCTAGTATCCTTTACATCTAATTTAATTAAATATTTGATAAAACTCATGAAGGATAAATACTCAGTAGCAGAACTGGGTAACTATCAGTGGGAACAATTTACTGTATACTTCAAAATAGGTAGGAGGAGTTTGCATGTTCCCAGCATGAAGAAATGGTAACCATTTGAGGTGATAGATGTGACAATTACCCTGATCTGCTCATCACACACTGAACACAAGTACCGAAATATCAGATGGTGCTCCATAATATACATAATTATTATGAGTTAATTAAAAATTAAAAACACTTATCAAATAGCCTTATATTTTATTGGGGGATGTCAAAGGAAAATGAAATAAGGTGAAAGAGGCAAAGGTTTTTAAGAACTCAATGTCTCCTCTCACATATGTCTATAAAATCCCATAAGTTCCTCCAAAATAGATCTTTTAGGAGTTAACCAAAACTATTTTACTAAATCTAGTAGGAATAACAAATTCTAACAGAACTGAAAATCTTCCAAATGGGAAAGAGCTTGCCTAAAATACATAAAGGGTTTTGAAACTATAATATTTAGAACATCATGCTAATAATGGATAGAGATAAACCAGTAAACTAAGTATAGGAAAATAATGTTCACATGTATGAACAGTAGATTAATAATAGCACAGGTATGAAATAGAAAAGTGTCAGAAATCAAAAGCAGTTTAATTCATGGGAAGGGGTAAATTGGTATCTAACTGGAAACTGCATTACCTCCCAATCCATTCCATGTACAATAATCAATTCATTATACATTCAAATGGGAAAGGTAAAACTCAAAGACTTCAAGATGTCAAAAATCTTTTGAAGGCAGATGTAGGGCACAGGCCTGTAATTCCAGCTGCTCAGGAGGCTCAGACAGGAGGATCCCAGTTTGAGGTCACTGTGGGCAACATAGTGAGATCCTATCTCAACGTAACAAAGTGGGAGAGGGGCAAGAGGGGCTGGGAATGTTGCTCAATGCAAGAGCTTGGCCTAGCGTGCCCAAGGCCCTGGGCTCAATTCTAGTCCTCAATAAAAATTTGTTAAATTTTTCTGGATGAAAGAAGAGACTCTTCAATACTTTAAATACAGGGAGATAAACAAGAAAGCAGAAGTAAAATAACCTGAACACATGCAAAATGAAAGGATTACTCTGCCAAGTTAAAACAAACGAACACATGATTTAAAGACTGGGAAGCCAGGCAGGGGGGTGCCTGTAATCCCAGCAGCTTGGGAGGCTGAAGCAGGAGTATCCCAAATTCAAAGCCAGCCTCAGTAACTTGGTAAGGCCCTGTCTCTAAATAAAATATTTAAAAAGAGCTGGGATGTAGCTCAGTGGTTAAGCGCCCCTGGGTTCAATCCCCGGCATAAAAACCAACCAACCAACCTGGGAAAATGATCATAATGTATTTAATGGTACATAAAAATACCATACATGGAAAAAGATCCATGTCCTTGACAATGAAGGAGTAGTCAATAAATCAACAGTCAAGTAGGTCCCATTTCATAATCATAAGTACAAAATTTAGCCAATAAGATAGTGCCAAGTGTCAATGTCCACAGCAAGTCATTATGATGAATGAAGATCACTGGACCCACTCCATTGGTATTTCCTATTGTTTGAATTTGAACACAATCTAGATAATAATGTACTCTGGAAATCAAAGGATTGCATTTTAAGCATCCTTTCCATACACCAAAAAATGGTAGATATGTTAGCTCAACTTAGGCACTCCACAATGGATACATATTTCAAAGCATGATGTTTTAAATTATAAGAATTCAATTTTATGTATCAATGAAAAGTATATGGATATTTTTAAAATAAAATAAAAATAAAGACAAAGACATTAAATATGTTATGCAGAGAGATAGGTTTCTAGCATTAACTGAAAAAACAGCTGGGGCTAGAGTTGTGGCTCAGTGGTAGAGTGCTTACCTAGCATGTGTGAGGCACTAGGTTCAATTCTCAGCAACACATATAAATAAATAAAGGTCCATTGACAACTAAAAAAATATTTAAATTTTTAATAAATATTTAAATATTTAAATAAACAGCTGGAGTGCTTATATTAATTCAGACTAATCAGGCAGTAACTGTTCAAGGAAAATTATAAGGAATACAGGGATCAAATAATGATAAAGCAGTAGGTTCTCCCAAAAGACATAATAATCCTTAATATGTATGCTCCTAAGAGTCACGTTATGTGAACCCAAACTTAAAACAAAGAAAATATAGATCTATAATTATATTTGAAGACTTCTACAGACATATTAGTAATTGACAGATAAAGCAAAAATAGTCATAACAGAATTAAACTCATTAGGGCTGGGTTTGTAGCTCAGTGGTAGAGTGCTTGTCTGGCATGTGTAAGGAACCGGGTTCCATTCTCAGCACTGCATATAAGTTAATTAATTAATAAAGGTCCAATGAAAACTAAAAATAATAATAATAATTAAGTATCATCCATTAACTGAAGCCATTTGATATTTCAGAATACTCCACCTAACAAATACAGAGTATACACTATTCTCAAGATTACATGGAATACTCACCAATATAGACCATGTTCTGAGCTATAAAACACACCACAACAAATCTAAGGGAACAGAAATCATATAAAGTATGCTCTCAGAGCATATTGGAACTGAAGTGGAAATCAACAGCAGAAATATAGTTGGAGAAACTTCAAATTACTACAGACTGAACCATAGATTTCTTTTAAAAAAAATGTTTTTAGTTGCAGATGAACACAATATCTTTATTTTATCTATTTTTTTAATATTTGTTTTAGTTTAGGTGGACACAATAACCTTTATTTGTACTAAGAAACTCAGCAAGACGCTGTCTCTAAATAAAATACAAAAATAGGGCTGGGGTTGTGGCTCAGCAGTAGAGTGCTTGCCCAGCACATGCAAGGCGCTGGGTTCGATCCTCAGTACCACATAAAAATAAAGGTATTGTGTCAACTGAAAAATATTAAAAAAAAAAAAGAAAAGAAAAAAGAAATCAACAAAACCAAAACCTATTTCTTTTCTTTTTCTTGTTTGGTACCAGGAATTGATCCTAGGGCACTTAACCACAGAGCCATATACCCGGAACTTTTCGTATTTTATTTATAGATAGGGCTTCACTAAATTGCCAAGGCTGGTTTGGAACTTGCAATCCTCCTGCCTCAGCTTCCCAAGCTGCTGGGTTTACAGGCATGTGCCACAACCATGCTGAGCTCCAAAACCTGTTTCTTTGGCGGGGGGTGGGGGGGTGGGGGGGTGGTAATCAATGAAATTGACAAACCCCAGCCAAACTAACTGAAAAAGGAGAAAACACACAAATAACCACCACAATGATATAATGAGGGGATCACTGACACTAATTCCATAAACATTAAAGAAACCACAAAGGAATATTACAATTCCATGCCAAAAAATTTACTAACTTGTCTGAAATTAACCAATTTCTGGAAAGAAATAATCTGCTAATACTCATACCAGGAGAGAGAATATAAACAGAGGGGACAAAAGTATATCATTTTGTAATATATCAACAATAAACAATTGGATATGAAATTTAAAACCACAACATCATTCACATAATACCCAAACCAAGAAAAAAGCAAAAACAATAAACCTCATGAAAAAGTAAGAGGCTCTCTGGGGCCCCACCCAGTAGGCACTAAGCAACTCAGCGAGGCCCTAAGCAACTGCCTCTGAATAAAATATAAAAAAAAGGGTGGGGATGTGGCTTGGTGTTTAAGGTCCTCTGGGTTCAATTCCCAATACCAAAAAAATAGAAATCAAAGGTTTAAACAGCAATACTGATCAGTAAAAAGCAATGTATAATCATACAGATATAAAGGATATAAATAAATAAAATAAATTAGATCATTCCGAGTGTAAGTCACAAGCATACATACATACGCTTGAAAGGTCAGTGCACTCATCCATAAACAACTACTGACACCTTAGATTAAATTAGTCACAATGTAAAAAGCAACATTTTCCCCAATTGTGTAAAAAAAAAAAAATCAGCGGTGTTCTAGCAGTTGGGAACAAAAACTGAGAATGATATTATCAACATCAAAAATAAAACCCCTGCTGGGCATGGTGGTGCAGGCCTGTAATCCCAGCGGCTTGGGAAGCTGAGACAGGAGAATCAAGAATTCAAAGCCTCAGCAACTGGCAAGGCACTAAGGAACTCAGTGAGCCCTGCCTCTAAATAAAATACAAAATAGGGCTGGGGATGTGGCTCAGTGGTTGAACTCAGATTTAACTCAGAGCCCCTGAGTTCAATCCCTGGTACCCCCCCATCAACAACAACAACAAAACCCCAAACCATCCAAATCCCAAAATAAGTGAATCTAGGTTCTGCATTAGGAGCAGCATGTGTGTGACAGGCAAAGAACCAAGAGCTTTTCAGTACAAAGGAATGGGATCTTAAGTGTACTATTAACACCTTCAAAATCCCAAAGAGGTAAAACCCAGCAAAACTACCTCATGATAAATACAGGGTAAAGCCATAAAGAACTTCAAGAAGTAGGAATTATTGTCATCTCTGGGTATGGAGGTAGGTGAGAGTAGGGAGACACTCCAAAATTAACTACCATTCTACCTGGATGGTGACGCTGTGGGTGCTTATATTCTTAAACTTAGTATGAAACAGTTTATTTCAAGAATTCTCTTTGCTTCTTCAGACCTTATCATTCTATCCACTCAGGTTCAAACCAAGAAAATAAAAATCTTACATTTGCATCTTGAAATACATACAATTCTTCACTGCTTAACTAAGCCTGAGCTGTTCAAAGGAAACAAAAGGGAGCAGCTCAGAGAAGATGAGCACTTTAGCCAGAATTCACAAGAGAATCCACACCCCTAAGCTTGGGCCCAGGGTGGCTCACATTTAGGCTGTGAGTGAGGAAAGCCTGAGCAGCCCGTAAATGAATTCTAGGGACTCCATACACCCTACTGTCCAATCCTCACAGTCCTCCATTGTCCCAATTCTCACCAAAGACCACTCACCCAGTTTAAAGCTCTGACTTGTGACATCACTTCAGGTACAAAATGCATGGTACTTATCAAACACCACTGAGTGTGCCCCAATTCTACTCTGACACCAGAGTTAACAGAGACCATACTAGTTCAGTGCGCAATCTCACCACACCACCCCCACTGTAGATGCCAGTCCAAAGCTGTCTAGTTACCAGTCCTGAAGCAGTTATCTAGAGGTCCCACTCTGAGTTATTCCATTAGCATAATGGGATATTTTCAGAAAGAAGCTCCTTATGCACAACCAAAGACATCCTATCACTCAGGAAATTCCAAGGGGTTTAGGACATATGCGCCAGAAACTGGAGACAGAGATCAAATATATTTTTTTAATTATATCACAGACCCCAAAGAAATTCTCAAATTCACAAATGCTCCTCCAGCAGAACCCAGAGGTGTCTGGGTCAGAAATTCATAGACTTTCTCAATGGGCACAAATTATGCTGACTAACCCAACTCTGTGGATGCAAAATCAGGCTGCTAAGAGTTTAATGTCACCCAAGCCCAGCCATCCAGCAATAATAAAAGAAATCAAGTCCCATTGCCTGTGTTCTGGAGAAGCAGCCTAGTGCAAAAAACACCCTTCTCATTACATTTAGATGATACTGCCCCCCACCTTTTAAACCAGACATGTATTTTCAAATTCTTGATTTTTGCCTCATATGACTAAGCTGAACTTATCAGTATAAATAACATATACTTGTTCATCAAACTTAAATTCTCTCCTTCCTCTAGACCTGTGATCTCTGACCCAATCTCAGCCTGAGCCAGCACACAACCCTCCCTTTATATAATGGACAGTCTTCAGGGGAAACTTTCTCTGGTTCAGGATCTTATGTTCCACCCTCCATCATCCCTTGCTCTCCCATTCTTCTGCTCTCTTCACCCCACTCCTGAGGGTGGGGGTGAGGGAAGCCCTTTCTGCTTTCTACTGGGATATCTGCAGACCTTACAGCTGAGGCTTTCCCCCTACTACAGTACTCCTTTCAAATAAAGCCATATCCTCAATCAACATTTCAATTTCACTTTTTTATTTTTGGTACTGGGGATTTAACCAGGGGCAATTTACCACTAGGCTACAACCCCAACCATTTTATTTTGAGACAGGGTCTCACTAATTTGTTTAGGGCCTAAGCTAAATGACTGAGGCTGGCCCTGAATTTACAAGCCTCCTGCCTCAGTCTCCGAAAACAGCTGGGATAACAGGCGTGAACAATCACACCTGGCAACATTTCATTTTGTACAACATGTAGAAAAGCCCAGGAATAAGAACCACAGCCTCAGAGAGTAAGCATATCTCCCCTTCCAGTCCAATGCTGTCCACAGGTGCAGGTGGATCCAGGCTTTCCAGTGTCTCAATACCAAGTATCCTTCTGTACTAGGTGTGGGACATACTTGTGGGTAGGCTGGGACATACTTAGGGGTAGGCTCCCAGGAAGAAGCTAATGGTTCTCCAAGACCTCCTTTCATAATTTCATTACTTGCCTCAGTTTGGAATCACTGGGGGAGACCTCTGCTCCCCAGTCAAAATGACAATTTTTTGGAGGGGGAGGGAGGGAGACACCCAAGTGTGCTTTACCACTGAGCCACATCCCCAACCCTTTTTATTTTTCATTCTAAGAAAGGATCTTGCTAAGTTACTGAGGCTGGCTTCAAACTTGCAATCCTCCTGTCTCAGCCTTCCAGGTCAGGAGATTAGATCTGTGCCAATGCACCCAGCTACAATTCACTTACTTTATGAGAAAATATCCAGTTTGAAAAATCCATCAAGATAATGTGATAGTAGGAGCAAATGTGACTCCATTTTGTTTTATGACTTCATCCTGTAAAACAACCATGCCAAGTAGAAGAGTCATAACTGGGGCAAAATGTTCTTTTCCTTTTGCTATAGAAACCTTTAAGAACACGGAACTACCTAATGGGGTATTGTTTCTGTAACTAGGGTAATGGGGCTCTGTTTCTGTAACTGGGGTGACTGGGCTAACTGTGATTGGTTAGGCTTCCCTCTGCTTGACTGCACTGTCCCGCTTCTGTAACCTGGCTTGCTTGCATTGGCTAGACCCCCTGAACATCCCTTTTGCGGTTTTCAAGCTTATAAGGAGTGCCCTTGCAATTGTTCAGGGCTGATCCGGGGAACAGCTTTGTGTTCTGGTCAGCCGCCACCGGTGTGCTTCAATAAAGGCTTGATTCGATTATACGTGAGTGGTCTGGAAGTCAGTTTATGAAACCCTGGGACAAAGCTTTAACAATAACTCAAACTCAGTATTTATGTTAACAGCAGGGAAGGAAATGGTTAAAGCACTGGTATTTCTTTGCTCCAAAGGAAAAGCACAAGTATCTATCCTTTTCAGACAATAGATATGACATTTAATTATTTGTTCCATGACATTGAATCATTTAGCAAGAAATGTACTGAAACATTTCTTGGTATTACCATGCTCTGACCCATAGGGTTTAACATTAAGCTGGTAAGTACAGGTAGAAGGAAAGAGATCAAAGTTATTTACACGGACAATTCTCCACCTAGGAAAGGAGAGGTACTGACACTGATGAACCATTTTATTTTGAGAGGGGGGTCTCACTAATTTGTTTAGGGCCTAAGCTAAACGACTGAGGCTGGCCCTGAATTTACAAGCCTCCTGCCTCTATTTCACCAATTTATCTATCATACTTTCTTGTAGAAATATGTTAATTTCCCTCATTCATAATGGGAGCCTGGTGTTTCCTAATTTTCTTTTCTCCAGTGTCTTTCTCAAGCCTAAGTACTGAATTGAAAGGATGAAAAAAGAACTGAGAGGCATAATAACCACATTCTGGGGGAAAAAGGGAAATGAAAAATTTTAACAGAGCACAAGACTACATACTTTTTTTTTCTCCCATTTTTCAGTACTGGGGAATTGAACCCAGGTGACCTCTACCACTGAGCCATACTCCCATCCCTTTTTATTTTTTAATTTTCAAACAGGGACTTGCTAAATTGCCTAGGCTGGCTTGGAACTTGGAATGCTCAGTCTTTCGGGTAGCTGGTATATTACAGGTGTGCACCACTAAGACTACGTACTGGTTTTTAATAAAATCCACCTGTATACTTACCTCTTTGGATATATCTTACATTTCAAGCTCGATTGATAAAATGTTTTACACTGAATGAGAAAATGAGGCTCAAATAAACAACTCTTTTTGAAGAAGGAGCAATGCTGGCCTGTAACACGGACATAGGTGAAACATTAAGACTCATCTTTTTGCCACACAGGACATCCCTCTCCACTCCCACCCTCCACCCCAGTACTGCTCACTCACAACACAGGATTGTGCCATGCGCTGGAAGTGTGCTGAGTTTTTGAGTTCTGGCGCCATCTCCTTTTCTTTGGGGAGAGGTTTTCTCCTTCCACCAATCTGGGAATCCAGAGAGTAAGAATGTCTCCGTCTTTTCCCCCTCAATATCAGCATCCAATCAGGTGACGACCAATACGAATCAGAGGAAGGGGGATCTTGGTGGAGAATATAAAATCTTAACCCCGCTGGGGCTATTTAGATGAAAGCAACAGCGCACTCACACCAAGGAAGAACGGTGCTGCGCATACAAGGCCGTGGACCGGGCGCCCTGCGTACCAAGACTCCAGGGAAGAGGGTGGACATCCACGGTTCCTCCCGCGCACACATTTCCCACGCGAGTCGCGTTCTCTCCGCGACCCTCCCGCGGTCACTGCAGTCCGGGGAGTCGCGGGGCTGTGGGGCGGACCTGCCTAGAGAGAGCTCGGGGCTCAAGTAGCCACGTGCGGTCAGGGCAGGACACCGGGGTCCGGGCTGCCCGCAGCCCCTCCATGCGGGCGGCAGGGAAACCACGGCCGCGTTGGTTCCCGCAGTCCTTCCTGCCCCGCCTGCTGATGTCACCCCCTCCGCAGCCAGATACACCATTTCCCGGCTTCTGGGGTCTCCCCGAGTCCCTCCTAAAAAGCACCGCAGCTGGTGGCGGTCACAGAGTGATAGAAGAGGAGCCACCTGAGATCGCTTTCAGCCCTTCACGTGCTGTGGCCGCCAAGGCTGCTCCGGGAAGCACCGCGGGAAATAAGGTGGGCGGCGACCCCGCCCAACGGCTCTCCTGATTGGACAGATCGTGAGGCCCGCCCCTGCTTCCTGAGGACAGAGGCGCAGTTCCCACCTTCCGAGCCCCGAGCGGCGGCAGAAAGGATCCGCTACCTGGCTGGGTGGAGCTTAAACGGCACCTTCCGGCCACAACCCGTCCCGGCAGGGACTTCCTCATCTGGCATGAACTGATTCAGCCTGAAGGATAATGAGTTTTAAACAGTACTTGATCCTGGCTTTCCAGAACCGGCCCTGTCCTGGGCTGTGGCTCTGTGGCGCTCAGAGCGCTTGCCTGGAAGATGTGAGGCGCTGGTTCGAACCTTGGCACCACAAAAATAAACAAAATAAAGGCCTGCTGTCCATCTACACCTACAAAAAAAAAAAAAAATTAAAAAGAAAAAACTGGTCCTGCCTATCCACTGGATTCAGTGGGCCCTTTCAATTTTTTTACCCACGTGCTTGAGATAGGAAAGTCTCGGGGAGTGGCTGAGCTGGAAAGTTCCATAGATTTCCTCCTGGCACCTGTTTAGATGAACTGGCGGGCAACCAAACCGCAATCCCCCTCCCAGACGCCCCACCGTGGAGCCGGCTTGTTTGTCTGGGAACAACTCTGCCACTGGTGGCGCTCGAGAGCAGCTAGTACTTGGCGAGTAGGGTGCAGCCTCGGAGGGGCTTAAAGGCCCTGCCCTTCCTTCCTTCTTTTTTGATACCGAACCCAGGAGTGCACACACTAAGCCATATCCCCAGCCCTTTTTATTTTTTGAGACAGGGTTTACCAAATTGCTTAGGGCTTAAATTGCTAACGCTGCCAGGCGTGGTGGCACACGCTTATAATCCCAGGGAGAGCTTGTCTCAAAATAAAAAAATAAATTGGGCTGGGAATGTGGCTCAGTGGTTAAGAGCCTCTAAGATAAATATCTAGTACCAAAAAAAGAGAAAGTTGCTAATGCTGGTCTCAAATTTGCCATCCTCCTGCCTCAGCTTCCCGAGTTGCTGGGATTTTAGGCATATGCCACCGCACCCAGCTAAGTGCTATCCTTTCTTGGAATTGCAGATATAGGGATTTAGGATAAAGATAATTTTTAAAGGAATTGTCCACAAGCCTTTGAAATGCAGAAAGGACTGTTGTAACTCTTGAGCTTGAGTAACAAGCCTTTGTTTGCCATGGTTAGCCTTCTTGGGTGGCTAGGAAATCCCCAGACCTTGTAGATTCCAGCGGCAAGAACGTGACAGCTGACACCATCCTTGAGATCCGTAAGTCTTTGAACTCAAAAACCAAGAAGGAGCCGGTGCGATAGCACATGCCTGTAATCCCATTGACTGGGTGTAAGGCAGGAGGATGGCAAGTTGAAAAGCCAGCCTCAGCAATTTACCAAGGCCCTAGGTAATTCAGCAAGATCCTGTTTCAAAATTTAAAAGTGGTTAAGTGCCCCTGAGTTCAATTCCCGGTAACAAACAAACAAACTCGAAGGAGCTCAGTGGCCCTCTTTGAAACACTTTCTCTTTTTCCTCACTGCATAAAAGGATCATGTAAGTTTCTCAGTCTCTGTGGGTTGAATTTTTTTCTTTCTCTTCTTCCTTTCTTTGGCAAAAAGTCCTTTTCTCTTTTAGATAATGAGTGCTTCTTTATAAAAGCACTGCAGCAACCGGGCATGGTGATACACGCCTGTAATCGCAGCAACTGAGGAGGCTGAGGCAGGAAGATCACAAGTTCAAGGCCAGCTATGTCTCAAAATAACAAATAAAAAGGGCTGGCACTGTGGCTAAATGGTTAGTGCCCCTGAATTCAATCCCCAGTACCAGTTTCTCTTTCTTATTTATGTTTCACTTCAGTACTCTGGACATGGTTGAAAATTAAAACATTTCACTTTGGTAATTAATAATGAAACATAGGTCCTTTCCCTGTCTTTTCATTTTTGCTAAAAAAATTCGAATTAATCTCTAAGCAAATAGATATCTTTGATACACCAAGAAGAAGGTCAAATAAAATGAAATAAGAAGGGACTGGGACTGTATATAGCTCAGTGGTACAGTGCTTGCCTAGCATGTGTAAGGTATTGAGTTTGTAATGCTAGATTCATGGGTCCCCAGTAGACCTCCAGGAGCCGAATCCGATGCAATCACACAAGAGTCTTTATTGCAAGCTCGAACCTGGACTCACAACCGTTTCCAATGCAGCTGCCCCAGGGAGTGAGGCCCAGTCGTTTGTTCAGTAAAGATTTATAGGTTTTTGGGGATACTCTATGTGTCTCAACATCACACAGCAAATCATTTCATATCGTGGGAAAGTCAAACAACATTAATTAGCACATTCACTGGGAGAACAAGTTGGGTAAGGGTGATTGGCCAGTACAAGAGGGGGATTCGTTTGAACTGATTGGTTTAATCTGTGAGAGGTGTACGTGCTAAACTACATGGTTTCCCAACATGTTGTCAACCACCATAAACTACTAGGGGGTCATCTGGCATCCCAGATATTTTCTCTGTCTCATGCTGATTGTGGTTGCTAGGGGGTTGCTATGGGGCCTCACCTAGCCTAACTGAATCAGGAACACCTGGTGCTGCAGATCTCTCCTGTTATTTGCAGACAAACAATTCAGCAGGGTGGCTATCTGCCTAGGAGTGCTCTGTGGGTTTTTCCAAGGACACGGGTCACGCCCCCTTCCTCTGGACAGGCCTTAAGGTAGAAGCTGCTGTTATTTTTTTTTTTCCAACAATGGAGTCATATCAGTTTCTCAGGTTAGAATCTCAGTACTGCATTTAAACAAAATAAAGGTCTGTCAACAACTAAAAATAAATTTTAAAAATGAAATTAGTGGGCTGGGGATGTGGCTCAAGTGGTAGCGCACTCGCCTGGCATGCACAAGGCACTCACTGGGTTTGATCCTCAGCACCACATAAAGATAAAATAAAGATATTGTGTCCACCTAAAACTAAAAAATTAAAAAAAAATAAAAGAAATTAGAGGGTTGGGGTTGTGCCTCAGTAGTAGAGTACTTGCCTAGCACATGTGTGGCCCTGAGTTCCATCCTCTGCACCACATAAAAATAAATAAATAAAATAAAGATATCATGTCCAACTACAAATAAAAAATAAATATTTTTAAATGACATAATAAAAATGCATATAATTTAGAAAAAAGAATAAGTTACAAAGTCTAATATTCCTTGTCTTTGATTATTTTTGCTTTTCAACTTTTCCACGGCCTCAGTAAAAAGTCTCTTGGTCATCAAACCATGGTCTCTAGGCCAAATCTGGCCATCTGATTTTGCATGGCATTTGAGCTTAGAATGGTTCTTACAGACAATATCTGTAACTACTTTGATAGGAAACTTGAACTCTGAATTCCCAGTTGAGAGAATTGTTATCCCTGTGAAAAAGAATTTTATCCTTCTCTTTTCTTTCTCTTCTTCTCTTTAGTAGACCTTTATGCAAAAAAAAAAAAAAAAAAAAAAAAAAAAAAA
>NW_026000241.1:4807983-4826520 GCF_001458135.2 Marmota marmota marmota | reverse complement strand
TTTTTTTTTTTTTTTTTTTTTGGTGGTGGTGCTGGGGATTGAACCCAGGGCCTTGTGCATATGAGGCAAGCACTCTACCAAATGAGCTATATCTGCAGCCCCAATAACATTTCTTCATCTACAAATTTTCTGATATAGCTAGGAAATGCTAAGAAATAATGTACAGAAATTGTGTTTGAGGAAAATATACATCAAAAAGTAAAAAATACAAAATTCATGTAAAAAGTCCTGTGCCCCTAACCAAATATGTGTATATACATATACATGTAGGTATGCATGTATGTAGGAATAAAAGGATAAAAACCTGTCACATACCACCAGTACAAAAATCCCAAGAATGAAAACTAATTTTTCATTAGCCCATTAACTACCATTATTTTAAAACTATATTAAAATTAAGTCAACTGGCAGGACTTGGGTTGTGGCTAAGTGGTAGAGTGCTTGTCTGGCATGTGTGAATCACTGGGTTCAATTCTCAGCACTGCATATACAAAATAAAATAAAGGCCCATCAACAAGTAAAAAAAAAAATTTAATTAAGTCTACTGGCATGTTAGTAATATGCTTCAATTTGCCTTTGGATTCAAATAATTTAAAACAAAGGGAGAAAAGCCATATTATCTAATTTGACTTTAAAGACACTACCTATTAAATTCACCTATTATTGCCTTGCGATAGTCAAGCCAAGGTGACTCCATTCTGTTTAGTAACTCCATTCTGTAAAACAGCCATGCCACATAGAAAGGTCATGACTGGAGCAAGTTGTTCTTTTCCTTTTGCTATAGAAACCCTTAAGAACACTGAACTACCTAATGGGGCATTGTTTCTGTAACTAGGGTAACGGGGCTGTGTTTCTGGAACTGGGGTGACTGGGCTAATTGTGATTGGCTAAGCGCCCCTCCTTCTGACTGCACTCTCTGGCTTCTGTAACCTGGCTGGCTTGCATTGGCTGGACCCCCAAACGTCCTGTCCCGTTTGTGGTTTTCAGGCTTATAAGGGGCGCCCTTGCAATTGTTTGGGGTTGATCAGGGGAATAGCTGTATGTTCTGGTCTGTTGCCACCGGTGTGCTTCAATATGGGCTTGATTAAATTATACGTGAGTAGTCTGGAAGTCAGTTTATGAAACCCCAGGATGTTGCTTTAACTATACAGCCTAAACAAAACTTGCAGAAGTATGTCACCACAAACCATTTTCGTGAGCCACTGGAGCCTTCTTTTTCCCCTACCACCCCAGGGTTGACTACAGGCCTTCTACAGTCATCCCAATTTGCTGCAGTTTTCCAAAGCAGAAGAGCTGTGTATGGTGAATTTCACACAGGAGCTGGCCAGGACTAGAGATCAGCCCCCCAGCTCTCCAGGAACAAAGTTTTATAGCACAAAAAGTTGCAAAGTGGGGTGTCTTGAGAACTTACAGGTAACAGGATTTTGATAAGCATAACACAAAGGCAGATAGCAGGTTAATGATCTACACAGCATGCTATTTCAAGATAGGGAGTAAATTCAGATTCCAACATCAGAATTTATGAGGTGCTGCTGAGGTTTCAGAGAGGGTTGTTATCTGGTCAGGGGGAGCCAGGATTTATGAAGCGCCACTAAGGTTTTAGGGAGGGTTGTTATCTAGTCAGGGAAAGCCAGGCATGTGTGAGTTCAAGGTATGGGCAGGAATTCCAAACAAGCCTAGAAATCGTAGTAATTTATATTAAAACAGAAATTAACTTTTCAGGACTTTGTGACAAGATGGCTACCAATCTTAAAATGTAATTAGGTTGGGTTCATCACTATTTCCTATAATACGGCTTTTACTACTTCTGTCCGTTCAGTTTTGGAGGGGTAGGCCTCAGTGCATCCTGTAAAAATATCCACCATAACTAATAAATACTAGAATCCACCGCTCTTAGGCATGTGGGTAAAATTAAGTTGCTGGTTCTCCCCAGGAAATTGTTCTTTTGTAATCCTGGATGCTTTTTGGTAGAGTTAAGTGGGTTAATTCTCTGGCATGTCTCACAGGCTTTGACTATTATTTGATGGATTTTCCTTGGTATATTTTTTTCCCTCAAATATCTCTTGAGTTAGCTGGGCAGTGTTTTTCTCCAAATGGAAAGATTGATGTAGGGTGTGTAAAATTTTCAATTGAGAATTAGTGGGAAGTTTATTATCTCCCATCTGAATCCACCCAGAAAGTAAGAGAATGTCTCCCCTATATAAGGCCTGATGTGACTCTTCTTGGCTGTATGGAAGTCTTACCTACGGGGGAGACCCTGTCCATAGTAAGGTTGTCAGTTGGCATAGAGTTCCCTTAGAAGTATCTTTGGCCTGTTGATCTGCTTGTCTATTGTTCTGATGCCCTTGGTGTTAGGTCGGTGGTGGCGACTTAGTGGCTACTTGGAACAAAGCAGCCCGCGCTGGAAAAGAACATCAATCAGATGCCAGCGGAAATGCCTGTCAATCAGCCAGATCTCCTGACTAACACCTGTCAATCAGCAGGACCCCCTGGCCAATCCTGGAGTTCAGCCAACTCCCCTGACCAACTCCAAGGGGGCAAGGGACCCTAGAAACACCTTTTCCTGTCCCAAGCCCTTCCCTTCCTGCTGTAAGCCCCATAAATGTCCAGTCCGGTTGAGCTTCCACGCGGTTTCTCCTCAGACCCTTCCCCTGTCCCCTCTGTGGGTCTGATCGAATTCCGCCCGGGAGTGATATCTCAATAAAGCCTGTTCAGCGGCCCTTTTAAATCTGCCTCCTTTGGTCGCTGCCTGCCCCGCCTGATCTGACACTTGGCAGTGCATTACTGCTACTTCTTTAGGTGAACAAACAGCCTCTAACAGTTTTAAGATAGGTTCAAAGTTTTATGTGGATGTTCCCCCAGTTGTTTGGAATCCTCTTTCCAAATTGTTGCATGTGCAAGCAGCATTAGGTAGGTGTATTATAAACATTAACTCTGTTGTTTCCCTAGTTTATGTGCTTTCCTTAGGGCTATCAATTCTGCAAGCTGTGCACTTGTGCCTAGGGGTAAAGATTGTGCCTCTAAAGTATCATGTAATGTCACCATGTCACCATGGTGTATTCAAGCCTTGTGTTCTGCTTGTTCAATAAAGGAACTCCCATGTGTAAACAAGGTGCTGTCGGGATAGACAGGGGAAGGCTATGAAGGTCTCCTCAGGCTGAGTAGTTTACAGCTAGGACTTGTAGGGTAATGCCAGATTCGTGGGACCACAATAGACCTCCAGAAGCTGAATCCGATGAAATCACACAAGAGTCTTTATTACAAGCTGGAGCCTGGACTCACAACTGTTCCCGACGCAGTGGTCCCACGGAGTGAGTCCCGGTCCTTTGTTCAGTGAGATTTTATAGGTTTTGGGGGGGTACTCTATGCGTCACAACATCACACAGCAAATCATTCCATACTGTGGGAAAACCAAGCAACAACTCTTAACATTGATTAGCACATTCAATGGTAGGAACAAGTTGGGTAGGGGTGATTGGTTAGTACAAGAGGGGGATTCGTTTGAACTGATTGATTTAGGCCACGAGGGGTGTACGGGCTAAACTACATGGTTTTCCAACATGTTATCAACCACCACAAACTACTTGGGGGTCATCTAACATTCCAGGTATTTTCCCTGTCTCATGCTCATGGACCCGTGTCTCATGGGTCCTCACCTAGCCGAACTGAGTCAGGGACACCTGGCACCGCAGACCTCTCCTGTTATTTACAGACAACTCAGCAGGGTGGGAATGTGCTTAGGAGTGCTCTGTGGGTTTTTCCAAGGACATGGGTCACGCCCCCTTCCTTTAGAAGCTGCTGTTATTTTTAAAAATGGAGTCACATCAGTTTCTCATTCCCCCCTTTGTCTGGAAACTTGGGTGGTTCCCTTAGTTGGGGGTCTATATGGGCAGGCCCTACATCTTGGTAGGATTCTCCTTCTGGGTCTAGGACTTGATAATGGGTACGCAGAACCATCATCTGAACTGTGTTTACTCTGTCCTTGATGAAAGCCACTAGCTTGTTCACAAGTGGTCCTACTAAGGTTGACACTAGGGTAATTTTAGAGTATACAGTAAACCTCAGGGGACAGTCTTCAACTTTCCAGACTCACTCAAAATTGGCCTCCTGACTCAATTTACCTATCTACACTGTATCTATTTCTGGCTTCATTCCTCCTCTAATTTTAGGAACTCCTTATTGCTGTAAGGAGAAGGCGTGATGGCTTGTTCTGGCTGCTTCAGAGCTGATATGGGGCATCGAACATGAGGGGGCTCTATGACGTGGGAGACGATGTGGGGGCATGAGTTCCCTTTTAGAAGTCACTTCGGTTTGAAATCTGGCTGGGGAAGAACAGGTTGTAAAGTCATCTGGGGATGGGTGCTTCTATAAGAGAAATAAAAACCATGAGTACTGAATAAATGTTGCAGCAGCTAGAACATGTCACTGTATAGAAGTTCCCTCACCAAGCTTTAACATCCCCAGATATCAGGCATGTAAACATAACATTTAACTTTTAGTGTTACAGATGTCCTTCCCTATAAGATACAGTTTAATAATTTAATGTCATCTTGCAAAATCCTTTTACTAGTATGATCTCTGTGTCTAATAGAGAAACCTTTAATTTTGTTAATTAATCATACTAGCAAACACCAAGCCTCCCTGTGTAGGTTAGGAATATCTGTAGGCCTTAAACTAAAAACTACTCTGGCAGTTCCTCTTGATAGTTTATTTTGATATTATTAGGCATTCCTGCATAAGAATCTCTTCTGCAGCCTCCAGTCTTACTTATTCTTGGGGGCTAGCACAAGGTGTATACCTTAAGTTACATTTAAAATTATTATTATTTAAAATGCCCAGGAATAACTGTTTTGGTTTTAAGTGTTTTTGCTAAGTGTTTAAGATGAAGCAGTCAAACTGACTTTTGTTTCTATCTATTGTTAACAGTCAGCTGAGTTTCCATGGGAATTCTGGGGGAACTTTGGAGCAGATTCTCAGTTCTGCTAGTGCCATTTGCGCTAAGATGGGTCCAGGTCTTGCTTGACCATGTGGCTTCCCTTGGAAGCATCAGGGATGTCTCCCTTCTCCGATGACTCTCCTATTCATAGCAAATGCACTGATTGGCTTTCTGTTCTCCAGTGGTCTCATTAATCTCCCTGATCGGGAGGTTATGTGGCCCAGAGTTGTAAAGCTCTTTAGAAGAATCCCTGTTCCCTGGATTCAGACTGACTCAGAGGGCAAGAGCCAAATATTGGTTTTCTTGGCGCTTTTAATTTAACTTTAATTTTAAATCTTAATCTTAAACATCCAGCAAATAAATTTCAACAGAGTACTGGGCTTTAATGTCTATCTCTCTATCTTGTAGGTGATAACTTATTATCTTAAATTAACCCAGGTTGTGTGTTCTTAAAGCAGTACCTCTGCAAAACATTAACAGGCAATCCATCTTTAAACCGTTTATACAAAAACTACAGAACAAAATTAACATGAGTAAAAACGTATTTAGTTCATGTAATAGCTACCTTGAACTTTGGCAGAGTTATACATCATATCCCCTGTTTGAGATCCTAGTAATCTTGACAAAAACCAACTTTTGGACACAACCTTAAATGTACTGAAATCTGGCCTACTTCTTTCATAGTCATTCTCACATGTAGTGAGATGGGACACAGAGCCTTATCTCAGGTAAGGCGGGGCTCTTCATAAATCTTAAGTGCTGTAGTTCTGAAGCTGATCTTTGTTTTTTAAAC
Source organism: Marmota marmota marmota (assembly GCF_001458135.2). Classification (NCBI taxonomy): domain Eukaryota; kingdom Metazoa; phylum Chordata; class Mammalia; order Rodentia; family Sciuridae; genus Marmota; species Marmota marmota. The sequence continues at coordinate 4,820,791 of NW_026000241.1, read as the reverse complement.
ATCATTTTACAAAATTTACATAAATTGTTGCTCAAGTTCACATGAATATTAGCTAACACAATATGATATCACATCTAAAACATGAATTAAAGAAAGGCTGAAAGCTTTTAACCTTTTGTAGAAAAGTAGCAAAGTACTTTTATGCTTTACAATATTAACCTTTACACAGATAGGCCCTCATTAGCTTAAAAATACATTTAAATTGTACCCCAGTGAATAAAGTAACATAAAACTTACATATCTTATTGATAACAGGTCCAGTTACAGAACATCAAATGATATAAATAAATCTCCAAATGTTTTTTCTTTTAAGTCTAAAATTACCATGCAACTTTAGAACACTGGATTGATATCATGCTCTTTTAAAGCTTCTACCTTACAGACTTGTATACCTGGAAGATATGAACACATTAATAGCACCACAATTTCATTGGTGTTTTTATAATAACCAAGTTTAGTTTTTAAAGAAATAACATGGTACAATTCTCTAAAATAACAGTCCTTGTTTAACCAGCTGTTTAATTCCTTTAAGATTACTTGCTCTAGAAACAAGAAACAAAACTTAATAAAACACAATGTTATGGGTAAACTAATGTTTTAAGAAATCTTTGTCCTTTTAACATATGACTGATTGTAAAAACAAACTTACACAGACCTTCTTTATCACTTACTTAAACTCTCTTATTTACTTCATCACATAAAAACTTTATTTATCCAGGAACACTTTTTATCTCTTCTATTAAATATGATTTCCATACCTAGAACCTTCTAATTTCCCCTTTCCATCTGTTAACCTCCTTTTCTATTCACATTTTTAAAAAATCCTTGTAAATTTCTGAATTTAGGCAGATTGTTTCATTTTAATAAAAAGAAATACTTGATTTTACTTATAGTACTCTTAATTGAAACAGTTGAAATTTTTGGGCCTTTGTATAAAGAAATCTTCTATAAACCCTTGTATATAGAATCACATCTGTTTACCATTTCATGAAAACATGATGTCTGAGTGTCAGTGGTGACAAAACAACTTTAAACCTTTTTTTCTTCATTTACCAACTTACGAAAACATCAATAATGTTACTCAATGCAATTCAGAGTTAAGAGTACTCAATGATATATTTAACATTTTGCATTTTAACCTTGTAAATCAATCAGATAGCTAACAAAAGTACTCATAAATAAGCAATCCCATGTCAAATTTACTTTACTTATTTTATCAAAACATCAGACAAGTGTATTGAACAGTGTTAACCATTTCTTTCTTGTTTAAGAAAAGTCCTAGAACGAAAGCATATCAAACATTTCATAGACATCAACATTTTATTAGTTTTTTTAGCATCTAGAAAAACTTGTAAGCTTAATTTTAAAGACATCTTTATTTTTATCATTTTTATCTGTTTGCCCAATTTAAATTGAACCATTTAAATCATGTGAATCAAAGATATTTGGATCCATTTTTTTTTTTTAATTTCATGAGGCTCCTCATATATCTGCCAATTTTCATATCATGTGCATGATATATGGACATACGCACATATAGACATACAACACATAACACAAGTGTGCAAACATAACACAATAGTAAAGGCCTTGTAGCTTTTCACAGGTGAAATCTCCATTACAATGTTTAAAAACTCCACAGTTGATAAAAAATAGAACTGATCAGAAAAACATTGACCTAGGTCTGAAGGATCAAAATCATGAGCTCAAAAAATACAGAATCTAAGAAAAAGCAAGAGTCCTAGAAAAAATGACCGGCCAGTAAATAGTAAATACCATACAATTTACTTTTTGGTTTAGTCTAGTTTGAGTTCAGGTAAAAGACATCTTTACTCTTTTTTTCTTTGGGCCTCAGATCAGTCTCCTACTGAGCTTGCAGGCTTCTTCTATTTGCATTTCAACTTAAGTCCTGGCTGAGGTCTGGAAGGAGCAGGGAAAATTGCAATTCTGAGCAGAAACCTCATGCCTAAGGCATTTTAACCATAAGTCATAATTTTCAGGTTTGGATGTTGAAAATTATGATGCAAATTTAAGATACAATTCACAAAATTTTATATCTTACATCTTGTTTTGCCAAAGGAAAATTTTTTCCTACACTAGAAAAACTTGCTTACAAACAACTGAAAATAGGATCTTACTTGATAATATAAAAGCTACCATCAGAAGAAATCCCTTCAGGATCATTAAGCCACTTCCTTTGCTCTGAAGTTCCTATAGTAGTATTAAGTTCCAAAAGAGAAACACACACTACCATCTATATCCAAAATTAAGCTTTAAAAATTCCCAAGACTGTTGCTATTCAATGTCATTTCAATAAGCCAGACCAACCCCCAATCCAACACTTTCTTTCCCCAAGCCCTACACACTGAGGGGAACAGATACCACACCATGATTTACTATCCTTGCCCAAATTAATAATGCATTGGTACACCCAGTGAAATCTTCCCAGGCTACTCAATTCAAAAATTGGTGAAAAAATAAAACTAAATGATTGGGAGTTACTTGCCAAACTTGGAAGTAGAGTTCTTTAGTTTTCCATCCTAAGTATTTAAATTCTCTGGCATGAATTATCTGAAATAATAAACTAAACAATTACCTAAACCCAACTTTCAACTGCAAGATTGTGCAATGCTTCAAAAACCCATTCAGATACCAGATTGTTACAATAAAACATCATCTTTAAGACACACATTCAGCCAATATCATCCCCAAGAAACAATCTATAATAACCTTTAAAACAGACCAGATAAGAGAAAAATCTCCCCAAGTTTCCAACTCCCATTTAATTATGACTCCTACACCAGTGACACCATAGATGCCCTATGAGTGGACCAGATGTTCTCACAGAGGGGAAACCAGAAGTGTAAAATCAAGTCTCGATGTGGCAATTTTACTGCATTCAGTGTCCCCCCCCCTTTTTTTTCTTTAAGTAGACATAGGTGAAGTAATCCTTACAGTGCTGGGAAGGAAGGAGGGAGTTCCTGAAGCAAAAGGGCTCTAGCAGCTGCTGGGAGTCCCTCAGTCCCTCCTTTTACTTACAGGATTAACTCCTCTAGTTTGGTCTGACCCCAGGCACCAGGAACGCTCCATATCTCCTAACTTTTCAGTAGTCAGCTCTCAAAAAGTTCATCTTACATCCTCAGCATGCAGTTGTTTAGGGTGGTAGGTTTCCCCAAGAAAGCGGAGTGGGGGCTCCTCTGGAGTCCCCCCTGAGGTGTCAAAATTTGTAACTAAAAGTTCGGTTCCTGTCCTTGAAGCCAATTAATGCCAATTTAATAATGAGGACAGGGTTTTGAGAAAAAGAAAAAGGGAGATATCAAAGTTCTTAGATCCCCAGCAGGCATTTTCCTCTGCAGTAGGTGCACTCAAGTCAGCCTAGTAGGGGAAGACAAGAAAACATTGCTTCCCTAATCCCATTTAACAAAGGGGAGTAAAGCTTATCAGAGTTCTTTAAAACACAGCTCAAAGGGGTTCAGGAGGTGAAAATAGAAAAGCTGGCAGTTCTATTTTGGTCCCTTTCAGAGAAGCAGGAGAAGCATACTAGGGACATTTTCAGGCTAAAATTTAGCTAAAGTTACCTCCACTAAGGCAGATCATAACTTGGTACGCTGCATATGTCCAAAGTAAAACAATGCCATCACACTTAACAGAGGCACAGACAAAAAACCAAAACATAGATTCCCTCAGATGAACAGATTGGGGGAGTATCTCCCCCCAGATTGGGGTCTGGGATGTCTCCCAGGAGCCCCAGCTGGTGACCCTATGTCAAGGCCAGTTGCCAGCCCCAGAATTCAGATTACAGAATACAGATTCTAGAACAGATTCAGAACAAAGCAGACAACAGACACACGAATAACAAAAAGACTCACTGGTGTTAGACTCTCCGGTTCGGTTCGGGGGTCTGGGGTCTGAGGGATCCTGGACAAGCCTCAGATGTAATGCCAGATTCGTGGGACCCCAATAGACCTCCAGAAGCCGAATCCGATGCAATCACACTAGAGTCTTTTATTACAAGGGAGTGAGTCCTGGTCCTTTGTTCAGTGAGATTTTATAGGTTTTGGGGGTACTCTATGCATTACAACATCACACAGAAAATCATTCCATACCACGGGAAAATCAAACAACAACTCTTAACATTGATTAGCACATTCAATGGCATGAACAAGTTGGGTAGGATGATTGGTTAGTACGAGAGAGGGATTCATTTGAACCCACTGGTTTAGGCCACAAGAGGTGTATGTGCTAAACTACATGGTTTTTCTAACATGTTATCAACCACCATAAACTACTTGGGGGTCATCTGGCATTCCAGGTATTTTCCCTGTCTCATGTTGATTGGACATTGCTAGGGGAGTTGCTATGAGTCCTCACCTAGCCTGAGTCAGGGACACCTGGCGCTGCAGACCTCTCCTGTTATTTACAGACAAACAATTCAGCAGGGTGGGAATGTTCTTAGGAGTGCTCTGTGGGTTTTTCCAAGGACACAGGTCACGCCCCCTTCCTTAGGGACAGGCCTTGAGGTAGAAGCTGCTGTTATTTATTTATTTATTTCTTAAAATGGATTCACATCAGTTTCTCAGTAGAACTCAGGTTCAGGAATTTCTTCTTGTGTTTCTGGGAGGAACTTGGTTTGATTTCAATTAGAGCAAGTCCTTATTTGAGTTACAGGTCCTTCCAGAAGTAAAGCCTGGCATTTCTTTTTCTTTCTTTCTTTTTTTTTATTTTTTAAAGAGAGAGAGAGAGAGAGAATTTTAAAATTTATTTTTCAGTTTTCGGCAGACACAACATCTTTGTTTGTATGTGGTGCTGAGGATCGAACCTGGGCCACACGCATGCCAGGCAAGCGCACCACCACTTGAGCCACATCCCTACCCCCAAGCCTGGCATTTCAGGAAGCAACTGAGAGCCATAATCCCTCTTTTGTATTTAAAATCCCTGAGAGATCATAAGAGGCATAGACATAGGCTATGTCACTGGCTGTTCAGCTGTCCATTCTTTTGTGTGACCACTCCCAGGACTATCTTCCTCTATCAATGACAACCAGGTTAAATTTTTGCTCCATAGGTAAGCTGAGGGCAGGGCCTTTAAGTAAGGCCTCTTTTAATGCCAAAAAGGCATTAAAAAGTATGTTCTGGTCTTGGTCTCAAATCAGGACAGTTGATCCAGGATGCAGTTTCTTTAAGGAGGTTGTAAAGAGGCTTAGCTAATTACCCGATACCAAGGAATCCAAAGCCTTCAGTAGCCAGTTATTTCTTTTCATTTTTTTTTTTTAAGAGAGAGAGAGAATTTTTTTTTTTCAATATTTATTTTTTAGTTCTCGGCAGACACATCTTTGTTGGTATGTGGTGCTGAGGATCGAACCCGGGCCGCACGCATGCCAGGTGAGCGCGCTACCACTTGAGCCACATCCCCAGCCCCAAGCCAGTTATTTCTAAGAAGACTCTACATTGCCTTCCTGTCTGGGGGTGGAGAATATGGCCCTATGGGGGTTCTCCTCTCCTTTTCTAGGTTGAAGATTCAATGAGACATCTGTAATCCTAAGTATTGAACTTGATGTTGTCACTACTGAGCTTTCCTTTTTGAGACCTTAAAACCTCTACCAGCTACAAAGTTTAGGAGTTCTGTAGTGGCCTTTTGAAATTCCTCCTGAGTGGTGGCACACAGGATGTTTCATCTACATATTGGAGAACCACCAAGATGACCTTTTCTCAATTCTTGGCTAGGGTTTGTCCAAATAAGTGAGGACTACCTTTAAATCCCCAAGACAACACTGTCCAGGCTAAAGGAGATCCACTGTCTTTTTCCTTGTAGGCAAAACAACACTGTGATTCAGAGTCTGGGGGTATATACAAAATGGCATCCTTTAAATCTAATACAGTAAACCAAGCAGTAGCAGCTGGGATCTCAGATAACAGAGTATATGGGTTAGGATCTACAGGGTAGAGAATGACTGCTTCATTAATCATTCTAAGGTCTTAGACTAGGCACCATTCCCTGTTTGACTTCTAAACTCCTAAGATGGGTGTAGTTCATGGGCTATTGCTGGATACTAGAAGTCCCTGCCCTTTGAGGTTCTAAAGGATCTCCAATAAGCCCTTCTTGCCTCTGGGTGCAGGAGTATTGTGTCTGATGAAGAAAGAGGGATCCTTTAAGACTATTTTAACTGGGACTGCACTTTTTGCCCATCCAATTTTGCCTTCGGTGATCCATACTTCAGGGTTTATTTTGCATTCTGATACAGGTAAACACGGTGATCCTAAACTCATCATGATGGAAGCCTGGAGCTTTGAAAATAAATCCCTCGCCAATGAAAGGGTAGGGCACTCAGGGACTATCAGGAATGCATGAGAAAACATCATATCATCCCACTCAACTTATTGGGAGAATAAATTTTCTGGTAAAAGGCTGTCCAGACATCCCTTGCACCATTATAGTATTAGAGGAAAAAGATCTAGGGTAATAGGTGAGTACAGAAAAGTGCCAGTATCCAAGAGGAAACTGACCTCTTCACTCTCTATGCAGAACCATATCCAGGGCTCATGCATGGTGATGAGTTATGGCAGCCATTAGAATCCACTCTAAGCCTCATCAGGCCTGTGTGGAGGAATCCGGCCTCAAGAACCCACACCTTGGAGGACATCTGCAGATACTTATTCCTCCAATGATTGCCTTGACATTGCGGATGGGCTCCATAGATGGCCATTTGGCCTGTGGGCATTTCTTTTAAAAATGGAAACAAATCCCTTTTGTGGCTGAAGATTCATTCTGTTCTTCTCCCCTCTTATCTGGGAAGCTCTTAGGGCCATGACCAGTGCCGCAACCTTTTTCATGTATCAGGCTCCCTTTCCTTCTTTTCCTCCTGATCTTTGTTAGAAAACATGGAAGCTGCAATTTGGAGGATATCATCTGAGGATTGATGAGGGCCTTATGCCAATTTTTGTAATTTTCACCGAATGGGGCTGGCAATGATAAATTTAAATTTTTTTAAAAAATTTTTTTAGTTAAAGATGGACACAACCTTTATTTTTATGCGGTGAAGACTGAACCCAGTGCCTCACACATACTAGGCACACACTCCACAACTGAGTCACAACCCCAGCCCTAAATTTATCTTTTAATGGTAGGTGGCCCTCTGTAGATTCAAGATCCACAGTGGTGTGTTTTCCTCTTTGCCTCTCTTGAGTTCCTCCATAAAAATATTGGAACTTTTGTTAAGGCTTTGTACAATCTCAGATACCTTGGAATAAGTAATAGGTTATTTTTTCGTTTTCCTGAGGGTTTTAAGGATTAATGTCTACAAATATCTAATTTTCCAGGCATTCTGTTCATCATTTGGATGTCATTAAACTATTATTTTCATAGAAACAAACTGATAAGAAGAACAAGTATTCAGATGTGAATACTTTTCCCTCTGCTTCCATCCTTTCCTCATCTTCCCAGTTGATGGTTGTCACCAGTGCTCTCTTCCTGGGATTTGAAGTATTCTGCTCATCATTGTGAAACTCTCTTGACTCAACCACCCCACCACTGACTGATCCAACCAAATAAATTTCCATTAAAAATCCAAAGCATAATAAATATATTTGTATCAAAAAAAGTCAGTGACTCCACATTTAACATACGAGGGTCTCTCAAAGTAAATGCCCTGTTTAAAATGGTCTTACACAGTGCACACTGGAGCACACCTGTAATCCCAGCAGTTTGGGAGATTGGAGCAGGGTGATCTTGAGTTCAAAGCCAGCCTCAGCAACACAGCAAGGCTCTAAGCAATTTTTTTAAAGTAATGTCTTATTCTGATACTTTTAATACTATCTTATAACTGAGAACTTAAAAACATTTATTTTGAAAGTCAATAGTCACTGATTCCTTCTCTCCCTGATTTCTGCAAAACAGTTCTAATTCATCTTCAAGCAAATAGATGCCTTTTGCTTAATGAGATCAGGTAAATTGGAATGTGAGATAAAGCAGCATATACATGTATTTCAGAAAAAAAAGGTACTTTATTGCTGGTCTTTGTTTTCTTTCATTTTAAAACTCTTTCCTGGACCTAGTAAAATGTCTCTTGAGAAGCTGGGCTGAGTAGCACAAGACTAAAATCCCAGTTTCCTGGGAGGCTGAGGCAGGAGTTTGTGAATTAGACATTAGCCTTGGCTATTTAGATCCTTTATCAATATAAAATAAATGGAGCTGGGGATAAAGCTTAGTAGTACAGCAATTACTTAAAAAGTGTGAGACTCTGGGTTCAAAGACAGGAACTGCAAAAAAAGGGAAAAAATCTCATTGAGTCCTGAACTTGTCTGTAGGACTGACACAGAAATCTGATTTTCCCGGACTTGAGCTCTAAGAAATGTTCTACAGATGATAGCTGTAATTAATTCAATATATAAGTCAAACTTGAATTTATAATTAAAGACAACTGGTATCCAAGTGAAAAAGAACTTCTTCTTGGGAGTTGATCTGTATTATAAAAAAAATGTACTATATTAAAAATTATCAATGTTTCAAATTTAAAAGTTTAAAAGAAGCTAATATATGTTAATCTGTAATTTATTTGAAACATTTAGGAAAATCTAAAAAAGTGTGAACAGAAATCTAGTTTAAAGAAAATATACATGAGCTGGGGATGTGGCTCAAGCGGTAGCGCGCTCGCCTGGCATGCGTGCGGCCCGGGTTCGATCCTCAGCACCACATACAAACAAAGATGTTGTGTCCGCCGAAAACTAAAAAATAAATATTAAAAATTCTTTCTCTCTCTCTCCCTCCCTCTCTCACTCTATCTTTAAAAAAAAAAAAAAAAAGAAAATATACATCTATTGCTATATCATAGGCATGTACAAATATATATGTAAATAAATTTCACCATTATGATTAATTATGATACAGTAATAATATGGAAAGTACACACCAAACTGTGACAAATATAAAATCCATGTAAAAATCTCATTTTTCCTCTAAAAAAATACATGTATACATACATATACAGATGTGTATATATATGTGTGTGTGTGTGTGTGTGTATATATATATATATATAAAATGTATGCATAATCCATTATGTGAGGTCAGTAGAAAATTGACAACAAATAAAAACTCATTTTTTCACTGCCCCTTTACCACAATTATTTAAAAACTACAAACAAATGAAGGCTAATGGCATATCAGATAAAGTTCTGGAAACCCCAAGAGAAGGTATAAACACCTGGAATCTATTTAGCTCTGCAAGAGTTTTACTCCCACGTGCAGAAGGCGCACAGCAATCAGGCATGCAAAGCAAGGGTCTGCTCAGCCTTGTAATACACATCAATTTGCTTTGGATCCAACATGCTTCAAAATGTTAGAAGTCTTACTACCTGGTTTTATTAAAAATATATTACCTAGAGCTGGGGTTGTGGCTCAGCAGTAAAGTGCTCACCTAGCACATGCAAGGCAGTGAGTTCAATCCCCAGCACCACATAAAAATAAATAAATAAAATAAAGGATACACACACACACACACAACTTATTAAACTCTCATAGTACAGCCTAAAGAAAACTCCCAGAACTGTCTCGCCTCAATCTTTATTTCCAATAATTCACATTAGAAACATAGTGCAGAGATATAATTTAAGAATGAATTACTGGTGAACAATATAAGTTTTGGAACATTTCTTCCAGGTAGTACATTTTCTGGAAACTTCTAATCAAATTATTTTGTACCAAGCTCTTCATATTAATTGCATGAATAAAATTCTGCTACATGAGGAATTTTCTTTTTTCTTTTTTTTTAAGAGAGAGAGAGAGAGAGAGAGAGAGAGAGGGGGAATTTTTTAAATATTTATTTTTAAGTTTTCGGTGGACACAACATCTTTTTTTGTATGTGGTGCTGAGGATCGAACCCGGGCCACACGCATGCCAGGTGAGCGTGCTGGCTTGAGCCACATCCCCAGCCCATACATGAGGAATTTTCATAGGCCTCTGAAACTGTTATATTTGACACCTCTCATCTAAGAAGTTTTCACATTACAAGTTCTTGATCCACTGTGATTTCTTACGTGTGAACCAAATGGAGATCATTTCACAGGTCTTCTATTGCAAGTTCTACTGAATACTGTGCTCATTTATATGGGTTCACTGAACCAAGATGACAAGTGTCCCCACATCCTTTGTAATAATATAAGTTATTACTATTGCATTCTCATGTTTGTGAACAACTTCATGTGATAATAAAGAATTCCCAATTTTCTGTATTCAGGGTTACTCTCCAGTGCGCTCTTCCATGTACTTGAAAGAATATGAGAATAAAGGCTTTCCCACATTGCTGACATCATTAAGGTTCCCCCTCACTGTGAATTGTTTCATGGTATCAAAGGGAACTGTAAGTAGTAAAGGCTTTCTCACATGGCTTACACTCATGGAGTTTCTCTCAAGTATGAGTTCCTTGATGTTTGAGAAGGTAACTGGATGGAGTGAAGGGTTCGCTGCATTCTTTATACACACACACACACACACACACTCTCAGGATTTTTCTTCACTATGAATTCTTTCAGGTATTTTAAGGGTGAAGGAATCACTGGAGGCTTCCCACACTGCTCACATGCAAGTTTCATATCACTGTGAATTCTTCTGTTGTCTGAGAAAATTGGGGTCACCACAGGCTTTGCCACATTGCTTTCATACACAGGGTTTTTCTCCAGTGTTCATTATTTCATTTTTTCTAACCAAATAGGAATGAATGAAAGCTTTCCCAGATTGCTTACATGTATGGGGTTTCTCTTTACTGTGAATACGTTCATGTGTTTTGGTGTGGCTAGAAGAACTAAAGGCTTTTCCACATTTCTTACATGCATAGAGTTTGTTTCTACTGTGAATCTGTTCATGAATTTGAAGGGAATTGAGAAAACAAAAGGCTTTCCCACATTGTTTGCATTCATAAAGTTTCTCTCCACTGTGAATTCGTTTGTGGATTTTAATGTAATAGGAAGAATTAAAGGCTTTACCACATTGTTTACATATACAGGATTTCTCTCCACTGCGAATTCGTTCATGTTTTCTAATACAGCTGGAAGAACTAAAGGCTTTTCCACATTGCTTACACACATAGGGTTTCTGTCCACTGTGAATTTGTTCATGAATTTGAAGGGAATTGGGAAAACAAAAGGCTTTCCCACATTGTTTACATTTATAAGGTTTCTCTCCACTGTGAATTTGTTCATGTTTTTTAATGTAATAGGAAGAACTAAAGCCCTTTCCACATTGCTTACATACAAAGGGTTTCTCTCCATTGTGTTATTTCTTTCTTTCTTTTTTTTTTTTTTAAATATTTATTTATTTATTTTTCGGTGGACACAACATCTTTGTTTGTATGTGGTGCTGAGGATCGAACCCGGGCCACACGCATGCCAGGCGAGCGAGCTACCACTTGAGCCACATCCCCAGCCCCTCCATTGTGTTATTTCATGTATTTGAAGGGATCTGGAGAAATGAAAAGCTTTCCCACATTGTTTACATACATAATTTTTCTCTTCACTGTGAATTTGTTCATGTGTTTTCACGTGGCTAAAAGAACTAAAACCTTTTCCACATTGCTTACATATGTAGAGTTTCTTTCCACTGTGGATTTGTTCATGAAGAGAACTGAGAAATGTAAAGGATTTCCCACATTGTTTGCATTCATAAGGTTTCTCTCCATTGTGAATTCGTTCATGGATTTTAATGTAGCTGGAAGAACTGAAGGCTTTTCCACAGTGCTTACACACATGGGGTTTCTCTGCTGTGTGAGTTCTTTCATGCTTCTGGAAACGCTGGGGATCATACAAGGCTTTCCCATCTCCTTATATTCATATAATTTGTAGATGGACACAATACCTTTATTTATTTATTTTATGTGGTCTGAGGATTGAACTCAGTGCCTCATACAAATAAGGCAAGTGCATGCTGCCAGTTGTAGCCACAATTCCAGCCCACCTCTTGAGTTTTGACTGACAGCAGGATGACATAAGACTTTCAAGTCCCCACTTCCATGACAACTCTAAGTCACTTTGGCCCATGCTGACTGGTTCTAATTGGACAGGTTCTTACAGATTTTATGGGTAGAGAAAATTATCCCGATTTTCTCAGAGTTGCAGGACCTGATTGATGTGAGGGTCACAAAAGTCACCCCCTTCAGGGTAACTTGTGTTCCTCTTATGAGCATTTCCCCTGCAGATAACAGGTACTTCCTTGAGGAAAGTAACACATCCTGTCAACTTAAGCCAGACTTGGCTGCAGGTAAATTGCTTTCTAAAAGTGAAAGCATGTGGGGGGTCTGCACAGTGGGCCCATTTTATAAAATGATTCCCTTATCTCATGGTCCCACCGCTCACATCTCTCTGCCCCTGACATTTCTAATCCTGTTTGTTCCTCTCTATAAGGAAAACCCACTTTTCTATCTCTTGAATGCGTGCAGACCTTACAGTTGAGGATTTCCTCCTCCTGCTCTACTCCTTTTAAATCAAGTCATGTCCCACCTCAATCAGCATTTGGCTTTAGAACAATACCTACAAACAGCCCAAGGACGACAATAATTTCAGAGAGGACAAGACCTTTCCCCTTCTCCTCCACATGTACCTGTGGATCTCCCCTCCGATCCGCGTGGCGCTGCGGGGAAACACCTGTGTGTGTGGACATCACTTCAAGAAACTTGGCACGACGGGGACAGAGCGTGGGCTTGAGAACCGGCTTCCCCAGTTTTGCAGACTTCGGAGTAACCAGGGGACCCCGAGGAGCAGGGGGGCTGGGACGCGCACACCTCCCTCCCAGGCCCCGCCTCACCCGCGGCGGGAGTCTCCCC
>NW_026000241.1:4793851-4807841 GCF_001458135.2 Marmota marmota marmota | reverse complement strand
GGTCCCTCCACAGCGACTCACCCGTCCCCTTCACCGCGACCCGCTCCCCTTGCGGGAAGGGCGCCCTCCACACTCACCATTCCCCGCCTTCTAGGGTTCCCGGGGTCGCCTCAGCCTGTAGAACGGAGATGTCACAGAGAGGAGGCTGAGCCACTTAGAATCTCTCCTCACAGGACGCGCGAGGCACACTACGGCGTCCCAGGAAGAAAGCTGTTCAAAAGAGGAAAGTTCCCGCCCTCTTCCAACTGCGCTCCTGATTGGACAGTTCCTGCAGCCCCCCCCCCGCGTCTCTGATTGGCTAGTGATCCAGGCCCCGCCCCTGAACCCTGAGTGACAGCAGGATAGAACCTCTACCTGGCTGAATGGAACCCAAGTGAATTGTTTCCAGCTACAGCCCTTCCCAGCCTGAGCTTCTTCTCAGGGCCTAGACCTGACCTAATCCAAAGGATTATTGCACTTCATCCATGATTACTGCACTTAATCCATTTTGTTCCATCATCCTAGGTGTGGAATATCTATAAAAACTTATAGTACAAATATAATTTTATAATGAATGATTGTATAAGAAATATAATTATATTAATTAATATTAGTTAATGTGATAATATATAAACTCTAGATTATGGAAATCAACCTACTTTAATGCACTAGAGAAGGAACCTTAGAGAGTCACTAGGGAGTGGCCCCAGCCAAAACCTTGCAGTTTTTCCCCTTTGTCCATCACCATGCATCCAAAGGCAGACTGGGATTAGAGACACTGTGTACTCATGCCAGAAGCCCTCTGAGCCTGGATAGTGAGAAATGGCTTTGGCAAAACCTGACATGCCTGACACACAGGAAAGGTGATTAGGGACCCCCTAGGCCCTGAATCCTATCACCTGAGTCTTGTAGAATGGAGGCTTGCACGAACTGCATTTAATTAGTTGAGGAGTACCCATTATTGTCCTCCAGAAAGAGACAGAAAGCTCAGAAAGGTGTGCGGTGGGCGTGAAGGACCTTACCTCCTTGATCATCCTGGAGGAGCTCCCAGAGATGATGCCGGTATTGTAAATCCGATCATTAATAGATATGGAAGATTTAAAATCCCCAAAATAACGTGGCCTGAGAAAAAAGGAGGAAAAAAAAAAAAAGCCATGCACTGATAGCTTTCATCCTCCAAGACAAATGTTTTCCTGATGCTAATTGCAGGCAGGAAGGAGGTGTCTCATTACACCTAAAGTGATAGCCACTGAGGGGCACTGACTTCCTCAGAGTAAATCCTCTCCAGGTGCTCAGCACAGACCCCTCATGCAAGAGCTCAAGTTCTTAATTGCTCAGACTGACCCCTTCACTGATTGACAGAACAAACCCCAAATTCCTTGGTGCCCAAGAAAACTGAAACATCTACAAGACCACCTTTCAGGATAATCTATATAAGCCCAGGCCCTTTCTTTGTTCAGGGGCTCATTTTCTGGAAAATGAGTCCCACCAAGGTGTCATTTCATCCCTGCATTCCCTGCTCCTGTGTGAAACTTCGTTCCTAAATAAAGCACTGAGCCGATCTGTGAAGTTTGCATTTGTCCAGATCTAACCATCAGGGCCCAATTCCCCTGGTGTGGAAGAATGAACCCCTGAGAAATGCCAACTAAAGCACAGAAGAAGTTTTATTTAAAGGAATAGAGAGACAGACTGCTCCTGGGGGCGGAGAAAAGGATCCAGAGCTGGAATCCATGAGAGGAGGGTGTCCTACTCCTTTTATCCTTTCTTCTCATTTCCCAACCTCCCTTGTATTGTTTATGTGGCCCGAAGTTGGGAAAGAAATCGTCCAGGGGTGCCTCTTTCTATCTACTGAAAGGGTCAGGAAAGGAGCCATCCAGGAGGTACTTCAATAACAAACTCATTTTGGGGCACAGGGTGGTGGTCCATGCCTGTAATCCCAGGGGCTCCAGAGGCTGAAACAGGAGAAGTCAGCCTCAGCAAAAGCAAGGCACTAAGCAACTCAGTGAGACCCTGTCTGTAAATAAAGTACAAAATAGGGCTGGAGATGTGGCTCAATGGTCAAGTGCCCCTGAGTTCAATCCTGTGGGAAGCCATTCTCACACGTGACTGGGCAACTCCCGGTTTGGGTCTGAGGCACTCTGGCTAACTGTGTTGGAGCTTTCCCGGCCCTCTCCTGATGAGAGAGCCCGTCCGTGTGGGGGTGTGACTGACCACTGACCCTGGGGGCCAATCACTGACCCTGACCTTGGAGTGCGGCCCCCCTCAACCTTCATTGGATGGAATTCTCCCCTGAGTTTCTTGTTCCCCAATAAAAGGCTACTCCCTGGCGTGCTCCCCCCCCCTCTCTCCTGCTAGCCCTGAGTAATCCTTGCTGCCCTACCGGGTGGTTCGAGGTGGGAACCAGAGAGGGGAGCCGTCTCGGACCTGGTCATAGAAAAAGGTAACTGAGTCTGTGTGTTTTATTTTGATCTCGCTAGCTAACTTTTATGCCAAGAACCTCATTAATGAAACCAATGCTCTGGCCGAATGGTGGACAATCCCCTGTACCAACAAAAACACTAATTTGGGGGAGGAACATTTCACTGGAGGCAGGTAAACTTGGCAACAGGTTGAAATGGGAGAGGAAGTGTCCTGAAGGTAGTAGCATTTTGTTTCTTTCCTTTCAAACCAGCCTCATCTTCCCTATTTGACCCGATCATCTATCTATATCTGCCCATCCTTTGTTGTGATATAACTATTATTCAATTCATGGAGAAACTGGAGTCACCTGGCTGCAATGCCACACACCTGTAGTCCCAGCAATTTGGGAGGCTGAGGCAGGAGGACAAGTTGGAGAACAGCAAGTCCAAGGACAGCCTAGGCAACTTTGCAAACATCTGTCTCAAAATAAACAAAAAAGGGTTAGGGATGTAGTTCCAGGGTAGAGTGACACTGGGTTGAATCCCTAGTACCACACCAGCAATAAAAACTGAAATTTTATGGCAGCAATGTTCTGTAAAGAGTAAAAAGGAAAAAATGTAAATACTTGACATGGCTCAAACAGGCCCCAGCCTCACCCAAGGTCACAAAGACCCCCCATTCAGAAGGCCAAACATATTCCCAAACTCCAGTGCCAGCTGACCACTGAAATGAGCCTGCAGGTCACTCACTTGCTTCACACCAACACTGATGAGTTCAATGACACAGATAGTGAATACAGTACATTTTTTAATATAAAACAAAATCCAAGATACATTATATGGATTTTAAAAACTGACAATTATTCCTCTGAAAGTAGAAAGATGTCATCAAACTATTATTTTCATATTAACAAACTGATAAAAGGAACAACTAACCAGATGTGAATTCTTCCCTTCCCCTCTGCTTTCATGGGAAACTCTCTTCACTTAACCACCCCACTACTGACTGATCCAGCCAAATATTTTTCTGATAAAAATCCGAAGCATAATAAATATATCTCTATCAAAAAAAGTCAAGCTGACCCCAAGTGTAATGTCCCTGAGGCTCTCACTGCCTCAAAGTAAATGACCTTTTTAAAATGATCTTACAGGGTTGGGGATGTGGCTCAAGCGGTAGCGCGCTCACCTGGCATGCATTCGGCCCGGGTTCGATCCTCAGCACCACATACCAACAAAGATGTTGTGTCTGCCGAGAACTAAAAATAAATAAATAAATAAAATAAAATGATCTTACAAAGCTGGATGCTGGGATGCATGTCTGTAATCCCAGCAGGTCAGGATTTTGAGGCAGGAAGATCTTGAGTTCAAAGTCAACTTCAACAACTTTGTGAGGCCTTATGTAATTTAGAAACCCTGTCTCAAAAAAAAGGGGGGGGGCCTGGGGATATGGCTACATGATTAAGCACTCCTGGGTTAAATCCCCAGTACTCCCCCTACCCCCAAAATAACTAGGGTCTTAATCTGATAGACTTAAATACTATCTTATCTCATAACTGGGAAATTTTTAAAAATTTATTTTGGAAGTCAAGTCATAGATTCCTTCTCTCCCAGACTTTTGTAAAATATTTCTAATTCATCTTGAAGCAAATAGATTGCCTTTGGCCTAACAAGATCAGGCACATTGGGATGTGATATAAAGTAGAGTATAAATTGCTTTCTTTTGTTTTCAAACTCTTCCCTGCCCCTAGTAAAATGTCTCTTAATAAGCTGGGCTGAGTGGCACAAGTCTAAAACCCCAGTTTCCTGGGAGGCTAAGGCAGGAGGATGGCAAATAAGACATTAGGCAGGGCAACTTAGACCCTTTATCAAAATAAAATCAAGGATATAGCTGAGTAGTACTCAGAAAGTGTGGGGCCCTGAGTGCAAAAAAAAAAAAAAAAAGGGGGAAAAAGTCTCTGAGTCATGAACTAGTCTGGAGGGCTGACACAGCAATCTGATTCTGCTTGGCCTTGAACTATAAGAAATGTTGTGGGGCTGGGGATGTGGCTCAAGTGGTAGCGTGCTTGCCTGGCAAGGGTGTGGCCCGGGTTCGATCCTCAGCACAAACAAAGATGTTGTGTCTGCCAAAAACTAAAAAATAAATATTAAAATTCTCTTTCTCTCTCTCACTCTCTCTCTCTCAAAAAAAAAATGTTGTGAAGATGATAGCTGTAATTAATTCAATATGGAAGTCTAACAAAATTGCTTTCCCACTGAAGAATTTCATTTTTCTCAGTAGTAAATCGGTATTACAAAGTACTCTATCACAAAGTTTTCAATAAATATTTTTGAAAGAAAAAGCTAATATATGTTAATCTGTAATTTGTTGGAAAATATTTAAGAAACTGTAAAAAAGTAATGCACAGAAATCTGGTTTGAAGAAAATATACATTTATTGCTATATCACGGGCATGGACAAATATGTGAGTGAATTTCACCATTATGTATAATTATAATGCGCCAGTAATATGGGAAAGATATAACATCCAACTGTGAAAAATATAAAATCCATGTACAATTGTCATTTTTCCCCTGAAAAGAAACATACACATGAATACATATGCATATCTCTGAGTACATATATAAATAAAAGGGTATGCATAACCCATTATGTGAGGCCAGTCAGAAATTTACAACAATGAACAAAACCTCATTCTTCCCTGGCCCATTAACCATAAGTATTTAAAAACTACATACAAATGAAGCCTAATTGCACCTTAGAAATACACATTGATGGGGCTGGGGTCAATATGTTAGAAGGCTCACTACCTGATTTGATCAAAAATACACTACCTATTAAACTCAGATAGAATAGCCTGAACAAAACGCACAGAAGTATTTCACCTGAATCTTTTGTTTACAAGAATCAAAATTAGAATCACGCAGTGCAGCCAGGCATGGTGGCACAGGCCTGTAATCCCAGCGGCTCTGGAGGCTCAGGCAGGAGGACCCTGAGTTCAAAGCCAGGCTCAGCAACAGTGAGGTGGTAAAGCAACTCAGTAAGACCCTGTCTCTAAATAAAATACAAAACAAGGCTGGAAATGTGGATCAGTGGTCAAGTGTCCCTGAGTTCAATCCGTGGTACCCCTCACCACCCAAAACACACACACACACGTGCGCGCACACACACACACACACAGTGCAGAGATCTACTTGAAGAATAAATTACTAGTGAACACAATATAAAACTTGTGGGAAATCTCCAGGTAGTATATTTTCTGCAGACTTCTAAAGAAATTATTTTGCATCAATCTCTTCATACTCAATACATTTTAGGATTCTGCTACAGGAGGAATTTTTATAGGCCTCTGAAACTATGTTACAACTGACAACTCCTTTCTAAGAATTTTTCACAATCACAGGGTTTTGATTTACTGTGATTTCTTACATGTGAACGAAATGGAGATCATTGCAAATCTCTTCTATTGTAGACTCCACTGCATACCGTGTTCATTTATATAGGTACACTGAACCAATTTGATGAGTTCCCCAGATCCTTTGCAATAATACAAGATATTGCAACTGCATTCTCGTGTTTGCTAACAAGTTCACATGATAATAAAGACTTCCTGGGCTGGGGTTGGGGCTCAGCCGTAATGCACTTGCCTGGCATGTGGTTTCTATTTTCAGCATTGCATATAAATAAATTAAATAAAGGTCTATCTACAACTAAAAAAAAAAAATTTTTTTAAAGAGACTTCCCACTTTTTCTGTATTCTGGGTTACTTTCCAGTGTGTTCTTTCACGTACTTGAAAGAATCGGAGAATACAGGCTTTCCCACATTGTTGACATCCTTAAGGTTCCTCCTCACTGTGAAGTTTTTCATATTATCAAAGGGAACTGTAAACAGCAAAAGCTTTCTCATACTGCTTGCACTCATGGAGTTTCTCTCAAGTGTGAGTCCCTTGATGTTTGAGAAGGTAACTGGATGGGGTAAAGGCTTCATGACTTTCTTTACACAGTTTCTCTCCAGTGTGCATTCTTTCATGTATTTTAGCGGGTGCATGAATTTCTGAAGGCTTTCCCACACTGCTCACAAGCATGTTTTCATGCCACTGTGAATTCTTTTATGTTTGCTGAGGGAACTGGGCTCCCCATAGGCTTTGCCACATTGCTTGCATACATAGGGTTTTTCTCCAGTGTGCCTTATTTCATGTATTCTGAGTAAACAGGAATGAAGAAAAGCTTTCCCACATTGTTCACATGTATAGGGGCTTCTCTCCACTGTGAATTCATTCATGCTTTCTACAGGAGCTGGAAGAACTAAAGCCTTTTCCACATTGCTTACATACATAGGGTTTCTCCCCATTGTGTGTTATTTCATGCATTTGAAGGGATTTGGGGGAAATGAAACACTTTCCCACACTGTTTACATGTATATGGTTTCTCTCCACTGTGAATTTGTTCATGGATTTTAATGTAATAGGAAGAACTAAAGGCTTTTCCACAGTGCTTACATATGTAGGGTTTCTTTCCACTATGCATTTGTTCATGCATTCGAAGGGCACGGACAAAAGTGAAGGATTTCCCACATTGTTTACATATATAGGGTTTCTCTCCACTGTGAATTTGCTCATGGGTCTTTATGTAACTAGAACTAAAGCCTTTTCCACACTGCTTACACACATAAGGTTTCTCACCACTATGAATTCGTTCATGTTTTTTCATGTGGCTGGAAGAATTAAAGCCTGTTCCACATTGCCTACATATATAGGGTTTCTTTCCACTGTGAATTTGCTCATGAATTTGAAGGGAACTGAGAAAAGGAAAGGATTTCCCACACTGTTTACATTTATAAGGTTTCTGTCCACTATGAATTCGTTCATATTTTCATGTGGCTAGAAGAACTAAAGCCTTTTCCACATTGCTTACACACCTAGGGTTTCTCTCCAGTGTGCATTATTTCATGTCTTTTGACTAAATAAGAATGACTGAACGCTTTCCCACATTCATTACATGTATAGGGTTTCTCTTCATTGTGAATTTGTTCATGTGTTTTCAGGCGGCTGGAAGTACTAAAGCCTTTTCCACATTGTTTACATACATAGAGCTTTTCTCCAGTATGTTTTTTTTCATGTATTCTGAGTGAATCAGAACGACTGAAAGCTTTCCCACATTGTTTACATGTATAGGGCTTCACTGCACTATGAATTTGTTCATGTCTTTTGAGGTACCTGGAAGAAATAAAGGCCTTTCCACACTGCTTACATGCATAGGGTTTCTCTCCACTGTGAATTCGTTCATGGATTTTAAAGAAAAAGGAAGTACTAAAGCCTTTCCCACATTGCTTACATACATAGGATTTCTTTCCACTGTGAATTTGTTTGTGAATTTGAAGAGAACTGAGAAAAGTAAAGGATTTCCCACATTGTTTGCAGTTATAAGGTTTCTCTCCACTGTGAATTCGTTCATGGATTTTAATGTAGCTTGAAGAACTAAAGGCTTTTCCACAGTGCTTACACACATGGGGTTTCTTGCCACTGTGAATCTGTTCATGTCTTTTCATGTCACTAGAGGAACCAAAGCTTTTTCCACATTGCTTACACACATACAGTTTCTCTCCACTGTGAATTCTTTCATGGATTTTAAAGAAAAAGAAAGTTCTAAAGCCTTTTCCACATTGCTTACATATATAAGGTTTCTTTTCACTGTGAATTTGTTTGTGCGTACGAAGAGAACTGATAAAAGTAAAGGATTTTCCACATTGTTTACATATATAAGGTTTCTCTCCATTGTGAATTCGTTCATGGATTTTAATGTAGCTGGTAGAACTAAAGGCTTTTCCACAGTGCTTACACACATGGGGTTTCTCTCCTGTGTGAGTTCTTTCATGCTTCTGAAAACGTTGGGGATCATGTAAGGCTTTCCCATGTTCCTTATATTTATATGGCTTCTTTCCATGTTCCAGATATTCTTGTGCTTTGTGTCCAGTGTGAGCTGTTAGGGGCACAGCTAGGGATGGATCAGCATTGAGGACATCTCCACACACATGGTGTTCACTAGGTTTTACTCCAGAAGAACTTCTCTTGTTTATGTGAGGATTTATGATCTGGCTGATGATTTTTCCACATTGACCATCTTCTTTCTGTTCACAGAGTCTCTCTAACACTTGACTTCTGCAAAGAATGAAAAGCACAATACGAATGATTTTGTTTATTAATGATTTACCAGAAGAATTGGTTTTATTCTGTGTAAGCTTTATTACTGAGCTACGTTACAGTTCTTTTTAAAAAAAAATTTTTTTTTTTTCTTCAGATAAGTTCTCAGGAAGTTGCTCATGCCTCATTAAAGTGTTGAGGCTGGCCTCCCTCTTGTGATCTCCTGCCACATCTTTCCAAGTTGCTAGGATTATGGGTGTGCACTACCATCCAGCTCAGTTTTCTTAATACCTCTTTTCCAAGTATTTGGTTAACCTTGAAGATGTTTATCGAATGTAGTTACAATTAAGCACTACTTATATGAAATGCATAGAACAAAATTCAGATTGAATATTGTGATATTTGCAAATATATAGAAAGATATCTTCAAAATGGGTCCCATTTGAGGCCAATTTCATACATTTCTAATAATTTGTGTATGGAACAGACTTTGTATATAATAAACTATTAGAAAGTGTCACTTATGATATTAAGTCAGTGTTCTAGATGGTGCCTATTCTGGAACATAATGGATTTTGAGTTTTCTAATTATGGATGCTCAATCTGTATGTACTGTTTAAGAAAACAGAGATTAAATCAACTTGAACCTTGGCATATATCATTTCCTTCTTTTCATGATTTTTTATAAGTTATTCCAAGATTTGTGAGGGATACTGCCTTCTCTAGTGAGTTCAATTACCTTAGATTTCCCTTGGAATTGTAGTGATCATCGATGGCCTGATTTTTCCACTGTTTTCCTAAAATGCAGACCCAGAAACATCATTATGACTCATTTCAACATTGCATAAAAGCTATTAGAGTCTTGCTGATCTGATGTATACTGTCACCATGCCAGTATATTCACCAAAATATGGGTTTTTCATATTCTAGATCATGGAACAGAACTGTTAAGCAAGTGATACCTGTTCTCTGATTGACTTAGTGAGGAAACTATGTCACCCTTACCTATAGTGGTCAGGTTCCAGAAGGTTTCCTGCATCACATCTCTGAAGAGCTTCTTCTGGGAAGGAACCAGCAGAGCCCACTCCTCCAGGGTGAAGTTCACAGCCACATCCTCAAAGGTCACTGGCTCCTGAAATATCCCACAGGTATTCCCAGGAGGAAAGTGAGACACACAGCACTGGAGACCTGCACTCACTTTGTGAGAATTTCATATGATAGTATGTCCTCCCAATACTCCATCTTACTCTCCAGCAAGGCTCACATCCTCTCACACTGAAATTCTGATGCTGGATCGCATCTACTGGTAGAGAAAAAGGGAGAACAAGAACACTAGCTGTGCTGCTGGGTCTCTCCAATTCTCTTTGTACGTGGGTCTCTAGCACTTCTCACAACAAAGTCCAACTATGTACTGTACTTAATAGTAGCTGTTCTGAGACAGCATATTCTTAGAAATGCTTGAGAAAAAACTTTGTTGGTATCTGGGAACTACTGTTGGAATGGACCTAAGTAGCTTAACTGCAAGGAGGGAACTGGGATTCTCAAGCAGGTTATCCCAACAAAATGCGGACTGTTAAAGTCCTGTTGGTCCTCTATGTGTTTACAATGTTCTGACATGCTCGTCACAGGATGCCTATCTTATCAGCCTCCCAAATACACTCTGGGTGATGAATCTCTAGTAAACTGGTCTGTTAGATCAGATCTAAAACCTTTTTTACAACTCCTTATTTAGGGAATTCAGTACATCCTTTGGGATTGCACTAAGGGACCAGCACTGGAAGCCTGTATGTTAGTTCCTGTATGTCAACCAGAATAAAAATAAATAAGATTCATGAAGGATAATTCATGAATAGGTAATCATTAACAATTTTCTTGTAGAATGTCAAAACCTAATACAATAAGGTTAAAAGAGGTACATGTCCTTAGAAAGATTCAGTGTCATCAAGATGTCACCTCTCACATGGACCTATAAAGTTGCAAAATACCAATAACAAAACCTTTTCCTAAGAAAACACAAAGTAATGTATGCCAGGTGTAGTGGCACATGCCTATAATCTCAGCAACTTGGACTTAGTGAGACCCTGTCTCAAATTTGTAAAAAAATAAGTAAAATAGATAGATTTTTAAAAAGGGATAGTGATATTGCTCAGTGCATTAGGGCCTCCGTCATCATTCCACAAAATAAAAAGATGGAAAAAAAAAAAAAAGAAGAAAGGAATGAATGAAGGGAGGAAACAAAAGGAAAAAATAGTTTATAAATCTTCTAGGCATAATAAATATCTAACAATATTTAAACTCATTGGAATAATAAAGTGATCAATTGACTAATAAACACAAAACATTTTGAAGTCACACTATTTGGAAAAGTACACTATTAACAAAAAGATTAACAAATGATGAAAAAGAAAAGAGCACTCATGTGCCCATATGTGAACAGAAAACTGATTCATGACACAGCAGCATTGAACAACAGTGGGAGACACTCCAATCTTTCTAATAACCAAGACAGGGACCAAAAGGTATCTATTTACCTGGACATGCCATGTATTCCTCTCTATTTCAAGCATGAAATTCAAACCACACATTGAAACGATAACACAATACTGGAATAATTTGAGAAGCTACAAATACTTTTTTTTTTTTAACTTTATTTAGTTGTCAATGGATCTTTATTTTGCTTTTCATTTATATGTGGTGCTGAGAATCAAACCCAGTGCCTCACACATGTCGGGCAAGTGCTGCTCTATCACCGAGCTACAACCCCAACCCATACAAATAGCTTTTAAGGGCTGAGGATATAGCTCAGTTGGTAGAGTGCTTGCCTTGCATACACTAGGCCCTGGGTTCAAATTTCTAGCATCACACACACACACACACACACAAAAAAAAAAAAAAACCAGTTAAACAAATACAAATACCTTTAAACATAGAAAATAGTGTTTCCTAATTAAAAAAAAATAATAATAATTTCTAAAAAAATAAGCAGAGCGATTTAAATCTATGAAAGTAGAGGAAAGCAAAAAGCAAACAACAAAGTTCAAAAATTTTTGCAATACATGGCATGAAAAAGTACTGGTGTGCTCTAAGGCATCATGGCATACACCTATAATCACAGCTACTTGGGAGGATCCCAAGTTCCAGGGAAGCCTGGGTAACTTAGGGAGACCCTGATGAAAAAGGAAAAAGGGCTGGAGACGTAGGCCAGTTTTAGAGCAGTTGCCTAGCAATGTGCAAGGCCTTGGGTTCAATCCCCACTACCCACCGCCACAAACACACACATGATTAATATGCAGAACAAAAATTAATGAATACATGATTAAAGACACACTAAACATTTTAACTCAATGTAAAACATCATAAAGAGATCTGTGTCCATGTGTGAGGAAAAAGCCAAATAAATATAATTACTGAAGATCCTAGTGAAACAACAAAGGTTTATACGTGAATAGAGGATAAAATGATGCACTCCACTAACACTATAGTTTCAATTTTACCATCAACTTCATACCAGGAGCTGAAATCAAATTTAACCCCATCAAATATTTCTGCTCGAACACTGAAAGAAGAGACTGTGATTCATATAGATACCCATTAGAGTCTTTAAATGTTCATATATCTATAACAACAACAAAAATCTAAGAATAATGAAGAGGCAGGTGAGGGGGAACATGCTTGTAATCATAAGCACTTGGGAATCTGAGGCAGGATAATATTTTGTAAATTATTATTTTTTTTAATTGCAAGTTGAAAGCCAGCCTCAGCAACTTGGGAGGCTCTAAGCAACTGAGCAAGTTCCTGTCTCTAAATAAAACATAAAAAAAAAAAAAAAAAGGCCAGGTGCAGTAGAACACACCTATAATCCTAGTGGCTTGAAAACCTGAGACAGGAAAATCGCAAGTTCAAAACCAGCTTCAGTGAAGCAACTCAGTGAGACCCTGTCTCTAAATAAAATACAAAATAGGGCTGGGGATGTGGCTCAGTGGTTGAGTGCCCCTGAGTTCAATCCCTGGTATCAAGAAAGAAAAAGAAAGAAAGAAAAAAAGACTAGGGATGTTGCCCAGTAGTTAAATGCCCCTGGGTTCAGTCCCCAGTATAATAATAGTAATAAAGAAGAGGGAAATAGGGCTTATTAATAGGAAAAAAAAATAGAGAAAAGCCATTTCTGAGAAACCTCAGAATTTGAACTTAGTCAACAAAGACATTCACTAGGCAAGGTGGTACACTCCTGTAATCCCATTGAATCAGTAGGCTAAGGCAGAAGGCAACTCAGCAAGACCCTAACGCTAAACAAAAGTAAAAAAGGGCTGGAGATATAGCTATGTGATAAAGTTTTAATCCTCTCTACTACCAAACAAAAAAGCAACCAACCAAACAAAAAAACAACATATAATAATTTGCAGGTTCCCATTGTAACAACATATATGAAACCATCACTATAGGTGTTCCAGAGCACCCTGGAGCAAGGAGAACAAAGAATCAACTAAGATGAAGTTTGATGATTGAAATTATACAGTCTGGAGGAGGAAAAGAACAAAAAATAAAATTCAGAGACTTTTCACCAGTGTATCTCCTCGGTGTGCCTTATGAAAAGAAGTCCTCTAGAGGAAGCAAGAAGCTATAGGAACAGTGATCACATAAAGTAAAACAAACAGAAAGTACTTACAAATATGCCATGTTTTAATCCAACTACATCAATAATCACTTTAAATGTAAATGTTCTGCAGACAGGCTGGCAGAAAACAACACCCAACCTTGTGTACTTTATGAGGGAAAAAAAAAAAAAACAGTTTTTAACTATCAAGAAATCAGGTCAAGAGTCAAAACTTCAGTTACATAGGAGAAATAAATTTAAGAAATATGTTATGATGACTAGAGGTAAGATCATTGTATTGTACTCTGAGAAATCATTAGAGAATTATGTTTAAAGTGCTCTCATTCCACAAAAGATATGTATGTGAAGCAATGTATTTGGTAATTAACTCAATCATCTTGGGTTATCTCTGCTATCACCACCACTATCTTTAATTGAGGCAGCTTCCACCTTGGGACACCAATCTGGGCCTGGAAGCCCAACATCAAGGTACCTATAGTCTCCCAATCCCAATCCCCAAGTGCTTGCAGCTATGTGGTGGGCCCTTCTCTCTCAATGCCTGGTCCTGATCTGCCTGCTCTCCATGACAGGCACACAGGTCCCAGTGCTCAGCCCTCAGCACCTCTAGAGAGAGAAGTTCTTGATTGGGAAGTAGAAAGGGAGGGAGTGAGGGAGACACAGTTAAGAGACTAAATTAGAGACCAGGGGCTGGGGATGTGGCTCAAGCGGTAGCGCGCTCGCCTGGCATGCGTGCAGCCCGGGTTCAATCCTCAGCACCACATACAAACAAAGATGTTGTGTCCGCCGAGAACTAAAAAATAAATATTAAAAATTCTCTCTCTCTCTCTCTCTCTCTCTCTCTCTCTCTCTCTCTCTCTCTCTC
>NW_026000241.1:4790352-4793141 GCF_001458135.2 Marmota marmota marmota | reverse complement strand
TCTCTCTCTCTCTCTCTCTCTCCCTCTCTCACTCTATCTTTAAAAAAAAATAAAAAAAATAAATTAGAGACCAAGAGCAATATAAGGGCCTAAGACCAGGCTCCCACATACCATGGGTGGACCCCAAAGGAGATTCCTGAGGTGCAGTCTTCCAACAGAGACTGACAATTGCTATACCCCTCATCCAGGAGTTCCACCTCCAAGACTAACCCTTCCTCCCTAGTAACCTTCAATATCCTGAGGGTGGAGATACTAGCAAACTCCAGACAACCCCACCTATTGGATGAGGAAGGAAGCAGGGAAGATATTGAACTCCAACAGAAACAATCAATTATCCTTTGAAAAATTTTTTTTCTTTCTTTTCCTGCCCTCTCATCCCCAACATTTGTAAAACCAAGTACTTTTTTTTTTTTAAAGAGAGAGAGAGAGATTTTATATATTTATTTTTTAGTTTTCGGTGGACACAACATCTTTTTTTTATTTTTATGTGGTGCTGAGGATGGAACCCAGTGCCCCGCGCATGCCAGGCGAGAACGCTACCGCTTGAGCCACATCCCCAGCCCACCAAGTACTTTTATTTTTACCTTTATTTTCTCTTTTCTCCTAACAGCCAGCTTCTTTTGATTTCTCTTTCAAACTTCCTATGATTTAACCCCTCCATATTCTCACCTCCTATCTCATTAACATCTCATCCTACCAGCTCCCAGTTCTGTTCGTGCACCATTAGAAACTGTCCACTCTTTCACAAACCTACTGTTTATGTTGTAGATGATAATCAAATACACCATTTCTGTTTACTGCGACAAAACTGACAAAACTGTAAACGTCTTAATAGGAGCTTTTGGTTTAAGGATGCATATTGTTTACATTGGGTGCTGCTAATATTGATCATTATAAGAAACAACTAGGGGCTGCGGATGTGGCTCAAGCGGTAGCGCGCTCGCCTGGCATGCGTGCGGCCCGGGTTCGATACTCAGCACCACATACAGGCAAAGATGTTGTGTCTGCCAAATACTAAAAAATAAATATTAAAAAAAATTCTCTCTCTCTCTCTCCCTCTTTCTCACTCTTTCTTTAAAAAAAAAAAAAAAAGAAACAACTAAACTGGGGGGGGTGGCACCCCTCTATAATCCCAGCGGGATTAGGGGGCTGAGGCAGGAGAATCACAAGTTAAAAGCCAGCCTCAGCAAAAGTGAGGCAAAGAGCAACTCAATCAGACCCTGTCTCTAAATAAAATACAAAATAGGGCTGAAGATGTGGCTCAGTGGTCCAGTGCCCCTGAGTTCAATCCCTAGTCCCCCAAAATACAAAAATATTTGTAAAAAACAACAACAACAAAAAAAAAAAACAAATAAAGAAAGAATTTGTGGTGTAGCTCAGTGAGAATGTCCTGGTTTTCAGTCCAAGCACATGAGAAGGGAGAGAGAAGACACAGTTTTTATAAATAAAGACGAAAAAGTCTTCAATAGAGCCTGAGGATAGCTCAGTGGTACAGCACCTGCCTAGCACTTGTAAGGCCCTGGCTTTGATCCCCAGCACTGCAAAAATAAATAAAAAAGATAAAAGAAAAAATCCTCAACAAATAATAGCAAATTTATATTTGCTATTATATAAATATAATATAAACAAAATGATCCAAAACCCAAGTAGGAATTGTTATAAGTATTTTAAAAAAATACGTAGTTCTTAATGAGCCTTTACTTCATTTATATGAACATGGTGCTAAGAATCAAACCATGTGCCTCACACATGCTAGGCAAGCATCTCCCACTGAGCCACAACCCCAGCCCCTACTATAACTATTTAAGAATGACCACACATTTAAAAGTCAACTCATGGGGCTGAGGTTGTGGCTCAGCAATAAAAGAGCTCGCCTAACGTGTGAGGCCCTGGGTTCGATCATCAGCATCACATATAAATATATAAAATAAATGGTTAATGTGGATTTAAAAAAAAAAAAGTCAACTCATGTAATTAACCACCTCAACAAGCTAAACAACAAAAGAGGGGCTGGAGTCATGGCTCAGTGGTAGAGTACTCGCCTAGTGCGTGTGAGGCATTGGGTTCGATTCTCAGCACTACATATAAATAAATAAATAAAGGTTCACCGACAACTAAAAAAAATTTAAAAAAATAAAAATAAACAACAAAAGAGAAGGATCAAATCAATAGGTACAGAGAAAGCATAAGAAATAATAACGACAGGGATTGAGACTGAGAAGAAACAAATAAAAAATAAATCTTCACATGTGACATTATCGTCTATCTACAAAATCCCAAAGAACCAACAAAAATCCTGGAATTAATACCGGGGTTTGCAAGGTTGTAAAAAACACACGACCTTAACATGCAAAAATCCATCATTTCTCTGTATATCAAATATTAAAAAAATCAATTTCAAATAAAAACAACACTATTGATACAGAACAAAAACATGGAAAAGAGAGGAACAATTTCACAAAAATGAAAGATCATCTAATAAGAACACATTTTTAAAAAATTTTTAAATTGATAAAGAAAATGAAGGATCACTTAAGAAAAACACTCAAGGTCGGAGGTAATCAATCAAAACAAGATACCTCTTAGTGGTTCGGGAGGCTGAGGCAGAAGGATCTCAAGTTCAAAGCCAGCCTTGGCAACTTAGTGAGATTGTCTCTCAAAATAAAAATAAAAAGGGCTGGGATGTGGCTCAGTAGTAAAGTATCGGGGATTGATAAAAAAAAAAAAAAAAAAAAAAAAAAAAAAAAAGGCGCGCAGGGGGTTGGGGTGGGGTGCGGGGTGCTGGGGAA
>NW_026000241.1:4778932-4785185 GCF_001458135.2 Marmota marmota marmota | reverse complement strand
CAGGGAAATGGATGGCATTAGAGCAGATTATGCTAAGTGAAGCTAGCCAATCCCTAAAAAACAAATGCCAAATGTCTTCTTTGATATAAGGAGAGTAACTAAGAACAGAGTAGGGTCGAAGAGCATGAGAAGAAGATTAACATTAAATAGGGATGAGAGATGGGAGGGAAAGGGAGAGAGAAGGGAAATTGCATGGAAATGGAAGGAGACCCTCAGAGTTATACAAAAGTAGATACAAGAGGAAGTGAGGGGAAAGGGAAAAATAATACAAGGGGGACAAATGAATGTCAGTAGAGGGGGCAGAGAGAGAAGAGGCGAGGGGAGGGGAGGGGAGGGGGGATAGTAGAGGATAGGAAAGGCAGCAGAACACAACAGACACTAGTATGGCAATATGTAAATCAATGGATGTGTAACTGATGTGATTCTGCAATCTGTATTTGGGGTAAAAATGGGAGCTCATAACCCACTTGAATCAAAGTGTGAAATATGATATATCAAGAATTATGTAATGTTTTGAACAGCCAACAATAAAAAATTAAAAAAAAAAACATAAAAAAAAAAGGCATTCCCCTAATATGCACAGAATTCAGGGTTCATGACCAGCATCTCTGCTGAGTGTGGTGACTCTGCCATTAACTCCTAGCAACTTGGGAGGCTGAGTAGGAGTTTAGGGCTAAGCTCAGCAATTAGTGAGTCATGGGATGGAAATGAAAAATTGTATATGCAGCTCAGTGGAAAAGTGCCCCTGGGCTAAGCTGCCAGTAAGGAAAAAAAAGAAAAGAAAGGAAGGAAGAAAAGTAAAGTAAAGAAAAAAACTGAGACTAACATCTATTTTATCTTTAGGAGCTTATGAGGTGTCACTAGAGCATTTGCTTCATCAGGAAAAAGTCCTCTTTGTAAGAAGGACCTCAGTACTCTTTGGCAATGGTGGCAAATCTCCCCTGCGCTTTTATAGCTGAGGGAGTGGGAAACAGGTATAGAAAAGCCAATTGTGTTATATAACGACGACTTAGGGGGGTGTTGGGGCAGTTTGACCAAGATTCAGGAGGAATCTACAACTTTACCACAGGGAAAGAAGGTACAAGAGGCATTTAACACCATGTGAATGAAGGCAGATTTTGAAGGTTCACGTCTGGGTATCCGAAATTGTTGAAATTGTACTTGGTTACAATAGTTCACCAGGTCATGGCCAAAGGCTAAAAAAGCCCATGGAGTGTCCTATGAGAAGATGAGCTTTAATTCTTAGGTTTGGAAAGGTGGCATTAGCCACCAAATGTAGATTTAGAATCATGTTAGTCTCCTTTGCACAAATACCCTCTAATATTGGATTGGTGTCTCCCCACAGAGTGAACTGATGATGGCAAATCTAATGTTAGGAAGAAAGATGTTCTCTCTTGCTGTGTTTCTAGTCCTCTCATGAAGAGGGTTACCCTGCCTGCCAGGAATGAGAAAGTGCGGGGCTGGGCGGGGCGGGGCGGGGCGGGGCGGGGCGGGGGGGGGGCGGGGAGGGAAGCACAGTTATGTGTACATGCTGCCATCTGGTGGCTCCTTCTGGTATATGCATTGCTTTACCGCAGCTGGGGCAGGCAGCCACAGGGGAGGAATAAGATGACTGAAATGCCAAGAGAAAACCGACCCCCAGCCAGGGGTGTGTTCCTCATGGAAGGGAGTAATCCCAACAGCCAAAGGACAAGTCCCACTAGAGCAGAGAGGAGCAAGATTCCTAGTAGGTAGTACATAGCTTACACAGGACCCTGCTTCTTCTGAAAAGGACCCATAATCTCCCAGAGGCTCACATGAACACACCTCCTTTTTCTCTTTGCCTGGTGGCAAGCGGTCCTGTAAACCTCAGGAGGGACAGATTTTGTCCTTGGAAAGTGGGCCCATCATGTCTGGCCCTGGAATCTGAACACCCTCCCGGTGTTTAGGACCTAGAAGGAGTCCTCCCATCTAGGGAGTAACAGTTGGTGTGTGAGTTCCCTTTCCAAGTTTTTAGAAGAACGAAGTCAGCCAGGCGTGGTTGCACACACCCATAATCCCAGCCAATCAGGGGCAGAAGCAGGAGGACCACAAGGTCGTGGCCAGGCTAGCTACTTAGTGAGACCCTGA
Organism: Marmota marmota marmota; assembly: GCF_001458135.2. Lineage (NCBI taxonomy): Eukaryota > Metazoa > Chordata > Mammalia > Rodentia > Sciuridae > Marmota > Marmota marmota. The sequence goes on along the minus strand of NW_026000241.1, from coordinate 4,783,076 downwards.
CTGTAAAGAAATAAAAGGGCCGAGGTTGTAGCTCAGTGGTAAAATGCTCCTGGATTCGATCCCCTGAGCCATATATATGAACAAGGTCACCTGGGTGAATTTGTGGAGCAGTTGGGCTGGAGCTGGGAGGACTTGACTTCTGAATTCCAAAGGGCCTTTTGCACTTGTTCCAAATTGATTACATATATGATCACCTCTTGTATCTTAGGATCAGTGACAAGTTCTGAGATCACAAATGGTCTCCCCTACAGTATTTCACAGTGGCTCAGTTTGAAGTTTTGGGGTGACTCTGATTCTTCACAGGCCCGCCTATAGGCCAAGGCTGTCACTAGGGTTTGGGGATTTTTTTTGCACAATTTTACCAAGGTGCTTTTAATCCATTGATTGTCCCTTTCCACTTCGTCTGACAATTGAGTGAGCCATGAGGTGTAAAGATATAAGCGGTGCCCAATACCCATGAGGCCTCATGTGTCACTTTGGAGACTGAGGCCCCAGAATCACTCTGGAGTGACGTAGGGATCCAAACTGAGGGATGGTTTCCTTTCATAGAGCTCTAGTGACCTGTTGGGCCTTTTTAGTTCAGGTGGGGTATGCTGCTATCCACCCAGAAAAGGTGTCACCAAAACCCAGAAGGTGTTTATATCCTTGCCATTGGGGGAAGGAATCTGGAAGAAGTCTACCTGCCAGTAATCCCTGGGGAATGCACCCCATTACTACAGAAGGTTAGGTAAAGGGTGTTGTTTGGTTGCCCACACCCCCACATGGAGGCCCTTTCACAGGTGTGGGGCAAGCTCTTGTGACCTCCCGAATAGCAGACATGAAGTCTTTCCCTGCAAAGGCCTGAGTGCCAAAGTCATCAGGGCCTCCCTCCGTAAGTGGCACAAGTCTTGGTTTCCTTTATTAATTTCCCACTGGTCAGCCTGAGGCAGTCATGTTTTATGATCTCCCTTTTACTCCACCAGCTGTCTTCTGCTGCTTCTGTCCCCATTGTTTACCCATTTCCTCAACCAATTTGTCCCTCTGAACCCTGAGTCCAGAAATTTTTAAAGCTTTATGCCCAGTATGTAGGGGGTGGGGGACTCAGAGGTTCACAATCTGTAGAAGTCCACATAAAAGTAGTTTTTTCCTACTGTATTGGGCACGGGACCCAGGCCTGAATACAAAAATAATAAACCAAGGACTCTGTGAAAATCAGAGCCTGGGAAAGTGAGAGTTCCCCTTCCCTTCCCTGCACCAGAGCGGGTTTTCAAGGAACCTAATTTACACCATTCACTCTCATCTTTTGGATTGTAAAGGACTTTCCCAAGGATCTAACTGCTTTTCTTTCAAATGTAAACACCCCTGTGAAGTCTCCAGGCCAGGCTAAAGGCCTTGAGCTAGTCCCTCTTGCCTGAAAACTCTTTTGCAGAAATTCTTGCTGATAGTCTAAGAACAGTTATGGTGAGGGTTTCTGGAGAACTTAATTAAGATATTCTGTGGAGGAGGGGGTGCCACTACATGACCAAAACACTTTACAATTTTAGAGGAAAAGTTTATTCCAGGATCACATTTTCAGAGGTCTCAGTCCACAGACATTCCTTAGGCTCCATTCCCAATGTAATCACATCCTTAAAAATTTACATTCCCAAATACAGGCCTTGTCCTCACTGGCCTTGTGAAAGGAACAACTTAGCTCTTGCATCACCTGATAAAAGAAAGACTAATAATCCATCCTAGCAGATGGCACTAAACAAGCTAAGAGGCTGCTTTCAAGTTCCCCAAGAGTGACCCCTGTGGAACTCAGCTGACTCTTAACAATAGAGAGGCACAAGGTCAATTTGACCAGCTTGGTCTTCAACACCTAGCAAAACACTTATAACCAGAACAGCCATTTAATAGAACTAATGTGTTAGTCAAGCCAAAGTGACTCCATTCTGTAAACAGCCATGCCAAATAGAAAGGTCATGACTGGGGCAAGTTGTTCTTTTCCTTTTGCTATAGAAACCCTTAAGAACACGGAACTACCTAATGGGGCATTGTTTCTTAACTAGGGTAACGGGGCTGTGTTTCTGGAACTGGGGTGACTGGGCTAATTGTGATTGGCTAAGCGTCCCTCCTCCTGACTGCACTCTCCAGCTTCTGTAACCTGGCTGGCTTGCATTGGCTGGACCCCCAAACGTCCTGTCCCTTTTGTGGCTTTCAGGCTTATAAGGGGCATCCTTGCAATTGTTTGGGGTTGATCAGGGGAATAGCTGTATGTTCTGGTCAGTCGCCACCAGTGTGCTTCAATAAGGGCTTGATGAGATACATGAGTGGTCTGGAAGTCAATTTATGAAACCCGGGGATGAAGCTTTAACTATAACATTAAGTCATACACTTGTGTCAGTTCCACAACACTGATGCCCCCAAATTTTGAGAAATTTTTCCTTTGCAAGGCTCAATTTACCCCTGCCTGCCAAAAATTGGATTGGCCTCTGTGCCTTGGTCTTCCTTACTCCTCAAACTGACATTTTATATAACAATCAAAGATTGTCTATCCTGATAAAGGCACACACTGGCTACAAGAGAGCCATTCCGTTTATTCCTTTACTCATAGGGATAGAGATATCCACCAGGATTGCCACAGGAGCAGCAGGATTAGGAACTCTCTTTACTACTATAAAAATTGTCTGTACAGTTTATTGAAGATATCCAACAGGTCACCAATTTGGTACTGGCATATGTCATCCAGCAAAATCATCAGGGCCTAGATCTCCTGTGCCTTTCTAGGGGAAAAATGTAGCTTCTATGTCAATCACTTGGGACTGATAGGGGATATGTTTAAACAACTACAGGACCAAGTGGAACAACAGAGAACTAGTCAGTTCTTAAAACACAGGACTTCCTGGCTTCTCCCATCTTTCAACTTCTCTAATGCTGGTCTTTCTGGCAATGACCTTTCCCCTCTGCTTTGTTTATTTTATACAGAAGCAACTTCTTGACAAGGTGACCTATCTAGCCCACCTTGAAAGAACATTCAAAAGCCATTCTACTTCACTCACAATGTGACTCTCCTGAACCCCATAATAAATCATTCTCCTGAGTCCCATAAGGAAGGAATCACCCATGATGATGTTGAAATTCCCTCTCTCTACACCCACTCAAGCCACAACCACCAGAACTGTATATGACATAGCCCCAATGAATTATGCCCTAAGAGCCTGGAATGAAGGACATGGACAATGGGCCCCCAAGGAACCTCTTTTCCTCTTCCTCTACCTGCCCTCCTTCACTGTCCTGGTGGCCCCTCCCACAAAGAATGCCCATCAAAAGTACCTAACTCTTCCCATACCTGGCTCTGCTAAGGCCATATAAAAGCCAGACCCTCATGGTGGCCCACCACCATTTCTCATGAAGTTTGCCCCTCTAGTACTTAATAGAGCATCACTGGTCCATGAGGTCTGCATCCATTCTTGTGTGTGTGTGTGTGTTCCCTTCTATGAGCTTTTAGGAAGCATGGTTGCCAGGTTTAGAGTTGGGCAAATTTTAGGAGTGACTTCAGGGGATTACAGTATGAGGCTTGGAGTTGGAGCTTGGTCAGTCACCTTCCAGTTAGCCATTGATCTCCCTACTTAATCCACCAGACATCTTCTGCTGGCTGATATTGATGTCTTTTAATTTCAAGGACACTGAGCTTGGTGGCTAGTAAGTGTCCTAGGGTTAATTTGGTGGCCTCCTCCACCAAAAGGGCTGTGGCCACCAAGCCCCTAGGTATCTAGGCCATGCACAGGACATGGAATCCAACTGTTTAGAAAAGTAAGCCACAGATTGAGGAATATACCTCAGTTTTTGAGTGAAGACTCATGCCACACCTTGTCTCTCAGCTACATGCCAGGTGAATGGTTCATGTAAGTTGGGAATCTCCAAGGCTGTGGCAGATAAGTCCCTGAGCTTTAGAAAGAACCTGTTTTGGGCTAGGGTTGGCTCACCGTTTCCTAGGAGGCTAAGGCAGGAGGACTGCAAACTAGACATTAGCCTGGGCAATTGAGACCCTTTATCAAAATAAAATAAGTGGGGCTGGGGATTATACCTCAATTGTAGAGGATGTACTTAGAAACTGTGAGGCCTTGGGTTCAACATGCAGAACTGCAAGCAGAACTGCAAAAAAAAAAAAAAAAAAAAAAAA
>NW_026000241.1:4761448-4773532 GCF_001458135.2 Marmota marmota marmota | reverse complement strand
TCTCCTGTAGAGGTGGTGCTGTTGGTTGGACACTTACACCCTCTGGTGATAGAAAGGTGTTAGTAGCAGTCTCCTTTTGTAACTTTCCCCCGATGCCTTTTTCTGCTCTAAGCTTTCTTCCTCTATCTTTGTCTGAACTGAAGGCTTTGGACTAATCAAACCAAATACCAACGTCCACAATGGCAATGTGCCAACTGGCAGAGTCCCTGGGCTTTTCTTTTCTATTCTTTTTAAATCTTCACCATGATGATTCCATTGTGATATATTCAACAACTCCTCCTTAAAAAGCCATGGGCTACATTTTTGTATTGTATCAACGTGTGCCCTGACTGCTCTTGATTTTACTGGGATGCTTCCTTCCTCTAACAATTTACTTAACACTCTTTTGGTTTGTTTTTTACTAATTTCTGATCCCATATTTCTACTATAATACAACCCAACAAGATAACACCAAACAAAACCGAGACAGAATGAAATAAAAATGGAACCACATGAAATCATTATAGCCTTTCTATCCTCCTGACATGTGCATCCGTCCTTTCTCCCTATCTGTACCTCAGATGCAAATAGTTTTTCCTCAGATGTGAGCGGTTTTTCTTCCGTCTCACTCATCTCCAGGGACAGGCAACTTAAAACAAAAGTGAAGCAAAACAAAAGAGGAATCTTAAAATGGCTACCCATCCTCTCACCCTGCCCTTAGGGGCGAGCAGTTTACCTTATCACTTACCCTCAGTCGTTCTGTCCCCGTGGGAGCCACCAAATGCTGCAGTCTGGCTGGGCACAATTCAGGAGCCACTTGTCAAAAGAAACGAACTTTATTTTTAGAACCACACACGCCAAACAAAACAGCTCCTCAGGACTTACCTTCAGAGCCCAACTGCCACCATGGGCTTCCCACAAGCCTCTCAACCTCCCCCACTCCTCCTGCTCTTGAGGCCAATTGGCTGGGTCGTGTGGGCGGAGCCAAAAACGTCCCCCAATGAGCAGCTCCGTAGTCTGAAAGGGCAGGGAAACAGCCCAATGAGCATCACTGCAGAGGAGCCAATCAGCTAGAAGTTGCTGGGGCCGCTGTGAGCCAATCATCAGCTGGCAGTCTGAAAGTTTGCTGGGGCCCCTTCGGCTGTGGCTCTCAGCAACACGGCAATCTGATTTTCCTGCCCTTGAACTGTAAGAAATATTGTACAGATGATAGCTATAATTAATTCAATAGGGAAGTCTAAGTTGAAATTACAATTGAAGAGAATTGCTATCCCACTGAAAATGAATTTCATTCTCAGATCTGTATCACAAAAGAAGAACTTTATCACAGTATTATCAATATTTACCCAAAAAAATTCTTAAAGAAAAAGCTAATGTATATTAATGTGCATTTTGTTTCAAACATTTAAGAAAATCTAAAAAAGCATGCACAAAAATCTGGTTTGAAGGAAATGTACATCTTTCGCTATATCACGGGCATATACAAATATGTGAAAATGAATTTCACCATTATGTGTAATCATATGTGCCAATACTATGGAAAAAAATATGCCATCAAACTGTGAAAAATATAAAATCCATGTAAAAATGTCATTTTCCCCTGAGAAGAAACATACACAAGTATACGTGTACCTGTATATATAAAATTACAAATTGTAATATAAAATGAATTGTATTCTGCCATAATGTATAATAAATTAGAATAAATAATTTAATAAAAAAAGACACTATTACATTTGCTACCCGCCCCCCCCCAAAAAAAAACTACATATAAATAAAGTCTAATGGCATATTAGAAATACATATCAAATTGCTTTGGAGCCAACATGCTTCAAAATGTTAGAAGACATACTACCAGATTTGATTCAAAATATAGTACCTATTAAACTCAGATAGTACAGCCTACCTAAACTAAACTCAGAAATGTTTCACCTCAATCTTTATTTCAAAGAATCCAGATTAGAAACACACAGTGCAGAAATTACTTTAAGAATGAATTACTGGTCAAAATAACATAAGTTTTGGGAAATCTCTAGGTAGTACAGTTTCTGGAGACTTCTAAACTAATTATTTTGCACCAAGTTCTTCATATCAATTGCACATATAGAATTCTGCTACATGAAGAATTTTCATAGGCCTCTGAAACTATCTTACAACAGGAGAATTCTCTTCTGAGAATATTTCACATTCACAGGGTTTTAATCCACTGTGACTTCTTACATGTGAACCAAATGTAGATCATTGAACATGACTTCTATTGCAGGGTCCACTGCATACTGTGTTCATTTATAGGAGTATCCTGAACCAAGATGACAAGCATTCCCATATCCTTTGCAATAATAAAAGTTATTGCACCTGTATTCTCATGTTTGCAACAAAGTTTATTCCCACTTTTCTATATTCACAGTTACTCTCCAGTGTGTTCTTCCGTGTAGTTGAAGCAATCTGAGAAAAAGACGGTTTTACATTGCTGATATCATTAAGGTTTCTCCTCCGTGTGAATTGTTTCATGGTATCAAAGGGAACTGTGAGGGGCTGGGGATATAGCTCAGTTGGTAGAGTGCTTGCCTTGCATATAGAAGGCCTTGGGTTCAATCCCCAGCACCACACACACACACACACACACACAGAGAACTGTAGTGAAGGCTTTCTCACTTTGTTTACACTCATGGAGTTTCTCTCAAAAGTGAATCCTTGACGTTTGAGAAGGTAACTGGAGGGAGTGAAGGCTTCGCTGCTTTCTTCACACACACAGGGTTTCTCTCCAGTGTGCATTCTTTCTGTGTGGAGGAATCACTGGAGGATTTCCCACACTGCTCTCATGCATGTTTTCATTTCACTGTGAATTCTTTAATGTTGTTTGAGGGGACAGGGATAACTGTAGGCTTTGCCACATGGCCTTCATACACAGGGTTTTTCTCTGGTGTACATTATTTCGTGTCTTCTGATTGAACAGGACTGAATGAAAGCTTTCCCACACTGTTTACATGTATAGGACTTCTCTTCCCTGTGAATTCATTCATGTGCTTTGATGGGGCTAGAAGAACTAAAGCCTATTTCACATTGCTTACACATATAGGGTTTATCTCCAGTGTTTTCTCACGTCTTTTGATAGCATCAGAATGACTGAAAGGTTTCCCATTGTTTACCTGTATAGGGTTTCTATCCCTTATGAATCCGTTCATGTTTTCTAATGGAGCTGGAAGAACTAAAGGTTTTTCCACATTGTTTACATATGTAGGGTTTCTTTCCACTATGAATCTGTTCATGAATTTGAAGGGAATTGGGAAAACAAAAGGCTTTTCCACATTGCTTGCATTCATAAGGTTTCTCTCCACTGTGAATTCGTTCATGGATTTTAATATAATAGGTAGAACTAAAGGCTTTTCCACAGTGCTTACATACACAGGGTTTTTCTCCACTGTGAATCTGTTCATGTGTTTTCATGCATCTAGAAGTACTAAAGCCTTTTCCACATTGCTTACATATATAGGGTTTCTCTCCACTGTGAAGTCGTTCATGTTTTCTAATGGAGCTGGAAGAACTAAAGGCTTTTCCACATTTCTTACATACATAAGGTTTCTTTCCGCTGTGAATTTGTTCATGAATTTGAAGGGAATTTGGAAAATGAAAGGCTTTCCCACATTGATTGCATTTATAAGGTTTCTCTCCACTGTGAATTCGTTCATGGATTTTAATGTAATAGAAAGAACTAAAGGCTTTTCCACATTGCCTACATACACAGGGCTTCTCTCCACTGTGAATCTGTTCATGTTTTCTAATGGAGCTGGAAGAACTAAAGCCCTTTCCACACTGCTTACATACAAAGGGTTTCTCTCCATTGTGGGTTATTTCATGTATTTGAAGGGATCTGGGGAAATGAAAAGCTTTCCCACATTGTTTGCATGTATAAGGTTTCTCTTCACTATGAATGCGTTCATGTGTTTTCATATGGTTAGAAGAATTAAAGCCTTTTCCACATTGCTTACATACATATGGTTTTATTCCACTGTGAATTTGTTCATGCATTTGAAGAGAACTGAGAAAAGGAAAGGCTTTCCCACATTGTTTACATGTATAAGGCTTCTCTCCACTGTGAATTCGTTCATGTTTTCTAATGGAGCTGGAGGAAATAAATTGTTTCCCACACTGCTTACATACATAGGGTTTCCTTCTAGTGTGCGTTATTTCATGTCTTTGAAGGGATCTATGTAAATGAAAAGCTTTCCCACATTGTTTACAAACATAGGGTTTCTCTCCACTGTGAATTTGTTCATGGATTTTTATGTAATAGGAAGAACTAAAGGCTTTTCCACATTGTTTACATACACAGGGTTTCTCTCCACGGTGAACTTGTTCATGGATTTTAAGGCGATAGGAAGAACTAAAGGCTTTTCCACATTGCTTACATACACAGGGTTTCTCTCCACTGTGAATTCGTTCATGGATTTTAATATAATAGGAAGAACTAAAGGCTTTTCCACAGTGCTTACATACACAGGGTTTCTTTCCACTGTGAATTTTTTCATGTGTTTTCATGTATCTGGAAGTGCTAAAGGCTTTTCCACATTGCTTACACACATAGGGTTTCTTTCCACTGTGAATCTGTTCATGAATTTTAAGGGAACTGGGAAAACGAAAGGCTTTGCCACATTGTTTGCATTTATAAGGTTTCTCTCCACTGTGAATTCGTTCATGAACTTTAATGTACCTAGAAGAACTAAATGCTTTTCCACAGTGCTTACACACATGGGGTTTCTCTGCTGTGAGAGTTCTTTCATGCTTCTGAAAACATTGGGGATCATGGAAGGCTTTCCCATGTTCCTTATATTCATATGGCTTCCCTCCATGTTCCAGATACCCATGTGCTTTGTGTCTAACATGAGCTGTCTGGGGCACGGCTAGGGATGAATCTGCAACGAGGACATCTCCACACACATGGTGTTCACTTGGTTTTACTCCAGAAGAACTTCTCTTGTTTATAAGAGGATCTAAGATCTGGCTGAATATTTCTCCATACTGATTATCTTCTTTCTGTTCCCAGAGTCTCTCAATCACTTGAATTCTGCAAAGAACAGAAACTACATTACTAAGGATTTACTTATTAATGATCTACCAGAACAACAGATTTTATGTTGTGTGAGCTTTACTATTGAGCTACATTCCAGTCCTGTTAAAGTTATTTTTCATTTTTTGAAACAGCCTCTCAGTAAGTTGCTCAGGAGTTCACTAAGGTGCTGGCCTCCCACTTGTGATCCTCCTGCCTCAGTCTCCCAATCGCTGAGATTACAGGTATGCACTACCAATTACCTTGGGGTTCTAAATACTCCTTCCAAGTAATGTATTTTTTTAATCCTGAAGATGTTTATCAAATTACAAAAGAGTACTATTTATGTGAAATGCATGGGACAAAATTCAGATAAGATACCTTCAAAATGGGTCCCACTTGAGGGTAATTTCATACATATCCAGTAATTTGTGTATGGAACACAGTATATAATATATATATAAAATAAATTATCAGAAAGTGTCACTTAAGACAGCAAATGGTTCCCATACTGGAACATTTTGGATCTTGAACTTTCCCACTCAAACTGTATGTATTGTTAAAAAAAAAAAAAAAGACAAAAACAAAAACAAAAAACAGATTAAATCATGGCATGTATATTTTCCTTCTCTTCATGACTTTTTTTTTAAAGATTTCCATTTCTTTTTTTCTTTTAAGAGAGAATTTTAATATTTATTTATTTTTGTTTTTTAGTTTTTGGCGGACAAACATCTTTGTTTGTATGTGGTGCTGAGAATCAAACCCGGGCTGCACACATGCCAGGTGAGCGCGCTACCACTTGAGCCACATCCCCAGCCCTCTCTCTTCATGACGTTTTTATACATTACTCCAAGATTTATGAGGTACATTGCCTTATCTTGTGAGTTCAATTACCTTAGATTTCTCCAGGAAATATAGTGATCATCGATGGCCTGATTTTTCCAGTGTTTTCCTAAAATGCAGACCCAGAAACATCATTGTCAGTTCAACATTACATAAAAATTATCAGTGTCTTGTAGATCTGTTGAATAATGTCATCATGCCAGTATAGTCATCAGAATGTGAACCTTCCATATTCCAGATCATGGAACAGAACTGATAGGCAAGTAAAAACCATTCTCTGATTGACAAAGTGAGGGAAAAAAATGTCACCCTTACCTATAGTGGTCAGGTTCCAGAAGGTTTCCTGCATCACATCTCTGAAGAGCTTTTTCTGGGAAGGATCCAGCAGAGCCCACTCCTCCAGGGTGAAGTTCACAGCCACATCCTCAAAGGTCACCGACTCCTAAAATATCCCACAGGTATTCCAAGGAGGAAAATGAGACATACTGCAGACCTACACTCAGTTTGTGAGAATCTCATATGGTATTGTGTCTCCCAATACTCCATCACTTGGGTGTCACACTCTTACTCTCCAGCCAGGCTCACATCCTCTCACATCAATTCTGATGCTGGATCATATCTACTTGTTAGAGTAACAAAAAGAACAGGAACTCTGGCTGTGCTCCTGGATCACTCCAATTCTCTTTGTACACTCATCTTTAGCCCTTCTCACCACAAAGTCCAACATGTGCTGCACGTAATATCAGTAGCTGTTAGGAGACAGCATATTCTTAGAAATACTTGAGGACAAACTTTGATCTTTGTTGATATCTGGGAACTACTGTTAGTATGACCCTCACCAGCATAACTGTAAAGAGGGAATTGGGTTCCTAAGCAGGTTATCCCAACAAAATTCAGCCTGTTTAAATCTTGTTGCTCCTCTACATGTTTGTGAGACTTTGACATGCTTGTTAGATGTTGCCTATCTCATTATCCCCTGAAATACACCTGGGTGATGAATCTTTAGTGAACTGGATCAGATTTTAAAACTCTTTTTTTGGCTAGGGATATAGCTCAGTCGGTAGAATGCTTGCCTTGCATGCACAAAGCCCTGGGTTCAATCCCCAGCATCACAAAAACAAAACAAAACAAAACAAAACCTCTTTTTACAACTCTTTATTTAGGGAATTAAGCACATCATTTGGGGTTACACTAAGGCACCATAACTGGAAGCCTGTATGTTAGTTTCTGTACATCCACAAGAATATAATAGTAAATAAGACTCATGAAGGATAACTCAGTATACTCATAGGTAATTATTAAGATTTTTGTTGGAGAATGTCAAAGCTGAATAAAATAAGGGGAAAAGTGGTACATGTTCTTAAAAAGATTTCAGTGTCACCAAGGTGTCACCTCTCACAGGACCTATAAAAATTGCAAAAATGCTAAAAACAAGTCCTTTTCCTAGGAAAACAAAAACTAGGTCATGCCTGGTACAGTGGCACACTCCCATAATCCCATTGACTTGTATATAGTGAGACCCTGTTTCAAAATATTTTAAAAAATAAGATAAAGGAATAAATTTTGGGCCTGGTGTGGTGGAGCACGCCTGTAATCCCAGTGGCTCAGGAGGCTGAGACAGGAGGATCATGAGTTCAAAGCCAGCTTCAGCAATGGCAAGGCACTAAGCAACTCAGTGAGACCCCGTCTCTAAATAAAATACAAAAATAGGGCTGGGGATGTGACTCAGTGGCCAAGTGCCCTGAGTTCAATCCCTGGTACCAAAAAAAAAAAAGAAAGAAAGAAAGAAAGAAATTAATTTTGGGGCTGGGGATATAGCTCAGTTAGTAGAAGGCTTGGCATGCACAAGGCCCTGGGTTCAATCTCAGCACCACAAAAAAATTTAAAAAAAATAAAAGTTTTAAAAAAGGCTTAGGATGTGGCTCAGTGATTTAGGGCCTTTGGCATCAACCCAAACCAACAAGAAAAAAGAAAAAAAAAAAAAAGGAAGAAAACAAAGGCAAAAAACTAATTTATGAAAGCCTCTGGGCATAATGAACCTCTAATGATATTTAAATTCGTTGGAATAAGAGAGTGATAATTTTATTGCTCTTTTAAATTAGGAAACACTCTATTTTATTTTTTAGTTGTAGTTGGACACAATACCTTTATTTTATTTATTTTTATTTGGTGTTGAGGATCAAACCCAGGGCCTCGCATGTGCTAGGCAAGCGCTCTACCACTGAACCACAACCCCAGCCCCAAGGAAACATTTAAGTAATTACATTTAAGTAATTTAAGTAATTACCATCAATTCATATTTAAGTAATTACCTTAAATGTGAATGTTCTGCAGAAAGACTGGCAGAAAACAAGCTGTTAATGAGGGTCAGGACACCAATATCTGAAAGCAATACTTTATTCATGGTGTCACAGCCCAGAGAGATAAATCCCAAAGTCTGAGCACTGAGCACAGCAGGGCCATTACTTTATATAAGCATGTTTGGGGTACATCAAGGCAAGGGAGTTGGTGCAATTATATTGGAAGGTGTATTCTACATTTAAAAAAATTTTTTTTTGAAATTGTAGATGGATAGAATGCCTTTATTTTATTTGTTTCTTTTTATGTGGTGCTGGGATCTCACCCAGTGACTCATGCATGCTAGGCAAGTTCTCTGCCGATGAGCTACAGCGCCAGCCCACATTCTATATTTCTTATATGGATGCAAGCTTGTCAACTGCCCAGGGACTCTTAGCTCCTACAACTTAGGGACTTTTACTACACCAAGCCTAAAGTAGGATTGTTCTGTCTCTATTGCTTGGTTTATTGTTTCTGCCACTGCAGTTATCTTTTATAGGTACCTGTTAGCCACCACAAGCCTCTATGCTTACATGTCAGTAAGCTGAGCTTCTGTGTGTCCACAGGCAAAAACCACAGCCTGACAGCTCTTAAACTGCCAAAGTTCCCATTTTGCTCTACCACAATACAGAATCTTTACCAATTCTATCTTGTTCTGAGCTACAAGACACATTTTACAAACCTAAAGGAACACAAATTGTGGGGAGCAGATGAGCCCATAGTCATCAGCTGATCCTACATTGTGGCAAAGGCCAAGCCTGGGAAACATTCCTTGCCAAAGGTGAGGATGTGAACAGTCTTGACACTCGGCTCTGACTTCACAGACTTCAGTTATCAAATGTTCCAGTACATTGCTGTTTCTGGGTACAGCAGTTTCTACCTCTGTAACTTTTTAGTGCACAAAGAAGCTTCTTAATAACTCACAAGCTTTGAATTTGAACACTTTACAATGCCCCAATAGTTAAACTTCCTGATTAGGAGTCCCTATATAATAAACTTTTTTTTTTCCTATATAATAAACTTGCAGAGCTAGTTCTGGGTCACTGTTCCTCCATCAGAAGGCAGTGTCCCACCTGGCCCCAGCTTTGCTTAAAAATGTCTCTGTGTTTTTCTCCATCTCCAGTCCCCAGTACTCAAGATCCTTTGTTGAAGTTTCATGGGCCGCAGCAAGAAATCATAGTCAGTTGCTCACTTTCTATACTGAAAGACCATACTGAAATGAAACCAGACATCAATAGCATAAACATAGCTGGAAAATGTCCAAGAAACTGCACACTCCATGGTTGAATGGCACAGGCATTGAAAGAAATAATACCAAAGAAATTTAAGTATTTTGAAATATGTGAACATGAACAAACATGTTAACATCACTTGTGGGATACAGAAAAAGCAGTGCATAGGGAGGAAACTTAAAACAATGAATGCATGTATTAGAAAAGAAGAAAGACCTTTAATCAACAGTTTAATGTACCACATTGGATAACTGCCAAACCAGAGCAAGATAATTTTAAGTAAAGCACAGAAAAATAACTTGGAAGAAATCAACCAATTTCTGGAAAGAAACAACCCACACTATCTCACTGAGGAAAGATAATCAATGTAAATAAGGCACTATGTATTACAGAAACAATAGCAACTCAACAACAGGGAGAAGCAGGCTCACTGACTGGTCTCTTTGGCTAATTCTAACATTTAATAACACCAATCATCACAATTTCTCCAGGTAATAGATGTTAAAGTACTTCTTAATAATGTATGAGTCCTATAGGGCCATGATACTAAACTAGATAGACATTATAAGAAACAAAATAAATAGATATATAGAGAGATAAAGGAATGACTGAGGTTCTCAAAAGAAAGAAAGAAAGAAAGAAAGAACGAACGAACGAACTGGGGATGTATCTCAGTGAGAGTTCCCTGGGTTTCAATCCCAGTACAGGGGAGGAGAGAGAGAAGACAAAAATTTTTTATGAATAAGGATGAAAAAATCTTCAACAGGGTCTGGGGATAGCTCAGCAGTAAAGCACCTGCCTAGCACAGATGAGGCCCTGACTTTGATCCCCAGCACTGCAAAAATAAATATATAAATAAATAAGAAAAAAGCCCACAACAAATAATGGTATATTACATCTATCCTTATTTAAACACAATACTCCAACAAAATCCAAGTAGAAATTCTTTCAAGTATTTTTCAAAAATATTTTGTTGTCAATAGACCTTATTTTATATATTTGTACATGGGGCTGAGAATCGAACCAGTGCCTCACTAGGAAAGCATCTACCACTGAGCCATAACCCCAGCCCCTACTATAAACAATGACCAAACATTAAAAAGTCAACTCATGTAATTGATCATTTCAACAAGATAAACAACAAACCTTTTCCAATCCGCCATCTGCGGTGGGACCACCACCGAGATGCAGATTTTTGTAAAAACCCTTACAGGGAAGACTAATACACTCGAGGTTGAACCCTCGGACACTATAGAAAATGTAAAAGCCAAGATCCAGGATAAGGAAGAATTCCTCCTGATCAGCAAAGACTGATCTTTGCTGGTAAGCAACTGGAAGATGGACGTACTTTGTCTGACTACAACATTCAGAAGGAGTCCACCCTTCATCTTGTGCTGAGGCTTTGTGGTACTGCTAAGAAAAGGAAGAAGAAGTCTCACACCACTCCCAAGAAGAAAAGCATAAGAGAAAGAAGGTTAAGTTGGCTGTCCTGAAATATTATAACGTGGATGAAAATGGCAAAATTAGCCGCCTTCATCGTGAGTGTCCTTCAGATGAATGTGGTGCAGGAGTTTTTATGGCCAGCCACTTTGACAGACACTATTGTGGCAAGTGTTGTCTGACTTACTGCTTCAACAAACCAGAAGACAAGTAATGTATTTAAGATAATAAAAGACATGAACTAAAAAAGATAAACAACAAAAACTCTAAGATCAAACCAATAGGTACAGAGAAACCATAAGAAATAATAATGATAGGCATTGAGACTGAGATGAAACAAATAAAAAACGACTTCTCACACGTGCCATTATTGCCTACCTACAAAATCCCAAAGAACCAACAAAAACTCCTGCAATTAATACTGGAGTGTAGCATGGTTGCAAAACACACAGGACCTTAATATACACACAGGACCTTTCTGTATATCAAGTATAAAAAAAAAAATCAATGTCAAATTAAAAACAACACCACTGAAACCAAACAAAAAGCTGGACAAAGAGACAGAGAAACAATTTCAGAAAAATGAAGGATCACTTAAGAAAAACGCTCAAGGGTAGAGGTAATCAATGAAAGATACATCTTAGTGCCTCCGGAGGCTGAGAGAAAGGAGGATCTCAAGTTCAAAGCCAGCTGCACCAACTTACTGACAACCATGTCTCAAAATAAAAAAGAAAAAGCGCTGGGGATGTATGTAGTTGAGTAAAGTGTCCCTGGGTTCAATCCCCACTACAAAAAAAACACGGAGGTGGGGGATAGGCAGTGCTTGGGGATATGCCTCAGCGGTTAAGGACCCTGAGTTCAATGTCGGTTAGCAAACCAACCAACCAACCAACCCACCCAAGGGTGAAACGTCCTAAGACGATGCTGCCACCCTCCATCCTCCCTTCATCCGCCACCTTCTTTGTACTCCCCTTTGCTCCCCTCTAGAAAGAAAAGTCCTTTCTGCCGAACCACTGAGAGGTCTGCAGACTTCACAGCTGGGCTTCCCTGCTTTGCGGTTCTCTTAAATGCAGCTGTGCCTTCCTCCATCCGCATTTTCTAAACCAATGTCCAGCGGGCGCTGATTTCCAGTAGGGGGCCCTGGCAGAAGGGTCCACAGATCTGTCCGCCTCCTGCCCCCACAAGCCCCGGGGCTGAGGGTCAGTC
>NW_026000241.1:4748862-4758862 GCF_001458135.2 Marmota marmota marmota | reverse complement strand
CCGCTTGAGCCACATCCCCAGTCCCAAACAATAGCAATTAAAAACTTCATTTTTGAAAGTAAAATATTTACATATGAACAAGTAACTGTGCAAAATTTACATGAAAAAATGGAAAGACAGGGATTTTCCTAAAAGATAAAATAAAAGGTGTAACAGTTCTCAGGTGCTGATAAAAAATACTGATCAGCCTTCAGTCCACAGGCTCAGACTGAAGTCTAACGTGAGGATCCACACGGAGAAAGCCCAAGTATTTACAGTCATAAAAGTACTATCAATAGACAATTTAATACAATAACCTCTGAAAATATAAAGAACCAATTAGTATATTTGTAATAAAAAAATAGGTACAAAGAAGGGGCTTTGCTCTGGGGTCTGTAAAGTCGGCCTTCGGCTGGCATACAGTCTCTTAGCAAAATAATTATAGTTTACATAGCCATTTTCATGTTATGTGCCGAAGATTATGTACAATTACTGACAAAATACACCAACCATTTTTCAACACTTGATTCACACTGAGAAACAGTCTTTTGATGATTCTTCTCAACTTTGATTTTATTTAATCTAAGTTTTCACTTTTAGCTAAAAAACACAGTGCAAGTAAAATATATTTATGCTGAAAAAGTTCTCATTTCTTTTAACATTACAGCTTCACAAACTGTAGCAAATAAAATGCATTTGTACAGATGCTGAGCACATTCAGAAGGGGCGGCTCGCTGGGCTCCGGCCTCCACCAGGCGGGACCGTGGGCCCACTCGAGGTGACGGTGCTGCGGTAAACCGCACGTTCCTGCAGAACTTCAAACGGAGCGGGGAAGAAGAGGAGGAAGATAAATAGTCTAAAAATCAGTTTGCTTAGCCAACTGACTGTTACAAAAATTAAATAAGTGAAATGAGGTCATCGGCTGTAGACAGACACCTACGTGGTACGTTAGGTGAACTAAACCAAAATGCACGAGGACCTGGGGCTGTGCGCGCTGGCAGGGCAGCGCGGTCGCTGAACGGCAGTCTTTAATATGGCTTGTTTGGCCAGAAGGCCACTCAGTCGAGGTTGAGCGGGGGCGTAGCCGACCTTCAGGAGCATCCACAGGCCTGTGTTCTCTGCAACAGGAGAGGTTTCCTTCCACACTGAGCTGATTTGGAAACTGGAATATAAAACTGTTCCATGGCAAAGAGGTGGCTGTTTTTAAACAATATCCCATTTGCTTGTTACAAAAAGGCGCGATCTGCAAATACATGAAAACGTCCCCAGGCGTCTCGGTCAGAAACCCCGGCAGCCTGTGTTACTGGATGAGCGCTTTGTAGAGCAACAGTGAATGGCTCGTCTCGCGCTCGTTCTCTAAACAAATATGAGCTCCCCGAGGTTGACCCGTGTGATTCTCTGCCGCGTGAACCGCCTGGGGGCTCCCACGCCGGAGCTGCCTGGGACCGCCACACCGGGGCCCGAGCCCTTTTGAACGGTTTGCTGCTGGACCTCTCCTTTGCCTCCCGGCCGCGCGGACGCGAAGGCCACGGACATGGTGGTGGCGCGGGCAGAGCCGGTGATCACCGGGGTCTATCCTCCTGCGGCGCCCGGCAGCCCGAGGTGCCCATTCTCCGCAGCGCGGCCGGGGCGGGGGGCGCAGCGCCGTGGGCTCGCACGCCCCGCCGCTGCCGCCGACCGCCAGAGCCGCAGCGCTACTGCTCTGAGCGCCGCCGCCGCCGCAGGCCGAGCTCCGCGCAAGGCCCCCAGGAGCCCACCCCGCGCCCCGCGCCCGCTCGCTGGGCACAATAAAAACTTTATACTTTCTTTATTCCTATCTGCATCAACAGATATTTCTTCAAATTGATCATATCAGCAATCTACCTGGTAGTTATACCTAATGGATAGATAAGACAAATTACAGCAATTATAATTCATGGGAAAGAGACCTGAGAACAGTCGAAGACACGTGAGCTGTTTGTAAAACAGTACTCTGTTGTTTGAAGGCACGCTGTGATTAGCTGTGTACAGATATGGGGGAGGTACTGGAGATTAAACTCAGGGACACTTTACCACTGAGCTACACCTCCAGCCCTTTTTTTTTTTTAAATCATTTTTGAGACAGGGTCTTGCTAAGTTGCTAAAGCTGGCCTTAAACTTGCAATCCTCCTGCCGCAGCCTTGCGAGCTGCTGGGACTACAGGCACCACTGCATCTAGCTTAGTTGTAAATAGATTTTGATAACTGTACTAAATTATTTAGAAACATATTTGTTTAATTTAATCAATAAATCAAATTTAGTGGATATCCTTGTGTAGAAGAGAAAATGTGCTTACAAATATGGTACTTTTTTTTTTCTTAGTTGTGGATGGGTAGCTGTTTTTTGTTTGTTTGTTTGTTTTGTTTTGTTTTGTTTTCATTTTTTTCAGTTGTAGATGGACCAATGTCTTTTATTTATTTATAGAGGTGCTGAGCATCAAACCCAGTGTCTCACACGTGCTAGGCAAGCGCTCTGTTATGAACTACAATCCCAGTTCTACATTACCTTTTTGTTGTTGTCGTTAGTTGTGAGACAATAGGAGAGAAAGTACTTTACTTATTTATTTATTTAACAGTAGGATACATTTTGACATATTTTACACAAATGGAGCACAATTTCTCATTCCTTTGGTTGTACATGGTACAGAGTCACTTCAATAGTGTAATCATACATGTATATAGGTTAATAATGTAGGTCTCATTCTACAACCCAACCTTTCCCCTCCCACCCTTCTACACAAACCAAAGTTTCTTCATTCTTCCCTATCCCCCCACCACACAATGGATCAGCATCTGCTTATCAGAGAAAACATTCAGCTTTTGTTTTTCTGGCATTGGCTATTTCAGTTAGCATGATATTCTCTAGTTTCATCCATTTACCTGTAGATGCCATAAGTTTATTCTTCTTTAAGGCTGAGTAATATTCCCTTATGTATATGTACCATATTTTCTTTATCTGTTCATCTGTTGAAGGGCATCTAGGTTAGTTCCACAGTTTACTATTGTGAACTGAGCTGCTATAAACATTGATGTGGCTGTGTCACTGTAGTATGCTGATTTTAAGTCCTTTGGGTATAAACCAAGGAGTGGGATAAGCTAGATCAAATGGTGGATCCACTCCAAGTTTTCTGAGAAATCTCCATACTGTTTTCCAGAGTGGTTGCATCAATTTGTAGTCCCACCAGCAGTGTATGAGTGTACCTTTCCCCCCACATCCTCACCAACACTTATGATTGCTTGTATTCTTGATAATTGCCATTCTGACTGGAGTGATATGAAATCTTGGTTTTGATTTGCATTTCTCTAATTGCTAGGGATGATGAATATTTTTTCATATGTTTGTTGATCAATTGTAGTTCTTATTCTGAGAAGTGTCTGTTCAGTTCCTTAGCCCATTTATTGATTGGGTTATTTGTTTTATTGGTGTTAAGTTTTTTGAGTTATTTATATATCCTGGAGATTAGTGCTCTATCTGAGGTGCATATGGTAAATATTTTTTCCCATTCTGTTGTGGTGTGAACTGATTAACACAATCAATAAGAGTGTAAGTTATAAGTTATAGATTAGTAAAAAAAAATACAGAGTATAGATATAAGATTTTGATAAGTGAGATAAAACAATTATAAAGCAAGAACTGTGATAGACAGGTCTAAGACTCCATTTTGTTGCTTTCTATTAAAACCTATCACAAGAGCTGTTTCTAAGAAACTGAAATGAAAGTTATTTTCTTATTTTAAAAAATTGTCTTTCTGTACTTTGTACCCCACCAATTATACCCTACTCCAGATGCAGCAGTGGTCGTGGTGAGCTGCATCCTGGGTGTGAATGCCCTTGTGGGTCTACATGACTTTGAAGTAGATTCTCACCTTGCTGACCCCTGTCCAAATTCAGGATGCGACTGTCTAGCACCTACTTGAACCCGGGACTGTGGTCAACTGAACTGCAAAGCTAGCTAATGCTTTTTTAGCTTCTGTTTATCCATTGCTTGCTGACTGGGAAATTCCAGTCCTGCCCAGAGCCCACAGGTCCCACTTATTAATATTTTAATTTCTATGGCTGGCTAGCTCACATGACGATAAGCGAGTCACTGAGTTGTGGTTTTGTTTTTTTTTGTGTGTGTGTGCTCATGTTCTCTTTGGATGGACCAGGAAGCTTCTGTCTCCCACAGAGCTTGAGTCTCTACAGCGGGTGACAGTCCCTGGCCAGGTAAATAAAGCTCTCTTTTGATTTGAAATTCGGACTTAGAGTGTTTTCTGGAGCGGCTCCCGATAGCAAGTCTATAGGTTCACTCATCACATTGTTTCCTTTGATGAGAAGAAGCTTTGTAGTTTGTATCCATCCCATTTATTGATTCTTGATTTTACTTCTTGCACTTTAGGAGTCTTGCTCAGGGAATCAGTTTCTAAGTCAACATGATAAAGATTTGGGCCTACTTTTTCTTCTTTTAGGTGCAGGGTCTCTGTATTAGTGATTAAGTCTTTGATCCACTTTGATTTGATTTTTGTGCAGGGTGAGAGACAGAGGTTTAATTTCATTATATATATATATATATATATATATATAAATGTCTATCTCATTTTACCATCCTTCCTATCTCTACAACCCCACCCTTGTCCTCCCTTCCCTGTACACAAACCAAAGTTCCTTCATTCTTCTTGGAGATATCATTCCAAGTATCTAAATATATATATTTAGTTGGGGATGAGCCTTTATTTATTTTTATGTGGTACTGAGGATCAAACCCAGGGCCTCACACACATGCCAGGCGAGCACTCTACTACTTGAGCCACATCCCCAGCCCCATGGATCTCCAGTTTTCCCAGCACCATTTGTTGAACAGACTCTCTTTTTTCCAGTGTATGTTTTTGACACCTTTGTCTAGTATGAGATAACCATATTATGTGGGTTTGTCTTTTTGTCTTCGATTTTGGTCTACATGTCTATTTTGGTACCAGTACCACGCCATTTTTGATACTATTGCTCTGTAGTAGTTTAAGGTCTGAAATACCTTGTACTTATTTATTTTTAGGTGTTGCTGAGGATCGAACACAGTGCCTCACACTTGCTTGGTAAGCACTCTACCACTGACCTATAACCCCAACCCCAAATATGGTACTTTTAATCCAAATAGCCACTTTGAAATGAGTGATCTGTATATATCACTTAAAGGATAGATTGGCAAAGTAGATTAGAAAACAACCTAACCTAACCTTCGGTTCTCTACTAAAAACAAAACAAAACAAAACATTTTAGCTGTAAAGACATGGAGAGTCAAAAGTTCAGCTGGATAGGAGAAATGAGTTCAGGGAACCAGTTATATAACATGGTGACTATAGTTAAGACCATAGATATTTTTTCCCATTCTGTTGTGGTGTGAACTGATTGACACAATCAATAAGAGTGTAAGTTATAGGTTATAGATTAGTAAAAAAAAAAATACAGATTATAGATATAAGATTTTGATAAATGAGATAAAATGATCCAGATCATAGCCTAGAAAATAACCATGGAGGGCTTAAACATGAACGTGCGCCTGAGGAACTTCCGGATGCTATGGCCTAAACATGGAGGACTGAGGAACTTCCGGATCCTAGAGCCTAAACATGGACACGCACCTGAGGAACTTCCGGACCCGGGAGCCTAAACATGGATGCCTGAGGCACTTCTGGATCCTAGAGCCTAAACATGGATGCTTGAGGAACTTCCGGATCCTGGGGCTTAAACATGGACGTGCGCCTGAGGAACTTCCGGATGCTACGGCCTAAACATGGACGCCTGAGGCACTTCCGGATCTGAGGGCCCAAAGATGGACGTGTACCTGATGAACTTCTGGATCCGAGGGCCTAAACATGGACGCCTGAGGAACTTCCGAATCCTAGAGCCTAAACATGGACGTGCAACTGAGGAACTTCTGGATCCGGGGGCCTAAACATGGACGCCTGAAGCATTTCTGGATCCCAGAACCTAAACATGGATGCCTGAGGAACTTCCGGACCCGGGGGGCCTAAACATGGACATGCACCGAGGAACCTCCGGATCCATGGGCCTAAATATGGACACCTGAGGAACTTCTGGATCCTAGAGCCTAAACATGGACATGCACCTGTGGCACTTCTGGATGCTATGGCCTAAACATGGACGTGCGCCCGAGGAACTTCCGGATCTGGGGGCCTAAATATGGACGTGCACCCATTGAACTTCCGGATCCTGGGGCTTAAACATGGATGTGTACCTGAGGAACTTCCAGATCCGGGGGCCTAAACATGGACGTGTCCCTGGAACTTCTGGGTCCTTGTGCCTTTAAAGGGCAGGACGTGACTCAGAAGGGACATGGCCCATGAAGGGGAGCTGAGTATGTGGCCTGTTGGGGGGCAGACTGAGCTGTCACAACCTGAACTTGAATGTGACGGTGGCCTCACTTCCTCCCCTTCCAGGCGGTGCTGGGGAGGAAGTGAGACCAGCGCAGGGGCCAGGCCCTGAGGAGGGACACCGTCTTTCTCCTCACTTAACTAGGCGCCTGGCCTGGCTGGGGAAGGGAGTCTTGTGACACTGGCTGCCTCCTGCATCCCTGCCCCAGGACCTCAGGGACCACAGGTGGAGACAGTCGTTGATTCTCCCCTGGCCGCTGACCCTCAGGCCCGGGGTCTGCCCAGGGAGAGCTCTGTCTCCCAAAGGGTCAGGGGGCCCCTGTGACCTGCTGCTCCTTAACTACCATCATCCTGGGCGAGCACAGGTCAGGACACCAGACGCTACTGAGAGTGACATCTCCTGGATGGGCGGCTGGGGACTTTGCCTCTGTCCCCAGGCCTCGGACACCGGATGATCCCTCCCAGAGACAGAAAATAACCCCACACTGCCCAAGACTTATTTTTAAGCTTTGGATTCTGAAATTTTCCTGCTGCCACCTTCTTTGTGAAGCCACTTTTTCAACAGAGACAATATTCCAGGGGGAAAAAACAAACAAACATGGAGTCAATCAAACCAAGCTGACACATCTGGTCCTCCAAGAGAAATCTGGATTGGGGGGAGAACAGCCATTCTCAACTGGTGAAATAATGAAGATCCCTTGTCCTTATTTTGTGTAAGCAAAATAAATAATCTGATGTTAACCCATCAAAAAAAAAATAACCATGGGATCATATTTCAAAGTGTTCCTACCATAGAAAAGACGTATGTGAAGAAATGTATCTGATAATTAGCTCAATTTAGCCATTTGACAATGTACACATGCTTAAAGGCCATATGTATGTATATATTAATTAATTAACTAATCAGTTATTTTTTTGTGGCACTGAAGATTGAAACCAGGAGCACTATGACTGAGTCATTCTGAGTTACAACCTCATCATGTCCCTAGGCCATTTTAAAATTTTTATTTTGAGACAGGAACTTGATATCTTCCTGACTAAGTCTCCCAGGTAGATGAGAGTACAGGCATGCTGAAAGCATCATGTTTGAAATTATAAATACATTCAATTTGTCAATTAAAAATGTATCAATATTTTCAAAATAAGATCAACTTGAAGACAAAGATGAATATAGTTTTTCAGAGACAGATATCATTCCAGCATTGATCCAAAAACACTTGTAGATCCTATGTTGAGAATAAGCTGTACCTCCAACAAAATAATAAACAATAAAGAGATTAAATAATGAAGCAGTTGATTCTCAAAAGACATGGCAATCCTTAACACACACTCCCCTAGAGACAAAGCATCAAACCACATTAAGCAGAAACATGGAAGTGAAAGGAAAATCACACATCCATAGTTATAAACCGAGATTTCAATATGCCTCCAACGGTAAATGAAAGCTCAAGGCAGCAGAATATTAGTAATGATATAGCTGAAATCAACAGCATCTTATATTAAATGGAGACATTGGACACTGTAGAACAACAACTACACAGTACACATTCTATTGTTCGCTTTCTTTTCTTTTTTTGCAGGGATGGAGATTGAATCCAAGGCTTTGCAAATACTAGGTAAGTCTCTCTACCCCTGAGCTATAGCCCAAGCCTCAGTGCACATTTCTCTATGATCACATACAATATTCACCAACACAGACCATGTTCTGAGCTACAAGACATACTTTAACAAGTCTAAAGAAATGGAAAATGGGGGCTGGGGTTGTGGCTCAGAGGAAGAGCGCTTGCCTATTAGTATGAGGCACTGGGTTTGATCCTCAGCAACACATAAAATATACACAATACCTTCAACTAAAAAAATAAATGTTTTTTTTTTTAAAGAAACAAATCATACATATTTGCTCTCAGATCATACTGGAATGAAACAGGAAATCAGTAGCAGAAATGTAGCTGGAAAATCTTCAAGGAATTGCACACTACACTTTTGAATGACATATGCACCAAAAGAAACAACTCCAAAGAAATTTAAGTAATTCACAATATGTGAAAATGAACAATTTTTTTTTTTTGTGGTGCTGGGGATTGAACCCATGGCCTTGTGCATGAGAGATAAGCACTCTACCAACTGAGCTATATCCCCAGCCCAAACAAACATCTTAATATCATTTTGGGGATAAAGAAAAAGCAGTGCATAAGGAGAAATCTAAAACAATGAATGTACATGTTAGAAAAGAAGAAAGACCTCAACTCAACAGCTGAATTTCCACATCAAATGACCCTAGAAACATATCTTAAATAAAGCAGAGCAAAATAACTAGAGAAGATATCAATGAAATTTCAAACTAGAATCCAATAGAGAAAATCAGCAAAATCAAGTAATTTTTTATAAGATCATCAAAATTGATAAGCCTTATTTAGCTAACTAAAATAAAGGAGAATACACAAATTCCTAACACCTATAATGAAAGAGATGCCATTCCCTACTAATCCGTGGACATTAAAAGGAACTTCCAAGAAAAATAAAAACTATTTTATGCCCATAAATTTAATAATTCAGAAAAAAATCTACCAATTCCTAGAAAGAAACAATATATAAGAATTCACAGGGAAACATAAACAAATGATAATATATGATATACAATAATACATATGCCTATGTGACTGTATGCATATGATAATACATATGACTTATATATTAAAAATTCAAAACAAGCTGGGCACAGTGGCACATGCCTGTCATCCCCAACTTGGGAGGGTGAGGCAAGAGAATCACAAGTTCAAATCTGGCCTGAGCAATTTAGCAAGACCCTATCTCAAAATTTAAAGAAATTAAAAAAAAAAAAAAGGCTGGGGATGTAGTTCATTGGTAGCGCACCCCTGGGATCTATTTTCAGTACCAGGAAAAAAAACAACAGTCCCAGCCCAGGTCCATGGATGTTTCTATTCTTATTTAAACTGATTTTAAAACAATAATTTATTTCAAGAATCCTTCTTTTCTTCTTAATTCCATAATTCTATCTCCTGAGTTTCAACCAAAAAAGCCCAATTTTATGTTCATGGAAGAACATTCTTAAATGCTCAAGTAAATTGGAATTTGATAATAAACAAGATTCTATGAAGAAAATTAAAAGGAAGCAGCTCAAGGAAGCAGCCTTCTTCACCACAGTTCACAAGGGAGTCCACACTCAGAATGTTCAACCCATTCCTAAGCTTAGGGACCACTCTCCAAGGGCCGATGCAGCACAGGTGCTCACTCCCAGGAGTGAGTAAGTGAGTGAGAAGCCAGAATATTGAATTCTGGGACCTCCATGCATCCTACTTTACCCTTGTTCCAATGTGGAAAGGCTCATTGATCAACAGGCTCAATTCTAACAGGTGACCTCTCACTTATCTGGAGTCAGTAGTGGGTTTGGACCCTTGGAGTCTTTCTGACATCAAATGTGTGGTGTTTGTTGAACACCAAACTATTCTCTGGGTGTCCTACAATTTAAGAAGAAAGACCTCAACTCAACAGCTGAATTTCCACATCAAATAACCCTAGAAACATATCTTAAATAAAGCAGAGCAAAATAACTAGAGAAGATATCAATGAAATTTCAAACTAGAATCCAATAGAGAAAATCAGCAAAATCAAGTA
>NW_026000241.1:4691461-4748186 GCF_001458135.2 Marmota marmota marmota | reverse complement strand
TCTTCAATGATACTGCCAAGGCTCCCTTCTCAGAGTTGGCCTTGTCAGTTCTGTCTAAAGTCGGCCAAGGCCCAGATATAGTGTCATGCTAGTCACTTCTTCACAAGGGTCAAAGATGTCTCTTTGATGGGGGCTGGGGTTGTAGCTCAGGCAAGCATTTGCATGTGTGAGGCACTGGGTTCGATTCTCAGCACTGCATATAAATAAGTAAATAAATAGGTCCATCAACAACTAAAAAGGAAAAAAAAAAAAAAAAAAAGAAAGGAGGGAAGGAAGGAAGGAAACATCTTACCTAAGATTTGTCAAGAGGCTTCCTCACCTTAGTTAAGACCTTTTTCCACATTAAGATAACCACTAAAGTTTATTTAAAGTTAAATTCAACCCTGCTGGGCGCAGCGGCACACACCTGTAATCCTAGCACCTTGGAAGGCTGAGGGAGGAGTCAAAGCAACAGGTGAGGCACTAAGCAACTCAGGGAGACCCTGTCTGTAAATAAAATACAAATAGGGCTGGAGATGTGGCTCAGTGGTTGAGTGCCCCAATGCCTCCCCCCAAAAAAAAGTTAAAAAAAATAAATTTTTGTTATAAATATTGCTATAATCTTAAAATAAACAGGAAACATAGCTAAATAAATATTTAGGATTATTAAAAAATCATGTTTATTGGCTCATAGCGATTGACCATTCTAAATATGTTTTGACTCTTATTAAATTTCATTTTGTATTTTCCTTGTAAATTGTGTAACTGTTGTCTGTTAGTGCCTGCAGAAGTATAAAAGGCCTTTCCTTTGTATATTTGGGCAAATTAATTATAGGATACTTAATTCATCCCCGAAACTTACAGATTACAACTGATGTTTTACATATTCTCGATGATTTTCAAAAGCTACTGAGAGATTTTAACTGGTTAAGGCCTAGCTTACATTTATCTACTGCAGATTTGAGCCCTTTATTTGACACATGATAGGAGATTCCCTCTCTGGCCTCTCCTCAGCAGCTTACTGCAGAAACAAAGGCTTCATTATTGAAGGTTGAAACTGCCATCAAAACTGCACAAGAGCCTCTACAGTTGTTGATGTTTCCTACTTCTCATACCCGCGTAGGGGCCATATGGCAGTCTTCAGAAGTTACGTGATGGCTTCTGTCTTGCTTACTCTCCTCCAAAATCTTTAACTCCATTTCATAATTTTGTTTAACACAGAAACATTCCCAATCACCAGGCACACAACAGCCACGAGGTCATTACAGACCCTCAATCTCAGTCACGGCTCTCTACACTCTGAGTTACATATATCATCACAATAAATCCACAGATCATCTGAAATAGGCTCATGATCAAGAGTCAACAACTCCTTTTACCCCCCAAACTCTGTGCCAGAATCTGAGATAAAGAAAAATAAACAAAGGTGTTCTTTCCTTCAGTCTGCCATTCACAAAATTTTGCAGTTGGTAAAATTGCATTCTGACTAGATCAATTTCCTGGAGGCTCTAGCAAATAACTGAAAATGTTGAATTTTACCCAAAGACTGTAATTCTGTAAATGGCAGAATTACCATTAAAACAAAACAAACAAACAAAAAAAATCATCTCACAACACATTCTGGAGATATATCCCAGGGCAAAGAAACACAGTCTCATTTTACTAAGATGATGTACCCTTCTCTCTCACTTTTTTGGTACTGAGGATTGAACCCAGAGCCACATACCGCCCTTTTTAAATATATTTTATTTAGAGACAGGGTCTTGCTCAGTTGCTGAGGCTGGCTTTGAACTTGTGATCCTCTTGCCTCCACTCCCCAGCTGCTGGGATTACAGGTGAGAGCCATGGCACCCTGCCCGCTTCCAACACACAACTTCCAAATTCCCACTTTTCTTTTCTCCCTGGGGTGCTGGGGACAGAACCCAAGGTTTGTGCATGCCAAGGCAAGTGTTCTACTACTGACCAACATCTCCAGCCTAAATTCCACTTTTTTTTAAATCTCAAAAATGGTTAGTTCAAGAGATTAAACTTTCCTTACATTTTTCTCCTTCCTCCAGGCCCCTCTACTTTCACTCACCCTCACGCCAGTTCCCTTTATTGTCACCCCAAGAACAGGCTCACCTCAGGGTAAAACGTTCTAGATCCAGGAGCTGATGTTGTAGTCTGTATCACCACCTTCTCAAACCCCGATTTTTGTGATCCAGTCAGACAGATTTCAGACAGGTGGCTCAGAGTCACAGACAGGAGTACATTATAACGGCCAGGAAAGGGGAAGGAGGCCGCTCTCAAGGGAGAGCCGGTCTTCTCAGAGAGGAGACACAGCTTGCCTCTCCCACTCCAGTTTTATTGGCGGGGGCAGGGGGGGGGGTGTCTCAGAAAAGTTTTGAGAGTTCTCCCAAGGTCCACATCTTGACTTTTGACTGACAGCAGAATGACATCAGATTTTCAAGTCCCCACTGCCATGACAACTCTAGGTCACTTTGGCCCATGCTGATTGGCTCTCATTGGAACCGGTTCTTACAAATTTTATGGTTAGGGGGAAATTATCCGAATTTTCTCAGAGTTGCAGGACTGATTGGTGTAAGGGTCACAAAAGTCACCCCCTTCAGGGTAACTTGTGTTCCTCTTATGAGCATTTCCCCTGCAGATAACAGGTACTTCCTTGAGGAAAGTAACACATCCTGTCAACCTAAGCCAGGCATCGCTCACATCTCTCTGTCCCCTGACATTTCTTTTTTTTTTTTAATATATATTTTTTTGGTATATGGACTTTTATTTTATTCATTTATTTCTATGTGATGCTGAGACTCGAACCCAGTGCCTCACACATGCTAGGCAAGCGCTAGCTAAGCTACCCGAACAAGAACCAAAGAAAACTGAGACCAACTTCTATTTTATCTTTGGGAGCTCATGAGGTGTCACTAGTGCATTTCCTTGATGGAGACAAGGTCTTCTTTGTAAGAAAGACTTTAATACTCTTTGGCTAATGGAAACTGTTTACCCATTTTCCCCAATGGTGGCAAATCTCCCTGTGCTTTTAGAGCTGAGTGGGTGGGACCCAGGTACACGCAGAAAAACGAGTTGCAGGGGCTGGGGTTTTAGCTCAGTTGGTAGGGTGCTTGCCTCACATGCACAAGGCCCTGGGTTTAATTCCTAGCATCACACACACACAAAATTTGCATTATATAATGGTGGCTTAGAGGACTGTTGGTGCAGTTTGAACAAGTACACTGATTGTTACAACAGGAATCTACAACTTTACTGCAGGGAAAGAAGCTACCAGTGGTATTTAACACTATGTGAATGAAAGCAGATTTTGGGGGGGGGTGCAGGGAGAGGGTGGTGCTGGGGANATTGAACCCAGGGCCTTGTGCATGGGAGGCAAGCACCCTACCACCTGAGCTATATTCCCCAGCCCTGAAGGCAGATTTTGAAGATTCACATCTGGGTATTCAAAGTGGTTGAAACTTTACCCAGCTACATTATTAGTTCACCAGGTCAAAGCCAAAGGCTAAAAAGTCCATGGGGGTGGTATGATGAGGAGGTGAGCTTTAATTCTTGGGTTTGGATAGGTGTCATTAGCCATCAAAGGTAGCTTTAGATTCAGGTTAGTGTCATTTGCCCAAATACCCTCTAGTCTTGGTTTGGTGTGTCCCCCCAGAGTGAGCTAATGATGGCAAGCCCAATGTTAGGAAGGAAGACTGTTCCCTCTGATCACCCCTCCAGTTGACCTGTGAAGAGAATTCTCCTGCCCAGAGTTTGAAAGTAGAACAGAGGAGCGCATTTATGAGTATGTGCCGCCCTCTAGTGGCTCTTCTTGGTATATGTGTTACTTTATAGTAGCTCCAGCAGGCAGCCCCAGGGGAGGAGTAAGAGGACAGGAAAGGCCAAGAGAAAGCCAACCCTCTGCCAGGGGTGGGTTCCTCACGGAACAGAATAATCCCCACAGCCAAAAGGGCAAGTCCCACTAGGGCAGAAAGGAGCAAGGTTCCTGGTAAGTGGTACATAGAGGAGCAGCTTAAACGGGACCCTGCTTCTTCTGAAAAGGACCCATAATCTCCCGGAAGCTCACAAGAACACGCATCCTTTTTCTCTTTTCCTGGTGGCAAGTGGTCCTGGGCTGTAAAACCCCAGGAGGGGCAGGTTTTATCCTTGGAAAGTGGGCCCATCATGTCTGTCCCTGGAATCTGACAACCCTCGGGTGCTTAGGACCTGGCAGGAGTCCTCCCATTTAGGGAGTAACAGGTTGGTGTGGGAGTCGCTTTTCCAAGTCTTTACAGAAGGAAGTCAGCCAGGTGTGGTGGCACACCCCTGTAATCCCAGCCAATCAGGAGGCAGAAGCAGGAGGATGGCAAGTTTGAGGCCAGCCTCGCAACTTAGTGTTAGGTCGGTGGAAGTAGCCAGACGCCGTCCTATATCACCAAAAAGGCTGGAATGTTAGGTCGGTGGCAGCGACTTGGTGGTGACTTAGTGGCAACTTAGAACAAAGCAGCCCGCGCTGCTTTGAACATCAATCAGATGCTGGCAGAAAGGCCTGCCAATCAGCCAGATCTCCTGACTAACACCTGTCAATCAGCAGGACCCCCTGGCCAATCCTGGAGTTCAGCCAACTTCCCTGACCAACTCCAAGGGGGCAATGGACCCTAGAGACACCTTTTCCTGTCCTGAGCCCTTCCCTTCCTGCTGTAAGCCCCATAAAAGTCCAGTCCGGTTGAGCTTCCACACGGTTTCTCCTCAGACCCTTCCCCTGTCCCCTCTGTGGGTCTGATTGAGTTCCGCCCGGGAGTGATATCTCAATAAAGTCTGTTCAGCGGCCCTTTTAAATCTGCCTCCTTTGGTCGCTGCCTGCCCCGCCTGATCTGACAGTAATGATGCTCTTAAATTTAAAGGATTAAATTATGGGGAGCATCATAAAGGGAGGAATTGAAGTAGCACCCCCTTTCTGAACTGAAAAATCTTAACTGGGCCTCTCCAGAAATCTTCACTATGGCTGATTTTAGGACTGTCAGCAAAAGAGTCTCTGTGAAAGAGTCCAGTGTAGATAAACTTCCTATTTTCATGTTGCCCTGTTTACTTGGCCACTGGCTGAGAAGACACCAGCACTCCAGGTGCTGGACACGCCCTTACTAGTTTTTCACAAATGTATCCAGTACAGTACTTTGTGGAAATGTGCAAACAAGGCCTCTGGCCTTGAGCTGGGCTTCACAGAGATGTCTACATTTTTAAGATAAATTACAAATGGACTCCATGGTAACAGCTGGCAGGGGGAGGAGAGAAAGGGGACAAGAAGCTCTCCCCTTCTCAGGTGTTGTCCTTAAAGAGTTAACTTGCCCAGAACAGTGAAAGAAAAAGCTGCTTTTCTGTGAACTTCTGCAGACTGTGAACTTCTGAGCCCCTCCCCTTACATACTGGGTATAAAACTCTGAAACTCCCTGAACTCGGGGTTCAGGGGATTGATTGATTACAGCAAAGGCTGTGCCCTCTGAACCTGGCTGCAGCCAAATAAAACTGTTTCCTGCTGTCCTCGGTGCCTTGCCTCATTTGTCCCTACAACATGA
Source organism: Marmota marmota marmota (assembly GCF_001458135.2). NCBI lineage: Eukaryota > Metazoa > Chordata > Mammalia > Rodentia > Sciuridae > Marmota > Marmota marmota. The sequence continues at coordinate 4,742,649 of NW_026000241.1, read as the reverse complement.
CAGCAGCCGCAGCTTTCCTGCAGCCCAGCTTTATAGCCCAGAAAGTTACACAAAGGGGGGTTACAGATAACAAAACTCTGAGGAGCATCACACTAATGGTAGTTTACATTTTTTGCTGGCCCCAACATCAGAATTTATGAGGACCATTAGAGCCTCAGAGAGGGTCGGTATCTGGCCAGGGAAGGCCAAGATTGATGAGGTGTCACTAAAGTTTAGAGAGGGCTGCTATCTGGTCAGAGAGCCAGGCATGGGTGAGTTCAAGGCACGGGCAGGCATTCCAAGCAGGTTCAGAATTTGCAGTAATTTATAGTAAAGCCAAAATTATCTTTTCATGGCTTTGTGGCGAGATGGTTCTCAATTTTAACAGAAAATCAGGTTGGGTCTATCAGCACAGCCTGTCCTCCAAGCCCCTTCCCCATGGAACTACTTTCCTGGGCCAGCCAGTCCACATCAGGCTTAGTCAAAGGTGGTCCCATCGGGGAGGTCAGGCCTACTAGGGTGACCCTGCTCTGGGGCTATCTTCTTTCTCTGGGGCGGGAAGCAGGGCTGTCAGGTTTTAGTTGGGCAGATGTTAGGAGTGACTTCAGGGGATTCCAGTAGGGGCCTGGGGCTCCTATCTGTTACCGCTGTTGACCGGTGAGAGTCCTTGCTTCCCCGATGCTGAAGTATAACACCAGAGAAGCAGCCGAGGCAAGTGGAGAGTGCAAAGTAGAAGTTTTATTAAGGACAGCAGAAAAGACTTCTCCCCGAGGAAGAAGGGGACCCCAGAGGTGGAATCCGTGGAAGGGGGAGTCTTCCCTCTTTTACAGCTAAGGTCTTCATTCAGCTTTCCTACAGCCTTTCTGTCCTTCCTTCTGTTATCTTGCAGTGATAGAATGTAGGTGGGGAGACCCAAAAAGGTGAGGGGCAGATGGGCCAGAGGAGTAATCTGGGCAGGAAGGGCCTGGGGCTGCTTCTAATTAGCACTTCCCTGATTGCTGAGAGCTGCTTCATTAACATTTCTTTGGGATGGGCCCTGGGCCTTGGGAACATTAACATTTCAATCTCCCAAGTGCTGCTCTGCTTTCCTGGACTCCATTCTCAACACCGCCTTCGATTTTACTCCATATTAGACCCGATTTACCTAACTACACTGACTACCTATCTTTAAATCTGGCTTCATTCTTGGACAGTCACCCTCCAGTTAGCCATTGATCTCCCTCCTAAACCCACCAGACATCTTCTGCTGGCTCATGTTGATGTCTTTTCATTTCAAGGACTCTCAGAACATGGTGGCCAGTATGTGTCCTAGGATTAACTTGGTGGCCTCCTCCACCCACTGGAAGAGCTGTGGCTGCCATGCCCCTAGGTATCCAGGCCATGGACAGGACACAGATTCTACTGTTGAGAAAGGTAAGCCGTGGACTGAGGAATGTCCCTCAGCTTTTGAGTGAGGACTCACCGTGTCTCTCAGCTACATGTCAGGTGAGTGGCTCCTGTAAGTCAGGAATCCCCAAGGCTGGGGCAGACAGCAGCAAGTCCCCGAGCTTTTGAAAAGACTTGTTTCCCTGTTCAATCAAGAGGTTCACAGGCAGGACCCCGAAGAGCCTCACAGAGTGGCGTGACTGCGAGTCCAAAACCAGGAATCCCAGTTTCACAAGATCCAGCCATTCCTAGGAAGGCCCTGAATTGTCTCTTGGTCTGGGATGGTGGTTCTATTTTTTAAAGGACTCTTTCTTTTCAGGGGTGAGAGTTTCTTTGGGGGTCAGGATATGAACTATTTGACCTTTTTGTTAGAAGATCTGGGCTTTTGTGGTGATACCATTATCCTGAGGGTCCAAGAAAGTGAGAACCTAACAGTATTTGTCAGAATCCTGTGTCGTAGGGCTGCCTCACCTAGAATAAGGACCTAGAATAATTCCATATCAAAGGATCCTGAGGGGCTGGGTTGTGGCTCAGTGTAGAACACTCGCCTAGCACGCGTGAGGTCCTGGGTTCGATCCTCAGCACCACATAAAGATAAATAAATAAGATAAAGGTATTGTGTCCAACTACAACTAAAAAATATTTTTTTAAAATGATCATGAAACCCATTGTTTCAATATGTGAGGGAAGAAAACATGGTAAGACGCTGTCAGAACGTAGAAGTAATGGAGTATGATACTATGTTCATGAAGGAGGCATTGAAGCTTTAGGTTTGAAGGACAAAGAATAATCTCCTTGTCACCATGTGTTCTCTGCCCGGGGACTGACATGTCTTGTGATTACTGAAACTCTCAAACGCAATGGAACCACCACTGACCCATCCAGTCTGAGACAAATCCTAAGTATCTCAGAAACAGTGTTAGGTCGGTGGTGGCGACTTAGTGGCTACTTAGAACAAAACAGCCAGCGCCGGAAAAGAACATCAATCAGATGCCAGATGCCGGCGGAAATGCCTGTCAATCAGCCAGATCTCCTGACTAACACCTGTCAATCAGCAGGACCCCCTGGCCAATCCTGGAGTTCAGCCAACTCCCCTGACCAACTCCAAGGGGGCAAGGGAGCCTAGAGACACCTTTTCCTGTCCTGAGCCCTTCCCTTCCTGCTGTAAGCCCCATAAAAGTCCAGTTTGGTCGAGCTTCCACTCGGTTTCTCCTCAGACCCTTCCCCTGTCCCCTCTGTGGGTCTGATTGAGTTCCGCCCGGGAGTGATATCTCAATAAAGTCTGTTCAGCGGCCCTTTTAAATCTGCCTCCTTTGGTCGCTGCCTGCCCCGCCTGATCTGACACTCAGGATCTCTTTCAAAAACTCAGAGCAGCTCCAAATTAAGCCCCTCAGAGTGAGTGACTGTTTGAAACAGCCTCACAGGATAGATGGTGACACTTTCTTTGCTGTTCTCAGTCACTGTCACCCGCCTGCTCACTGAAGGTGCACATAGACTGTTACACTACTGGGTCTTAGTGCAGGGGTTCTGAGGTTTTCTAAGACCCTGGGATCTCTTGTGTTTTGTGTGCTAATGAGATGACGGTTGGCTGGGGACTCCTGGGTAGCCTCAGGGTTGGGAACTTGTGGTAGTAGAAAGAACAAGGCAGCTTAGAGGGACGTTTTAAAAATAATCACTTTTACTTGTGATTGACGAGGGTTGGAATGTGGAATGCCACTCACCAGAGCTCTAGGCAGGGAGGAAGGTTACAATCTAGTTAAATATGAAGGTCCAAAGAGCTAATCAGCCATGGGAACACTGGAAACTCCCCAGTGATGAGGAAGGAGAACATCTGGGCTGTTGGAACAGAGGGGTTGAGATGCTTGAGGCTGGACCCAGCAGACAGATCAACGCTGCAGTCACCTGCCCCCACACCTCGCCCTATGCACCTCTTGCAATTGGTTGTTCCTGGGTTGTACCTTTAATCCTAAATTGGTGGGTCACAGAAGTTGAGGTGGAAAACTATGTCACCATTATCCCCATGACCAAGTCACTATCCCAAGAGGAGACCAGAGGATAGGCAAAACCAAGCAGGATCATGAGCTCAGTACAAGACAAGTGGTGGCAAATGACCTTATAGTGGTCACAGCCAATAGGCATAATCAAATTCGTAAGGGATTTTAACAGGATCTTGCAACCATTTGGTAAAATTAAAACTTTTCTTGTATTTTTGACATTTATAAGGTTTTAGTTCAGTGTGTATTTTTACATGTGGGCCAACTGAAAACACATTTTGCATCTCTTTTTTCTTTAACTGGGAAATGAAAATAGGGGCACTTTACCACTAAGCTACATCCCTAGTCCTTTTTATTTTGAGACAGTGTCTTGCACCCAGTTTCTGAGGCAGGACTCAAACTTGTACTCTTCTTGCCTCAGCCTCCTGGGTAGCAGGTATTTTAGACATGCACCACTGTGCCCAGCTAAAAAATTGTAATATGAAAACTTGTTTGATCGATCATTAAGTGTCCATATTTAAGAGGTAAAATGTGATGTCTTCATGCATATAGACTTCAGATCTGTTAAATCTGCGGTAACTATATCTCCTCAAACCTTTTGTTCTTTGTAGAAAGAACATTCAAAACCCCTTTTCTAGATTTTTTAAAAAATATACATATCATAATCTACAGTCACCCAACTGTACTAGAGAACACTTGTTCAGGTGGTGGACATTAGGGTGTCATTGTACAGAAAATGAGGGCCCCTGTGCTTGAGGCAGATGAAAGAGACAGAGTCGTACACAAGATCACCACCGTGAGGTGGGAAACCCAGCAGAAGGGATCCTCAAGATGGTGGTACAATGAAGACACAGGAGAGATCATGAGGAATCAGTGGCCTATCAGGAGGAGTCACACACTGGTATCACAGCCACAGTGACGGGCTATCTCCTCCCCATAGGTGAATACCAACCTGGAAAACCCATGGGAGAGAAAATGGTGCATCACATTAGAGTAAAAGGTGAGGTGAGAAACTACGAATGTTATCATCATCTCCTAGAACCAGGCCACAAGACGGGCACATGTTGTGACAAGAGGTAGCAGACAGCCCCACGGTGATCACACTCACATCCCATGATCATGAGGAGGAGGAGTGGCGCTCATGTGAAGAATATTATCTGGTTAACCAGGTTAAAAAGCTGATGGAGCAATGATGGAAAACAGGTCGGCCACCATGCAAGGGTGATGACAACACAGAACAGAATCTCAGAGACGGTCCCCAGCAGAGCACACCAGTAGGTACAGCAGGAAGAGAGCTGAAGTAGTTGCTTTAAGAAGGATGGGAAACCTGAGGACAAATTCAGACATGGTGCTATAGTTCTGACCCTAAATGGCTGCTGTATCTGGTGAGATAAGGAAGAAAATGAAGGGACAGAAGTGAAAATTCAAAGGCAATTTAAGAGCTCTGTACTATTAAACCACTTGCTGAACTTTCCTAGGTCACTGTCCTCGTCTATAAAGCATACAAAATAGTTCTTTCATTGTCATGAAGGGAGGAAAAGGGCAATAAATAAGGAAAGAACTGTGTATAATCCAATGAGGTTCAAAAGCTCCAAGTTGGAAACCTTGTGGAATCAAACCTGACTCTGAAGTCTATCAGAGAACAAGACACAAACATTTAAATGACTAACTTGAGCTACATAACTGAGCAGAGCTACTGAACCCTTGGCCCTGGAACAAGGCCTGCCCATACTCATAACCCCTGTAGTCTCAGAAGGGTACTGTCCCAAGTATAACCCAAAGGAAGGGTCACCTGATGCACAGAATCACCTGCAATATGAAGAAGACTGTTGCCGACACGAGGAAGAAATACCCCCCTTCAGAAGAGCACATTTATGAGCTGCACAGAAAGTCTTTTGACCACATCCCCTACTCAGTCTCTGAAGATGACTCACGCACAAGTGCTGAGCAAATATTACATAGCACATGAATGCACCGAGCTCTAATCTGCCTTTCCAGGTTATAAGGGAAACCAATATGGCAATTACGGAAGTGAGAAACACCTGGACCAGGGTCTCTGAAGGTTAGCACCAGTGACATATGGAGCTGAATGATCCTTTCAGGTGGGCACGCACACCATTTAGCAGCATCCTTGGCATTAACTCACTAGATAAATTCCCTTAATCTCCAAATGTAATGAGAACAAGAAATGTTTAGAGAATTACTGTGGAGTGAGAATCACCAAGTTAGAAGCTAAAACGGGCACCTAAGCTGGGTAAACACAAGGGGTGGGGGTAGGAGGAGAAGAAACCAAAGACTTCCTCAGAGAGCCTCCCACACTGGAAGATTCTGGCTTTTTCTCCCTTCTCTGCAATGCTGCACCCCAACACCAGACACTGAATAGCTCCTGTTCCCCCTCTTCCTGGACTGCATTTCCAAGAAAGAGCCAGTTAGAGAAGGCCTACGCGGCTCCCTGCTTGATGCTTTCATGGTGCATGCCCACGCTGTGCAGGAACCAGACCAAGGGGTACTTTGAACTAAAGCTCTGTCCTGTGTCTGCTGTGTCCTTCCCCACAGGACATTCTGATGGGCCTCTGCAGGAGGCCAAATTGGATTGGGGTGCCTTCAATCTCCACTCCCTTTCCCAGCCCATAACAAAGGCTTCCTGCAGCATCTCTGCACAGAAAGGCCTTGGCTTGAGGAGCTCCCTGCAGTCTCACATGGTCAAGGTGGGGTCGGAGGGAGGACAGGAGCTGGGGGAGCCAAGAGTGTGAAGTCAGGCCTTTGCCTTGCAGTAAAGGCAGTTGGTAGGCTTTCCAGAAGGGGACAATTTAGATCTGGTTATGAAAGAGTGGTTTCTCTTAAATGTCGGTGCTCAGTGTCTTCTGGTCAAGTTGGAGGAAGTTCCAGTTCTCATGAGTGACCCAGGCACCTCCTATTACACTGTTTTGTGCTCCAGGCCAAGCTCTTTGGGTCTGTCATGGCAGAGGCAGCACTAAAGGTGTCCAAAAGAGCTTCAGAGTCTTTCACCCATTTTCTCAATGACAGCAGCACATGGTTTTTCCTTCTATCCACATTTATTTTCTCATTAAATGGTCACTTGGTTTGATAGTTTTCCATCTCTAAGACAAAAAACTAAAATAAACAACTGGAAGGAGGGAAAGTTGAGTTTGGCTCAGTTTCAGGGAAGTCAGTCCTGACATTTGGCTCTGTCATTTCAGCCCCTGATAACAGAACACAGCATGGCAGGGAGTTTCTCACCTCATGGTGGCTCAAAACCAAAAAGTGAGGAAGAGGCTTGTGTTCCAACATCTCCCACATCTCAGATGTCCAGTTTCTCCAAGGAGGCCCCACCTCTTAAGAGAACTGCCACCTCCAAATAGAACCACTAGCTTGTGTTGGGTGTGGTGGTGCACACCTGTAATTCCAATGGTTCAGAGGCTGAGGCTGGAGGATCACAAGTTCAAAGTCAGCCTCAGCAACTTAGCGGGAGGCACTAAGCAACTTAGTGAGATCCTGTCTCTAGATTAAAAAAAAGGGGGGTGGGGGCTGGAGATGTTACTCAGTGTTAAGTTAAGCACCTCTGGGTTCAATCTGTGGTACCAAAAAAAAAAAAAGAACTAAAAACGTTAATTTTGGTAGTCAATAATTACAAATTTATTCTTTCTCTTTTCTGCTAAATAATTCTAATCCATCTCTGAGCAAACAGATGACTTTGTCAACAAGGAGGTCAAATGCAATGAAATGTGAAATAAAGCAGCATACAGATATTAGAAAAAAAGGTAAGAAACAATATCTATTTTTGGTGGTCTTTGATTTCTTCTGATTTTTGTTTCTTTCTTGGTACTGGTAAAAATATCTTACACACCAATTATGATTTGTAGTCCAAATCTAACTAACTGAATTTGCAAAGCCTTTCAGCTAAGAATTATTTTTACAGAACATCTGTAATTAGTGTGACAGAAATTCTTAACTTTTAATTCCCAGTTAACTGAATTATTATTCCATCTATAAAGAATTTTCTTATTTTTATTAGATCTGTATCCCAAAATATATATTATCACTACATTTTGAATTTTGTGAAAATAAAAAATCAAAAAGTTTTTGTGAAAATACAAAATCAAAAGAAAATGTTAATCTATAAGAAAGTGTTTCTAAAAAAAAAAAACACAGAACCCCAGTACCAAAAAAAACAAAAACAAAAAAACTCTAAAACCACCTTACTTTTCAGTAGCCTTTTAACCACAATTATTTAAAAATTGCATAAAAGTTAGGCCTATGGCACATTTGAAACACAGTTTAATTCACCTATGGATCCACAACATGGTTCAAGTTCAAAGGACAAAAACTCATTTGACTGAAAGACAACTACATATATAAACTCTCATGCTATTGCCTAAATGAAACTTGCAGAGATATGTTTCTCAACATTTATTTTTAAGAATATAAATTAGAAATCTAGACTGTAGAGATCTACTTTCAGAATGAGCCACTTATGAACACAATATATTTATAAGTTTTAGTATGTTTCCTACAGTGAATTCTCTAGAGAATGCTAAACAAATTATATCAAGCTCTTCATATTAATTACATTTATAGGGTTCCACTACCTGAGAAATTTTCACAGGACATTGAAATTATTAAAACTGAAAAGATCTTGTATTTTTCACGGAGTTTGATCCTGTGTATATGTAGGCCAACTTAATCTTTTTGCATTTCTCTTCTATTCTAGGCTTCTCTCCATACTGTATCTATGTACATATATATATATATATATAGAACCAAGATAACTAGAGGCATTCCCATATGATTTACATTAATACAAGTTCTCTGCAATGTGCATTCTAAAGTCTGCTAGAAAGCTTATGTAATAACAAAGTCTTCCCACGTACTTTATTCAGGGTTATTCTCCAGCGTGAGTTCCTCCATGTCTGTGAAAGGAAATGGAACGACTGCCTGCCTTCCCACAATGCGTCCACACACAAGGTTTCTCTCAAACATGGAGTTCATTCATGGGTTTCAATATAATGGAAAGAATGCAAGCCTTTTCCACATTGCTTACATGTATAGTGTTTGTCTCCTGTGTGAATTCTTTCATGTATTCCAAGATAATGGAAGAACTAATAGTGTTTCCACACTCATTTTATATACACATAGAGTTTATCTCTATTTTGTGTTCTTTATGTCTAAGAACATGACTGCAGTGACTGTATTTTCCCCTACGTTGTTTATACACATAGGGTTTCTCATCAGGGTGTCTTTTTGTTTGTGAAAGGAAATGAAATATCTACCATTTCCCACTCTCCTTACATATAGGGTTTTGCTCCAACGTGAATTCTTTCATGCTTTTTAAGGGAACTGTAATAACCAAAGGCAGTTCCACATTTTTTACACATATACCGTTTCTCTCCAGTGTGAGCTTTTTCATGTATTCGAATGTAACTGGAAGAATTAAAGGTTTTCCCACATTCCTTACATACATAGGGTTTCTCACCAGTGTGAGTTCTTTCATGTATTTTAAGGGTACTTGAATCACTCAAGGCCTTCCCACACTGCCTACATATATAGGGTTTCTCTCCACTGTGAGTTCTTTCATGCCTGTAAAAGGACCTAGTATGGGTGAAAGCCTTCCCACAATCCTTACATACATAGGGTTTCTCTCCAGTGTGAGTTCTTTCATGTATTGTAAGGGAACTTGAATCACTTAAGGCTTTCCCACATTGCTTACATATGTAAGGTTTCTCTCCAGTGTGAGTTCTTTCATGTCTGTGAACAGACCTGGAACGAGTAAAGGCTTTCCCACAATCCTTGCATACATAGGGTTTCTCTCCAGTGTGAATTCTTTCATGTATTTGAAGGGAACTGGGAAGACTGAAGACTCTTCCACATTGTCTACATTCATGATATCTGCCCTCAATGTGAGTTCCTTCAAATTCCTCAAAGAACTGGGGAGAACTGAAGGCTTTTCCACATTCATTATATTTATATGGGTTCTCCCCATACTCTGGATAATCATATGGTTTCTGTTCAATGTGAGCTCTGAGGGGCACATTTACAGATGAATGACCAACGAGGACTTCTCCACACACCGGGCTTTCACTTGATTTTACTCCAGGAGGAATTATCTTGTTTTCAAGACAATCAGGTTTACAGCTGACGCTTTCTCCACACTGATTACTTTCTTTATGTTCACAGCATCTCCCTTCCTCTTGACTTCTGGAAGAAATGAGAAGCACATTACTAAGATTTTCCTTCTTCATGACTTACCAGAAGCACTCTTTTATGCCCTGTAAGAATTTTTTAATATGAATGGACTGAATACTCTACTGGATGGTTTGAACACCGATATTATCAAAGTAGTTGTATTATTATGGAGTATCTTAATACTGTTTTCAAGAAAAGTGTTTTGGCAAACACTGAATGTCTATATCACCTTTAAATGCAATCAAGTATTCCTTATGGAAAATCCTGTGGATCAAAAATGTTTGGATCTTCAAATATTTTCATGTACATAGTAAGATATCTTGAGGATGGGTCACAATGGAACACAAAGTTCACTTTTGTATCACAGCACCTAAACAGCCTTAAGGTAATTTCACATGATATGTTTAAATAATTTTAGGCATGTTATAAAGCTTGTGCACAATGAACCCCCAAGAACATGTCATATCAGGCATCATGTTGGAACATTTTGGATTTTAAATTTCCAGATTACAGACCTCAATGCATGTTGGGAGAAAATTTTGTGAGACAAAATCAATTTGAAGCTGGGCTTATTAGTATCATTTGCTTATTTTTAAAACTTCTTGTCACTCCCAGATTCCTGAGGGACACTGATTTCTCCTTTCGGTGCTCATTACCTTATTTCTCTTCTGGGATTCTGGTGCACATCTTCAGTGGTCTGATCTCCTCTTTCTTTTTCTAAAATATAGACCCAGAAAAATCAGTATCCATTTTTTAAACACTAATGAACAATTATTTGATTCTAGCTAGGTTGATAGCATAATTTGACCAAACCTATACATTCACCCAAATGTTCTTTTTCATATTCCATATAATGGAGAACTAATGAGCAAGAAAACACTTGTTCTGTGAATGACTAAGGAGGGAACAGTGTCACACTTACTTATAGAGGCCAGGTTCTTGAAGGTATCCCACATCACATCTCTGTAGAGCTGCTTCTGGGAAGGATCCAACAAAGTCCACTCTCCCAGGGTGAAGGTCACAACAACATCCTCAAAGGTCACTGAATCCTAAAAAAACATCCCATATTATTTCCAAGAGGAAGGGTAAGACTTCATACTGGAGATTGCAGTTCACTTCATAAAGAGTTGACATGAGGCTGAGTTCATTCCATGTTTGGTCACCACACTCTTCTTCTCCATCCACAGTCACATCCTCACTCAACAATTCTGAGGCTGACCTACAACTATGTGTTAACAGCAGAACAGGAACACACATTAGCCTCCCGGCTCACCCCAACTTCTTTGGTAAACCTGATCTGTACCTCTCATAACAAAGTCCTACCACTTGGTGTGCACAAGAGAGTTAACACAAGCTTTCCCAAGACTGCAAGTTCTTAGAAATGCTTAAGAACAAAGTCCAACCTTTATCAGTATCTAGGAATTGCTACTACTATCAATCTCAACAGTGCAACTGTAAAGAGGGTTTAAGTGTACCCAAACAGTATATGCCAATGATCTTAGAATGGGGTATGTATCACCAACACACATCAGTAAAATTGAATAATTCCCCAAACACACCTTTGACAAGATGTCAAAAACTACTTTCCCCACTAGTAGGTGTAATAAATGCTTAAAATGTATAATGATTAAAATCATTGGAACTAGAAAGTGATAGTTTGCCTAATATTGATAAAAGCCTTTTAAACTATGCTATTCAGCACCCTTTACTACTTTTTAACGTTTAGGGGGGTAGTACTATGTACTGAACACACAGGAACTCTACCACTAACCAACATCACCATCCCTTTCTTCAAATTTTTTTGGGGGACAAGATCTTGCTAAGGTACCGAGGATGTCTTCCAACTTATAATCCCCTTGCCTCAGCCTCCAAAGCAACTGGGCTTAGAGACGTGCACAACCAGTCCCAGCAGGACACTAGGCTTATTATGTAGTGAGCCAGTTTTTTGTTTGTGTGTCCATTAAATACTGTTTTCCTTACTTAAAATGTAATTGCATAATGTTTTTCAGGGTACAATACAATGATCTTAACTATAGTCAACAGAATGTAATTACAATTAAGTGTTCTAAAACAAAACACTAGATATATAAAGTAATATATCTGTCAAAGATCTCAATTTAGCCACTTGACAAGGTATACATGTTTGAAAGCATTGTTTCAAATTATAATTGTACGCAATCTTTTTTCAATAAAAAAGTGTAAATATTTGAAAAATAAGATCAATATAAAGATGAAGACTAAATAAATTTATCTAGAATGATACACCATTCTAGCATTGATATAAGAAACCATCTAGAAGATATAGAGACTAATTAAGCTGTATCTGATAACAAAATAATAAAGAGCAAGGGATTAAATGTAAAGCAGTCCATTGTCCAAGAAAACACAACAATCTTTAATATGTATTCCCCTAAAAAATGCATCAAGGGGCTGGGGATGTGGTTCAAGCGGTAGCGCGCTCGCCTGGCATGTGTGCGGCCCGGGTTCGATCCTCAGCACCACATACAAAGATGTTGTGTCTGCCGAAAACTAAAAAATAAATATTAAAAAAAAAATACATCAAACAACATGAGACAAAAGCATGGAACTGAAAGGAAAATCATAGATCAACCATGTCTTGAGATTCAACACAAACATGTCTGGAGAGTTCAACAGTAATTGACAAATTAAGAAGACAGAAAATTACTAATGGTATATTTGAAATCAACAGCATGATTTCTGTAGTCACTGGATATGGCAGAATGCTTTATCTAATAATGGCCAAGCACACATTCTTTTCATTATTTTTTCCAGTGCTAGGGATCAAACCCAAGTGCCGCGACTCCGGAGAGGAGCAATGGGAGATTGGAAGAAATAAGAGTCAACACTGGCAGATCTTGAAGATAAAACATCTGGGGTCGGACTGAGCACTGTTCTCTGATGGAAAAGCAGGTCTAAACAATTACAGCAGCAATCTTTATTATATGTCTCTAAATTAGATTAAAGACTAAGCAAGCATTATTCTTTGTATTCATGAAAGTTACAGAGTTAGCCACAGTATGCAGCTATTTCCTCAGTTACATTCTTCAGTTGCAAATGTGCAATGTTAGGAGCATTGTGCAGCTCTCAAGAAAGCCCATTGTTTAAAGTTACTAATTCAACGGCAGATTCAGGAATTTTATAAACAATTCCCATGCTCATCAATTTTATCACTTGTATGAAATCTATCAATTCCTAGAAAGAAGCAATCTACAAAAACTCTCACAGAAAGCCAGGCATGGTGGCGCAAGCCTGTAATCCCAGTAGCTTGGGAGGCTGACACAGGAGGATCGTGAGTTCAAAGGGAATCTCAGCAACAGCGAGGCACTAAGCAACTCAGTGAGACCCTGTCTCTAAATAAAATACAAAATAGGGATGAGGATGTGCCCCTGAATTCAATCCCCAGTACAAAACAAAAACAAAAAACATCAATGTAAATAAAACTATATGTAGTCAAGAAATTAAAACAATAATAGGAAGGACCAGGCTCACATGGTCTCACTGCTTTGTTTTGACTAATATTTAATGAAAATCATCTACAATCTTTTCCCAGTAATAGAAGCAGAGGTAATACTTAATATCTATGCCATGATATTCATATTGCCATATCAAAACTAGAGATGTTAGAAAAAAAAAAAAAAAAAACCCACAAACATCTCTTATAAATAAAGATGAAAAAATCCTCACCGAATATCAATTACATCCTTCAATTCATAAGCAGAATTATATGCCAAAACTAAGTGGGATCTATTATAAACATAAAAGAACTTAAAAATCCATTAATGTAATCAGCCACCTCAAAAACCTAAAGGACAAAATTCCAAAAATAGATGAAGAGAAACAAAGGGCAAGAAATAAAAATAAAAGGCCTAGAGCTGGGATTGGACATGCTTGCCTCTAATCACAGCTACCCAAGAAGTTGGGGCAAGTTCAAGGCCATACTGAATAACTAAGCCTGTCTCAAAATGAAATTTAAAAACAAAGGCTGGAGTCAGGTGTGGCGGACCACGCCTGAAATCCCAGCTATTTGGGAGGCTGATGCAGGAGGATCAAGAAGCCAGCCTGAGCAACTCTGTGAGACCTTGCTGCAAAATAAAAAAGGTTTGGGGATGCAGCTCAGTGCTAAAGCAACTGTCTAGAATACACAAGGCCCAGGTTCAATTCTGTTATGTCATTAGAAAGAATTCAGACATTGCCTAATATGGACTCATGATAAATAAGGAAAGACACTCCTACTGCCCAGGAACTTTCAAGGATTTTAGATGTCTGTATCAGAATGTGGGACAAAAACAAAATTATTTTTTATTCTACACACCCAAATAAACTCTCAAATTCATAAATATCTTTCTCCAAGGTTTCTTTCCATCAGACTGCCCCACAAAGACTTTCTCAATCAGCACGAATTACATTCTGATTAGACCAACTCTCTGGATGCAAAAGCAAACACCTGAAGATGATAAATTTTACCCAAACACTGTAATCATGGTAAACGGTGGCGATTAAAGAATCCCTATCTCATATTTCCTTGTTGTGTTGGAAAAACAGTGCAAAGAGACACTGTTCTCATTACACCAAAATGATGTCCTTTACCATTTTTGAATCTACAAGGTCAAAACACACTTTCCAAAAATCCCACTTTTTGCCTCAAAAAATGATTAATTGAAATGATCAGTAGAAACAAAACAGTTAACTGAAATTTCCTTATATTTCTCTTCTTCTTCAAGACCTCTGAACTTTGAGTCAGCCTGAACCAGAACACAATCCCTACATTACTGTCATCCTAAGAAGGGGCTGACCTCAGGGGCATACTATCTCACATCTAGGATCTGATGTTGCCACCCTCCACACCCCGACCTCTCCTCCATTGCCTAGTCCTTCAGATGCTTCCAGACCTCAACAGTTGAGGCTTTCCTCCTATTGCAACACTCCTTTCAAATGATGGCATGTCCTACCTCAACCAGCATTTTATTTTTAAAAAAGAATGTCTAGAGACAGTCCAGGGAAAATAACGATTACATCACAGAGGGCAACACCCTTCACTCCCACCAACCAATGTGCATGTGGATCCTCCTTACCAATGAGTTTGGCAATCTTTGTCAGCCCCAAGAAGCACGGGGCTGAGGGGACAGGTCGCGTATTTGAGACCCTGCTTCCCAAGCATTTAGAAGATGTGAGGAAAGCAGGACTACCTTGAGGAGAAAGGAGGTTCTGGGGACACCACATACAAATCCTTCCAAACTCGAACCCCACATACGAGTGGGAGTCTCCCCGTGACCTTCCCACGGTCACCGCAGCGTACGGGGAGACGCGGGGCTGCGGACGCCGAGCTGCTCGGACAAGACTCCAGGCCTCAGCGGCGGTGAGTGGACGGGATGAGACGCCGCCGTCCCTAGGCGGCCCAGCCCCACCGCGCTGGCTGGAGGGGAAGGAGCGGAGCAGGCCGCTGCAGACTCGGGGCGGCGGCCGGGAGGCCTGGGTCACCCCAGCTGCCTCCGGTCGTTTCCAAGGAGACCCTGCTCCCCTCCGGCAGACACCCGCCCTACAACACTCACCATTTTGTGATGGCCGGCTCCCGCGTCCTCCCTAAGCAGCCCACCCGGCCGGAATCTGCGGACGTAACGGAGCCGCAGCCGTTCCAGGACCCGGGGCCTCCTCCGACTCCTAACCCAAGATACCGACTATGGCGGCTCCAGAAAGTAAGATCGCGAGAAGTATGGGTCGCCGCCTCTCCCAAACCGTGCTTCTGATTGGACAGTTCACAAAACCCCGCCCACATAACTCTGATCGACTAGTGGATCCGCCCCCGAGCCCTGAGTGACAAGAGAAGGATCCACTACCTGGCTGAATCCCAAATGATGGACTCAAGCCACAGCCCTTCCCAGCCCGCGGTTCTCCCAAGGCCTGGTCCTTACCTATCCTAAGGGAGTCTTGCATTTAAGCAGAACTTGATCCTGGCTATTCAGAAGTGGCACTGACTTTACTCTGGGCTCTTCCTCTACTCTCTGGAAATGGGGTAACAAGTGCATGCGCTCAGGCAGCTTCAGAGTGTCCCATGGGGACACCGTCACCTCAGAGAAGGAAGTCAACTCAGACTAATGCAGGACGCACACTGTCCGAGCTCAGAAGTTTGGGATGAGGCAGTTACCATCGTGGCCAAGGTGGTGTGTCATGCCTTTTCTGACAATCCATCCATTTTCATCCAAGAAAATAAAAACATGAAACAAAGGATTTATTCAGTTATTCTTTATTCATTTCATGAAGTAGCTGGAGTTCTATGGTAGTATTTTACAAAGGAATCAAGCTGGAAGAAAAGCAAATATTTGAATTGGTTCAAAAGGACAGCCCGCCTCATTCAGGCTCACAAGGGAAACTGCACATTCAGAAGGTGAAACATATGCCCAAGCTTGAGGTCCAGAATGAAGGCAGAAATGGAGCCCAAGAATGGATCAATCCCTGGTGCTGAGGCACACCTAAGAATTTCATCTGGGAGTTCACTATACCCTTCTGTCCCTTCATCGCCGTGGGGAAACTCTTCTTCCTTCAAAGACTTAATATTCACTAGAGGGACACCCTTACCTGGAGTCACCTTAACATTCAGATCTCAAGAAATCAGATCTCTTTAAAGTTCACAAATAATTTCTCCAGGAGGATACTAAAGTGTCTTTCTCTAAACCTGACCTTCCCACATTTCCTTCATGTACACAAGTTATACATAGATTCCAGTAAATGTATGCATACCCAAACCTAAATACTGTCTAGAAAACAGCCCCAAGGAAACCAGAGGAACAACCTCAGAAAGAACAAAAGCCCCAAATTCCATCTGCATGTGGGTCTTCTGCTTTTCAGGCTCTGCCACCTCTCACTGTCATCCTTCCCATTGCAGTTGTTCTCACCAGCTGGAGATCACCTACAGGAAGGGGCTGCTTCCCATTAAGCACCCTGGGGAAGTTCACTGCCCTCTGGGGAAGTTCACTGCCCTCTTTTTCCAGGCTCAAGACCAGCCTCAGCTTAGAAGCACTGGCCTCTTCTCCCCACTGCAGGTTATTCACCAGCTTCACTTCAACATTAATGAGTTAAATGAGAAAGAGATGCCAAATGCAATTTTGTGAATAGGAAACATTCTGTCTTGACTATTTATAGACTAGAAAAATCCTGAGACATCCTGGCTTTCAAAAGCAGGAATTATGATTCCTTTGAGAACGAAAAGCTATCAAGTGATTGTTTTCATGTGAACAATCCTATATGGAAAATGCTAATGGATGTAAACTCTCCCCTTTATCGTCTGCTTCAGAGGACCCCTAATGATCACAGTTATGGTTGTCCCCAGGTACTCTGTGCCTAGGTGTTAACATGTTCTGTTTACTCTTTCAAAATTGTCTCTTTATTTCATCTTTACCACTATGGATCCATCCAGTCATTTTTAGAATAAATCCTAGGCATTTTAGAATACTTCTCCCATTCAAAAACTCAAAGAGACCCAAAGATGAATCCCCTGGGTCTCTCTCACATGCTTCCTCATAAATGACTCTTTTGAAACGGTCTTACAGAATAGATGGTGGTATTCTGAGTGAGTAGTAGGGACATTTTCTTTGCTGCTATTCTCCATAACCTTTCACCACATGATCACTGAAGACACACACTATTGGGTCTTAGTCTGGAGATTCTGACCCACAGACTTCTAAGTCTCTTGGAATCTCTGGAATGAAAAGACTGTTTTTTTTTTTTTGTGCTGATAAGATCACTGGTACTGGAGACTTCTATGTAGTTTCAGGATTGGGAATGGTCTGGTACCCAGAAAAACCAAGTTATGCTTAAAGGGTAGACTTAAAAAATTATTTTCAGGGCTGGAGTTGAGGTTCAGCAGTAGAACGCTCTCCTCGCACATGCGAGAGCCTGGGTTTGATCCTCAGCACCACATAAAAAATAAATAAGTGAAATAAGGGTATTGTGTCCAACTACAACTAAAAAATATTTTTTAAAAATTACTTTCATTTGTAATTGACAAAAGGATGGTAAAGTTGAACTTAGCCCCTGGAGCTCTGGGCAAAGGTGTAGGGTTAGAGATGGGTTAGAAATGGAGAAAATTATGAAGGTCCAATGAGCTAATCAATCATGTAAATCAATTAGAAACATACATAAAAATCCCTGAAATGGGGCATGGGGTAAACCTAGGTTGTTTAATACACAGAGGTGCTGACAGGCTGGAACCTCCGGACTGGAAATGAAAAATCTACACAGTGTCTGCCAACAGGAATCTTCTCATATTGCTCATGCTTAAAGCCAACTGACTGGTAGAAACACTGTGTTAAACTGGCAGTGTGTATTCTAGCTGATGGAGGCCTCCCCTGCAACCCAGCAATCACCTCCTTGATGCAGAACTAAAATAACTAATAAAGATGATCTGCTAAGGATATGCATTAGATGTTAATGAAAACGCCATATGGGAATCAACTCAAATATCCATGAATGTTCCCCCAATAGAATATCAGACCACTTATGCAGAAATGAGATTTTCAACTGTGCTGAGAAAAAAAAAAAAAAAAAACTTTTCAAATGGCTTTCATAGTCTCATGATACTGTGCTCCCACCTGTCTGCCTTATGTCTCAGAACCCCCTCAGCTCCTTCCAACTGGGCTCAGTAAACACATCATCATCTCCACATGTGCCATGCTTCTTCTTCTTTTTTTTTTTTTAATATTTATTTTTCAGTTCTCGGAGGACACAACGTCTTTTCTTTGTATGTGGTGCTGAGGATCGAACCCGGGCCGCACGCATGCCAGGTGAGCGTGCTACCGCTTGAGCCACATCCCCAGCCCCATGTGCCATGCTTCTGTCTCATACTTTTGTACTTGCTATTCCTTATACCTGGAAAAGCCTCACACCTGCCCGCCTCACCTGAATCGCAATTAAACATGCTGCAGGTCTCACTTTACACATCACCACCTCCAGATGCCTCTAAAATCCCCTGACTGGGTCTCTGAACAACATGTTACTCCTATAGTCACCTGGGCCTCCCTTATCACATAACTGGCCATTATGTCATCCATGTACAGGAGAGCTTCCCAAATGAACATGAAAATCTGGGGGGAGAATACCTTTTTTCCTATTTTGGGAGTACCAGGGGATTGAACCCAGAGGTGCTTTACACTGAGCCACAACCCAGGCCTTTTTATATTTTATTTTGAGACAGGGTCTCACTAAGTGGCCTAGGGCCTTGCTAAGTTGCTGAGGCTGGCCTCCAATTTGCGATTCTCCTTTCTCAGCCTCTCAAGTCACTGGGATTATAGCTGTGCCACTGTGCCCAGCATCTTGGTTCTTAATTACTACTGACTCTTAGCACCTAGAATGTTTCCATTTCAAATGAACATGAAACAAGAATTTGTTGACTCCAGGGGAAATAAAAGAGGCCAAGATGTTGTATCAACTTAGAAGTTATGGGTGGGTACTAACTTGAATGCATGTTTGGAGAAAGTTTTCTGAGATCAAATCCATTTGAAGCTGGGGTTATTTGTCTCATTTTTTTCTCCCAATTTCCTGTTACTCCAAGATTCTTCATTTTATTTTATTTTTTGGTACTGGGAATTGAACCCAAAAATGCTTTACTACTGTGCTACATCCCCGGTCCTTTTTATTTTTTCTTTTGAGGCAGAGTCTTGCTAAGTCACTGAAGCTGGCTTCAAACTTGTGATCTTCCTGCCTAAGCCTTCCAAATTGCCGGGATTATAGGCATGTGCCACCACACCCCTCTCTTCTCCAAGATTCTTGAGGGACATTGCTTTCTCCTTTAAGTTACCTTAGATTTCTCCTTGAATTTTTTTTATTTTTTTTTTCGGGGGGTATGGGGGATTGAACTCAGGGACACTCGACCACTGAGCCACACTCCCAGCCCTATTTTGTATTTTACTTAGAGACAGGGTCTCACTGAGATGCTTAGCACCTCACTTTTGCTGAGGCTGGCTTTGAACTCGTGATCCTCCTGCCTCAGCCTCCCAAGCCGCTAGGATGACAGGCGTGTGCCACCGTGTCCAGTTCTCCTTGGAATTTTTGTACACATCTTCAATGCTTTGATATTCCCTTTTTCTTCCCCAAATGTAGACCCAGAAAATGAATATGAATTATTACAACATTATAGAAAAATTACTATATTGTAGCTAAATTCATGGCATAAACGTGATCATGCCTGACATCTTTACCCAAATGTTCCCTTTCCATATTCAATATACTGGAGTAGCCCTGATGAGAAAGAACACGTGTCTGATTGACAAAAGGAATCATACCATCCTCGCCTATAGAACCCATATTCCTGAGACAAGTCTTATTGTCTCATTGAATGTTTGCAATATTCTGACCCACTAACCAGAGGAAGCTTGTAAAACATACAATTTAACAACTCTTGTCATAACTTGTTCCTTAGGGAATCCAGTGCATGCTCTGTGATTGCACTGAGACAGTATTTTGAAGCTTGTACATGATGTTTTATAGATCACTATTAATTCAATACTAAATAATATTCATTAAGAGCAATTCATATGGGGGATGCATAGGGAAGAGTGAAGGAACTCTGGATTGTGCAGAGGGGAGTAGGGGGAAGGGTAGGGCTGTGGGAATGGGAAGGATGGTAGAATGAGATGGATATTATTACTATATATATGTATATATATTATAAATATATATATACATATATAGTAATAATATCCATTATTATTTATATATTATAAATATATATACATTATATATATATATATATTTATATATAATATATATATTTATTTACTTATTTACACTACTGGTGTGATTCTACACCAGGTACAACCAGAGAAATGAGAAATTGTGCTCCATTTGTGTACAATGTGTCAAAATGCATTATACTGTCATGAATAACCAATTAGAACAAATTAAAAAAAAAAACAACAGAAGGGAAACCAGAAGAATAGAATAAGGGGATCAGGAGGAGGGAGGAGAGGGAAAGGGGAGGTATTGGGGATTGAAATTGTTCAAACTATGCTGTCTTATTGTATGCACATATGAATATATTATAACAAATCCCACTGTTATAAATGTTTATAAAGCACCAGTAACAGGCTGGGGTTGTGGCTCAGCGGTAGAGCGCTCGCCTAGCACGTGCAAGGCCCTGGGTTCGATTCTCGGCACCACATAAAAATAAGTAAAAAAAAAAAAAAAAAAGGAAATACATGAGACCATGGTTCTCAANAAAAAAAAAAAAAAAAAAAAAAAAAGGTATTGTGTCCAACTACAACTAAAAAATAAATATTTAAAAAAATAATAATGCACCAATAAGAAGGAAAAAAATTTAAAAAGAGCAATTCACTATAGCAAAGGAAAAATATTATGGATGTTATTGGACAATGAAATAAGGGGAACAAAGACACATAATCTTAGAAAAGGCTCAATATCACCAAGATGTGTCCTTTCACATATATCAGTAAAACTCTACAATTCCCAAAACACCTGTGACTAATCAACAGAAACTACTTTCCCCAAACTGGTAAGTATAATAACTACCCACCAATGCTTAAAATCCTAGCAACTATAAAGTAATAGCTTGCCTAATATCCAAATACATATGCCTACTGAAAGACTTTTTTTAAAAATTTTTTATATACTTGTAGATGTACAGCATGCCTTTATTTATTTATTTATTTATTTATTTTTCACGTGGTGCTGAGGATCGAACCCAGTGCCTCACTTATGCTAGGCAAGTGCTCTGCCACTGAGCTATAGCCCTAACCCCTGAAAGACTTTTTAAAAATATTTTATTGGTGCATTACAATTATACATAATAATAGAATTTATTGTGATATGTGTACATACATATACCATAATTTGATCAATTTCATTTCCCAATTTTCATTTCTCATTTCACACCCCTTCTCCCCTCCTGATGCCCTTCCTCAACTTTATTGTCCATTCTATTTTCATGAGGTTCAATAAGACTTTTAAATTACAGTACTGATCACACTCACGTATACATGCATTTTTATTTATTTATTTTTAGCTGCACTGAGTATTAATCTAAGGTGTACTATGCCACTGAAGTACAGTCCTAGCCCTTAAAAAATTATTTTTAAAAATCTGGGGGGGCTGGGGATGATGCTCAGTGGTAGAGTGTGTTCCCAGCACGTGGGAGACCCTGGGTTCGATCCTCTGTACCACATAAAAATAAATAAAATAAAGGTATTGTGTCCAACTACAACTAAAAAACAAAATATTAAAAAAAAAATTGGGGGCAAAGTTTGGCTAAATTGCCCAGTGTGGCTTTGAACTTGAGATTCTCTTGCCTCAACCTCCAGAGGAACTGAGATTACAGGCATGTACAATGCCCAATGCCCAGCAGGACACTCTCCTACTAGAACAGAGATTAACGATAGATGGTGGGTAAGGAAAAGAGTCTTCAGTGGACCACCTGTGGATGAAACAGTGACTCCCATAGAGCAGGAACCACAACTCCTCAATTCATTAGGAAGGGACCAACTGTTTACTTGGAAACAAGTATCTTATTCCCATCTAGTCAGCCAAATTATAAATTGGGATGGGGAACATGATCCTTTCTTCATAAGAAAAATAAGCCAAAAAATGGACTTAAATTTTAATATATGAAAATTAAGAAAGGCAAAAGAAAAAAAAAAAAAAAAAGCAAACACTTTCGATCATGTAATATAAAAGGAGGAGGGGAGGTGGCGGTTGTGGCCGGTGCTGTGTGAGCGAGGGGGAGCAGGACGTGGCCTCCGCTGGGGCCGCCCCTGGGCTGTGACCATGACAGGGAGGTGGACAGCGACGCTGACAAAGGGGTTCATCATAATGCACTGGAACGAAAACGCAGGGACCACGTCAGACAGCTTTGCCATCCGCGGGACTCGGTCCTCACTTCAAGGAGAGGGAGGCATCGCGGGCCCCCATCCTAGAGGAAGCGGCGGGGGGGACACATATACACCTATGAAGGGAAACCACACGCACCAGCGGGACGTCGTGACCTCAGGCGGCACAAGGCTCCTCGGCAGCAGCAGGAGGAGCACTGGAGAGGAGGAGAGGTCGGGCCCCTCTGCAGAACCCCCTCCCCAGGCAGCAGCTCTACACCGAGGCCAAGGGCAGCTCCCGCGCGGCCTTGGCTGGATGGGGGCTTGGACTCTGCAGCTGTGAGTGGAGCCCCAAAGCATCAAGAAGCTCCCCAGGGCCATCCTCCTGGGTCCAGCTTTAGACTCCTAGAACCACTTAAAACAGAGTCTCCAATTCTTAATTTTATGGAGAAGCTCTTGGAAAACAACTTCCCTTCCCCTTCCCCTTCCCCATTTCCACTATACCTTAAACACAAGTATTCCCTCGGGATTCCCGGTCTCCGCCAGGCATTTTTAAAACCCAAACACCCCAACTTGGCAGCCTTTTCCCTGGAGGACAGACGGACCTGCCCACCCCAGCAGCTCTCCAGCCTGGTGGGCCACATGCCTGGAGGACGCCTGCCTCCTCCAGCCTCTCCTCTCTGTCCCCGGCCTCTGCTGGACAGACTTTGAGAATCTGAACTGCTCCGCTTTGTGGAGTACTCAAAATTGTCCCTTCGCCTTTCTTTTCTTTTTTAAAAATTAATATTTTTTTTAGTTTTATTTTTTAAATTATTTTTTTAAATATATATATTTTTTTAGTTGAGGGTTGGACACAATACCTTTATTTTTTTATTTTTATGTGGTGCTGAGGCTCGAATCCAGCACCTTGAACGTGCTAGGCCAGTACTCTACCGCTGAGCCACAACCCCAGCCCCAGCCCCTTCTCTTTTCTAAGGTTTTTTTTTTTTTTCCCTAAAAAGCTATTTATTATACTTTAGGAAAGACCAGACCCTTGAAGAAGCCTGTGATACAAAAGGAAAATGGGGACAGACTTACAACTCCTTGGCCTGGTCCCACTCCTCCTCCTCTCAGCCAGCTGTGGAAGCCTGCAGTGCCAGCGTTTTGGAGGGCCACATGACACTTGTGGTATATATGGGAGATGGCAGCAGTGAAGTGGCAGCCACCAGGGAGTGGTAGGGGGCATTTAATCGGGGGTGGGGCATGAAGGGTGTATACTCTGAAATCTTTAGTCTGTGTTTGATTCCATTCATGGAATCAAATAAGAAAGCATATTGGGGCTGGGGTTGTGGTTCAGCGGTAGAGCGCTTGCCTCACGTGTGGAATACTGGGTTCGATCCTCAGCACCACTACATAAATAAAATAAAGGTATTGTGTCCTTCTACAACTAAAAAGTTTTTTTTTTAAACAGCATATTGTAGGGACTGGGGCTGTGGCTCAGTGGTAACAGCGCTCACCTAGGGTGGGTGAGGTCCTGGGTTTGATCCTCAGCACCACATAAAAATAACTAAAAATAAAAATAAAGGCATGTGTCCACTTAAAAAAATATATTGTGCGTAATGCCAAGGAATTGTCTTGCAAGTTAAAGCTCCCCCTTTACTATAGTACTATAAATCAAAACTTTATTGTACGCCTGTAATCCTGGCTATCTGGGAGGCTGAGGCAGGAGGATTGTAAATTCAAGCCCAGTCTAGACATCTTAGTGCAACTCTGCCGCAAGATAGAAAATAAGAAGGGCTGGGGATATAGCTCTGTGGTACAGTACCCCTGGGTTCAATTGCTAGTAACACACACACACAAACACACACACACACACACACACACAATTAATGCACAGACTAAACATGATTGAATACATGTCTTTTAAAAATGACCCAAATGTACAGATCTCAAGGTAAAATACTATAAAAATCCACAGACATAGTAGAGGAAATTGCCAAATAAAATTAAGAGTTGAAGACCATAATAAGCAAAGAGTTACACATGAAGAAGCTTAATGGATACATTCCACTGCCACTTCCTGTAATTTGAACTTCACCTTAATGTACAGAACCCCTGATTTTTCCCTAATGTCTAGAGGATGTATTGTGCATTTCCACCTCAACAAGATCGTTCTTATTTTTTGAGCCCTCCTGGTTTCCAGTCTAAAGTTCATCCCAAATCCACTATCACCTCTTATCTAACACTGAAAAAAAGTAATTACTTTAAAACTGATCACACCCTGATGTTGAGCTTAAATGTGAACCACAGTGGTCACTTTGGCAGCACATATACTAAAATTGGAAAGATACAGAGAAGATTGGCATGGCCCCTGCACAAGGATGACACGCAAATTCGTGAAGTGTTCCATATTAAAAAAAAAAAAAAAATGTGAACCACAGCTCCTTGACTTTTTCATAGCACCACCTCCTCTACATTCTCAAAGAATATTACACATGTCTCCACGACTTTCTACCCTAACGCTGATTTCATCTTTTCCACTGAAGTAGAAGACAAGTTTGGCATGAGCCCTGGAGCCAGGAACCTGGGGGTATGAGGCCCTGTTCCACTATTCAAGCAAATTGCTCCACTTTTTTTCAACTGTTACGTGGAGAGGAGGATAACCATAACTAGTCCATCGGACTCTGGTGACGAATAAATGAGTTAATATAGGAAGCGTTTAGAAGAATGCTGGCTAGGGATCATTCGGTAAGCAGCATCTGCTGTTAAATAATTATTGGATCTATGTCTTCATGGAATAGCTATTCTGTGGCTGTTAAAGAAGAAATACGTAATGAAAGGAGGTAACTCTCAGATATTTGACCTGCACAACCCTGGGAACTGGCAAAGCGAGGCATCTTATTCATGTTCAGAAATAAAAAAAAAAAAGAAGAGCTCAGAAGTTGGCTCTATTATGCACACTCAGGTGGAAGCCGGGGGTCCGGGCCTCCTCCTGCCCTGCTCAATGGAGTTTGCCTGAGCCATGGCCAATGGGAGAGGCCCAGGTGGGCCACCACAGCCCAAACCACTCACCAAACCACTTACCAAGCGCCACCAGTGGTCCTGCCCACGCCTGGCCATGCTTGAGTTCCTTTGTGCTATTTATGACAACACTGAAGAGGAACCTTGAAATAGCCTGACACAGTGACCACGGGACCTGAGGAGGAAACGGTCTGCCCCCACCTCAGGAATGAGTGTGTGTGAGACAAGGGAAGGGAGGGCAAGGAGAGCACCCCAAATGCTTCCGTTTGGAATTCCTTTAATACTCACTGAAGGTTCCAGGGGAGAGAAACTAAAGGGAAATTGTTTAGTGAAAAATCACACAGAGTAAAGATAGGAAAAGTAGCCAAAGGTTCACAGGACAGTAGTCACCTGTGGGACAAGACAGGGATGACTACCTGAGATTCTAATGACCACCACAGTTATGAATATTTTTTGGGGGGCATTACTGGGATTAAACCCAGGGGCACTCTACCACGGAGCAACATCCCCAGTCACCCCCCTCCTTTTTTTGAGACCAGGTCTTGCTAAATTGCTGTGACTGGTGTCAAACTTGAGACCCTCCTGTCTAGCCACCAGAGTCACTGGGATTACAGGCATGTACCATCATACCCAGTACCCAAGTTATGAATCTTGACAGAGGTTCCCGAGATACTTAAATTGTTATTATTATTCTTACCAAACTTTTAATTTATTCTTTCGAGAATATACTTCATGATGAAAAACTTTAAAAAAATTTTGGAAAGAACATACTAATATTTGTTTTGTTTTTCTTCCTTGTGACATAGCAATTTGAGTCACAATTCACTGGCTGGGTGACAATAAACAGATTCCTATAGATTGCAAAATGAGATCCCCTTACGTCCAGTAAGCAGTGGTCTCCATGCATGCTGGCCATCAGCAGGAGAACAGGTTAGCAAGTCATGACAAATAAAAACAGACCCAGAAAATGGTCAACATGTAAAATCCTGCATATAGTGCAAACTGCTTTGGTCACCTTCAAAGGACTGTTTCTGATGTTGAATACTGGTAAGTGTACAGCATACAAAAAACTGAGAAGACATGCAAAAATCATCACTCACATAATCATAACTCACATAAAGATCATAACTCACATAAAACAAATAACTCACATAAAGATCAGAGAGGGAAGAGCAGGTCTCTCAAGCTGTTATCAGGGATCTTGAGAAAGCAAGAAAAGGACCCAAGCCCGAGGGTATACAAAGATTAACAGGCAATCTATGGTGAAAATTCACTCCTACTTCCATAGGCAGAGGATTGGGTGGTTTCAATCTCTGGCTAGCTCCAAAGGAGGGAGCCCAGGTTTTTGGTCACATTACCCTGATGGGTGGCACAAAAGGAAGGAGCATTGAGGGTTAAAGAGTGTCACTGAATATCAAGAATGGGAAGAGGGGTAGGGCTGTGGGGCTGTGGGGATGGGAAGGATAGTAGAATGAGACAGACATTATTACCTGATATACATGTATGATTACACTACTGATGAGACTCTACAGCCAGGGGAATGAGAAGTTGTGCTCCATTTGTGTACATTGTGTCAAAATGCATTCTACTGTCATGCATAACTAATAAGAATAAATTTTTTTAAATCAGATTTTAAAAGTCAAGCTATGACACACATATTCCACAACACAAAAATTAGACATTATGAGTAGCAAAAATAACACAAACATTGCTTATGAATGAAGACGAAAAAACATTCAATGATAGTAATTTCAATGAATAAACAGAATAATCCACCAAAATCAAGCACTAATTATCCTAAGTATGAAACAATGATAAAACATTTAAAAGTGCTTAACAACAAACTCTTAAGATAAAAACAAGAGATGCAAAGAAACACAAGGCAAGAAAGAATAAGATACTGAGCCAGACATGGTATCACAGAACTGTAATATCAGTTACTGAGGAGGCTGAGGCAGAGGATGGCAAATTGAAGGCCAGCCTGGGTAACTTAGACCCTATCTCAGAATACAAATTTTAAAAATGGCTGGGGTGTGCATACACAAGGGCCATGGTTCAATTCCCAGTATTGTAAACAAGATATTGAAATTAAAAAGAAACAAAAAAGGTCTTTGTTCACAAACAAGATTACTGTTTTCTTTAAAAAAAAAAAATTCCAAAGACCCCTGTGTGGTGACCCACATCTGTAAACCTTGGGAGGGTGAGGCAGGAGGATCACAAATCCAAGGACAGTCTTGGCAGCTTAGCAAGACCCTGTCTCAAAAACAGCTCAGGGTGTAGCTTCCTGGTAAAGCACCTCTGAGTTCAATCCCTATTCCCTAAAAAAAAAAAAAAAAAAAAAAAAAAAAAAAAAAAANTGAGTTCAATCCCTATTCCCTAAAAAAAAAAAAAAAAAAAGAAACAAAGAAAAACTTCATGGATTTAATAGGGGATTATAGCAAGGTAGTACAATAGGTAACTATGTAAGAAATCCATCATTTTTCTATATAGCAACTATAAAAAATTCAATTTCAATTTCAAAAATACACTTATACAGCACAAGGAGAAAGATAAACTATTTCACATACATGAAAAACTGCATAAGAAAAATGCTTCCTACCAGGGGCGATCAATACAGAACCATACAGAGTAGATGTTTATTGCTAGATGGGCAAGAAGAATAAATAAATTAGACCCTTCTAAGTGTTGGCAAGTCACACAATAAAATACGCATCCAAGAAGTCACAAGATAAATTCATAAACCTATTAAGATTTCCGACCACATATGAATTTGTCCACCATCTACACACTAGTAAAATCTTTCCCATTCTGTTGGAAAATTTATCATGTATTAGCCCTTGGAGATAAAACCAGGCACACGGTCAGCACCCCCGTTCCCAAACATTTAGAAAATTCAGGGTAAGCAGGACCACCCCGAGGGGAAGGGAAGGACTGGGGACCCCGCGCTCCCAGCTCTTCCAAGCTCGAACCAAGACGCACACAGTCACCCCACAGCTCGGGGAGGAGCAGGGCTGCGGGCTGAGCTGCCCGGAGAAGCTGTCCTTGCAGGACAGAACAGGACGCCTCAGTCCCGGATGCAGGCCCAGCACCACCCTGCGGACCGACCGAAGGGCCTTCAGACTGGCCCCCCACCCTGCAGAGCCAAGGCTCCGCCCACAGCCGCTCCCCGCGGGCTCCGAGCAGACCCTCTCCTAGTCGGGGGTGCCCCACCTCCAACTCTCACCACGTCACGGCTCCCGGGGTCTCCCATTGTCCTCGCAGTTAGTGGACGTCACAGAGCAGCCGAGACTCGCAAGGCAGCACAGCAGGGGACCTAGTCCCGAGGCTACAGAAACAGGATCGCGAAAGGGACAGGCGAGCAGCCGCATCCCCGCCCAGCTGCGCTCCTGATTGGACAGTGCATACATCACTCCTATGCCTCTGATTGGCTAGTGATCCGGGACCCGCCCCCTGAGTCCTGAGCGACGGCAAAAAACATCCATTATCTGCCCGAATGGAGCCAC
Organism: Marmota marmota marmota; assembly: GCF_001458135.2. Classification (NCBI taxonomy): domain Eukaryota; kingdom Metazoa; phylum Chordata; class Mammalia; order Rodentia; family Sciuridae; genus Marmota; species Marmota marmota. The sequence continues at coordinate 4,713,732 of NW_026000241.1, read as the reverse complement.
ATCCCTTCCCCGCCCAGGCCTGGACCTGACCTGTCCTTAGGGAAAATTGCATTTCAGCAGAATCTGATACTGTTTTTTCAAAACTGACACTTTCTTCTCACTGTACCCAGTGGGCTCTTCCTGTTCCTTCCCCCTGAAAATGGGGTGACAAGTGTGACGTTTCAGAGCATAGCCCCATGAAGACAACCCCCCACGTGAGAGAAGGCTATCTGCCCACACCTGGACACATGGAATAGAAGGAAGGGCCTTGTGTTACCAGAAGCCAGAAATTTGTGAATTGTCAAGCTTTTCTTGCACCTTTTTTTTTTTCTTTCTCAATCTGTTAATTTTCACCCAAGAAAAGAATAACATGCCAACAAGGAAATATAATTCTTTACTCATGGAGAGACTGAAGTTATATGGCAGCAATATTCTACAAAGAAATCAAGTTGGAAGAAAGCAAACGTTTGAACTCCTTCAGACAGGCTGCCCGCCTCAACCAAGCTCACACGGAAAAACACACGTTCAGAAGGTTAAACATATTCCCAAAATGGAGGCCCAAAGTGACTACTGAGATAGAGCCCCAGAGCGGATCACTCCCTGGCACTGAGGAAGGGAAACTGACAGATTTAAATCTGAGAACTCACCATGTCCTGCTGTCCTCTCCTCACAGTGTGAAAACTCTCCCACCTTCAGACAGACACGCTCACCTGGAGTCACTTTAACATTCTGAACTACAGAAACTGTCAACTTCACACACCCTTTCTCTAAGCCCGATACTCACACATTTCCTTCATGTATGTGTTATTGGTTGAATCCAGCAGATTTATGGAGGCCATAAGGAAAACCTATCTAGGGGCTGGGGATATAGCTCAGTTGGTAGAGTGCTTGCCTCACATGCTCAAGGTCCTGGGTTCAAGCCCCAGCACCACCAAAAAAGAAAAAAAAAGAAACCCTGTCTAGAAAACAGCTCCAAGAAAACCAGAGCGACAACCCCAGAAGGGACAAAATCCCTGAAGACCATCTGCATGCAGATGTACTTTCCAGTACTTTCCAACTTCCATCATCTCCCCCCTCCTCAAGTTGTTCTCACCAGCTGGAGGATCCTACAGGGGAGGGCAAAGTCCCAGGGAAACTTCAGGACCCTTCCTTTGCAGGCCAAGACTGTCCTCAGCTTGGACTCAGGAGTGGCCTGTTTCCCACTGCAGATTATCACCTGCTTCAAACCAAGCTTTCCCAAGCCCCTGACTATGCATAGCTCCTGTAGACACCTGTACCTTCCTTTTCACACCTCTGACCACTCTGTCATCCCTGGATACAGGAGAGCTTCCCAAACTGCACCATGAGAAGCTTAGTCACTGCTGATTCTCAGCACATGGAATATTTCTGTATCAAATAACCACGAAACACCCATTTGTTCACCCCATGAGGATGTAAAAGAGGACAAGACGCTGTGAGAACTTAGAGTAAGGGAGTGTGAAACTGACAAGGTTCATGGAAGAGGAGGCATTCAAGCTTTGGGATTTTGAAGGACAAAGAGGAATGTCCCAGGCGCACCTGTCCTCACGGGCTGTGTGTCAGGGGATTGACGTGTTCTGTCTCATGACTTGAAACTGTCTCTCAAATGCAACCCAACCACCACGGACCTGTCCAGTCATTTTTAGAACAATGCCTACACATCCCACACAAAAGGACAATCCAGCCCCTAGTTGAGTCTCCCTGAGGTTCTAGCTTACCAATTTAACAACCCGTTTGAAATGGTCTTATAGGATATGTGGTGATATTTTGGGCCATTTGCTTTGCTGCTCTTCTCCACAACTTGACACACCACCTGCTCACTGATAGTGTACATCAAATATTGCACTTTTGGGTCTTAGTCTAGGGATTCCGATCCAAGGGATTCTGATCTAAAACCCTTTGAATCTTTGGGGGTGAAAAGACTTGTGTTTTCTATGCTAATGAGATGACTGTTGGCTGGGGACTCCTGTGTGGCCTCAGGATTGGGAATGGTCTGTAGCAGAAAGAACAAGGCAAGCCTACAGGGTTGACACTTTAAACAACTCTTTTCATTTGTACTTGACAACAGGGTTGGAATGCTGAGCTCCATCGTCCAGGGAGCAGGGTTGGAAGCCAGTTAACTACGAAGCCCAGTAAGCTAATCAATCCTGAGAACATACGGGAAACCTTCATGAAAACCCCTCAGCCATGGGTTATGTAGAGCATCTGGGCTGTGGACGCTGACCATACAGAGGTTGGGATATCAGAGGGCAGGACCACCAGACGGAAATGAAATGAAAGCTCCACATATGTCCCCTTCCCCCAAACCTTGCCTTATAACCTTTTTGCATTTGGCCGTTCCTGAGTTGTATTTTTATCATAAACAAATAGTAGTAAGTAAAGTGTTCCCCTGAGTTCAGTGAGTCATTCTAGCAATTTCTCTAGTATGTAGGGAGGGGGAGATTGTGGGAACTTGATAATTTAGTCCAGTTGGGTAGATATATGAGTACACCGCACACCCAACTGGTTGACTAGATGTGTATTAGAATTCCTCGGGAATCCCAAATGGGAGTCAACTCACTCAAATATCCACAAATATGTTTACACATCAGAATATCACACTGCTCCTTTCTGCAGGTATGAAAAGTATTTAGGATTTCCCCTGTTGTAGGAACAACTCGGAAGACACGTATTTCTCACCCTTCTGGAGCCTGAGAAGGCCAAGATCTAGGTGATGGCTACTCTAATTTCTAGTGAAGGCCATTTTCATGGCTTGCATGTGTAAAACTTTGTGCCGTACACTCCCGTGGCAGAGAAAATGATCTCCCTCTATATATCTTAGGATGCTCACCATAATCTGAGGGCCCATCTTAGAACATTCATATAACCCTTATTATGTCTGAAAGCCCTCAACTCCACGGTGACATTGCCATGTAGGACTTCAAAGAACAAACTAAAAAGCGAATAAATTTGAAACAGAGAATGCGTGAATAGAATCAAGTTCATAGAGGCATTACATATGCTAGAAGTTTGGACTAATAATTAATTAGGAAATGGTGAGCAAAGTCCAACAAAGGAGAGAGGTACCATTTTAGAATGTTCAGAGAGAAGGGGTACTGTGTGTGCATAAAGAAAAAAAAAACTATTATTATAAACACTACATGGCAATCCATTCTAACTATGTAAATCCAAACCAGGAAGGTCGTAGCAACGGACAGGAAACAGGCCGACCTGGTAAACAATTCTCACTGGATAGTACAAGGTATTCACTATGTCACGACGGAACTCCCCTCCCGTTCCCATCCTTACAATCATGTTCACAGAAGGAGAAAAATGCCCATCCTGGAACTGCGGAGACAGACTGGTGCATCTTATGAATTAGGCATCTCTCCACAGTAAAGTGCTGTCCTCTAGGTAAGGACTCTGGTGATCACCACAGACAGAACGGTGTTCCCCCCCCCCTCAGTGCATCCCTCAGAGGGCAACGTCTGACTACACAATTCAATCGGCACCCCCTCCAGGAACACCCAGTCCTGTTGGAAATTCAATGGAGAATGGTGATACCGATAAGCCACAGATCCAGTTATGGTGTAAGGACAGATGTATCATGTGACAAAAGCTGTAGTCCTGGCAAAGAGCATCTCACATCAGCAGGATGAAGTTTTTGGAATGATGAGTGAAGGACAAATATGATCAAAATAAGCCCTCTACCTGAGAAAAGCAAAACTGACATGAAGATAAAAACACCTTCCATTGTAAACATATTGCTATGGTTTGGACCTGCAACTTTCCCCACAGTCTCAGGTGCTGAGGGGACTTGGTTGGAAGAAGTGGATCAGGGGGGCAAGCCCTGGAAAATGTACCTTCTCTCTGTCCCCTTCCCTCACCCCTGCTCTGCATCCCAGCTGCCCTGAGCTGAGCATCTTCCCTCTGCCGGCCCTTCCACCCTGTTCCTGCCTGGGAGCCAGCCAACCATGCAGACCGAGTCCTCTGGAATCATGAACCAAGAGCTTCCTTCTCTAAGTCGTTCCTGTCAGGTATTTTGGTCACAGTCATGAAAAGCTGACTGATCTACACATGGATTCGATAATTATGATGGGCTATTTGCTTGTATCTTCTCAGTAAATGCAAAAGACACTGCAGTGCTTTGTGAGTGCATTTCGCCCTGTTCTTTGGTTAATTCCGGTTCCCATCCTTGCGATCATGTTAAGTTGCTCTCATTTAAAAATTTATTGTTGGGGAGGGGGGATAGTAGAGGATAGGAAAGGCAGCAGAACACAACAGACACTAGTATGGCAATATGTAAATCAATGGATGTGTAACTGATGTGATTCTGCAATCTGTATATGGGGTAAAAATGGGAGTTCATAACCCACTTGAATCAAAGTGTGAAATATGATATATCAAGAAATTTGTAATGTTTTGAACAACCAACAATAAAAAAATTAAAAAAAAAATAAAATAAAAATTTATTGTTCAGTAATTTTACATGAGAATACAACTAATTGAAAGGAAACAATGCATGTTTAAAACATTGATTCTGTTCCAATTTTATATTTCTGTGTACCCATCTTAAAATGCTGTAGTATTTCCTTCACTTACTATTTTAATTTCAGTTTGCCATTGCATTTCTACCAATATTAAATGCATGATTCAGTTGAAAAAAATGATGTTTTCTGTAAGCTCCATGGTAACCATGAAACAAAAATCTGGAAGAGACAAACCAAAAACAATAAGCACAAATGAAAACAGTAACCCAGGCACGGTAGCCCACGCCTATAATCCCAGCAGCTCGGGAGGCTGAGGCAGGAGGAGCGCGAGTTCAAAGGCAGCCTCAGCAAAAGCGAGGCACTAAGCAACTCAGTGGGACCCCGTCTCTCAATAAAATACAAAATAGGAAATAGGGCTGGGGGTGTGGCTCAGTGGTCAAATGCCCCTCAGTTCAATGCCCAGTACCCTCCCCCACCAAAAAATGGAAATAGTACTATGCCAATTCATTTAGACACTAAGTAAGATCACAAGAGGGGGAAAGGAGCTACTGCAAAATTACAAAACAAGCTATATAATTACCTTAAATAAATGGATTAAATTCTACAATTTAGACGCAGAATGACTGAATAGATTAAAAAAAGGAGACCCAACTACATGTTACCTGCAAGAAACCTGCTTCCCCTGTCAGGACATACACAGACTGAATTGAAGTAAGGGGATGGAATATGACACCTAAGAAAGCAGAAGTAGCCATACTGATAAATAAAAAGAGACCAGGAAGGTCACTGCATGTGACAAAGGGGTCAATCCCCCAAGAAGAAACAGCAATTCTAAATACATATGCATCCAATATCAGAATATCCAACATATAAAACAAGCACTAATAAGACAGAATTTCATCCATCTCTAAAGGCAGAGAGAGACTCCCATACAGTAATAGCTACGGACGATCCCATCCCACTCTCAGCAGCAGACAGGAGGGTCCAGACAGAAAATGAACAAAGAAAAGCAGAGTCACCGGCTCCAGAGATCAACGGAACTAACGACAGGGGACCCTTCCTTCCAAAGGCTCTGAGTAGCCATTTGTTTCATCACCACCCGGAACATTCTCCAGAAAGATCGTGACAGATGACAAAATAAGTCCCAACGGAATATCAAAAGCTGAAATCATACTGAGCATCTCTTCAGAGCACAATCATGCTAGAAATCAATAACAAGGAAAGCTTTGGACACTATACAAATACACGGAAAATAACTTACTTTTGAATAACCAGTGGATCAAGAAAAAAAAAATCAAGAAGGAATTTAAGTCAGATGTGGTGACATCTACCCGTAATCTCAGCAAGCAGGAGGCTAAGGCAAGAGGATAGCAAGGTTGAGGCTGGCACGGGCGATTTAACGGGACCCGGTCTCAAAATAAAAATTTAAAGACTGGGAGACAGAACAGCAGCAGTCATAAAGTCTGTCATGTGACGGCTGTGGGTTCCATACTCAGTACTGACCCCAAAATAAACACGTAAATAAATAAATAGAATTAAGAGTTGTTTTGAGACAAGTGGAAATGGAGACATGACACAGCAATATCTACAGCAAAAGTATAGAATTGTGACATGCCAACAGTGAATGGTCTGAAACAGAAGAAAGCAATCCCATATACAATAGCTACAAGAAAAAAAATATGTAGGAATAAATTTAATAAAAAATTGAATGATCTCTAAGATAAGAATTACAAAACATAGATGAAAGAAACTGAGGAAGACACAAAAAAGTGGGAAGACATCTTGTGTTCCTAGATTAGAAGAATAAATATTGTTAACAATACCCATACTGCCCAAAGCAACTTACAAATTCAATGCAATCCCTAGCAAAATGACAACGGCATTATTCACAGAGCTATAAAGCAATTTTAAAATGGTCAGAGAACCACACACACACACAAAAAAAAAAAAAAACAGCCACGGCACTAGCACAAAAACAGACACAAATATCAATGGAAAAAACCAGAAAGCCAAGAAGTGAAACCCTCTTACCTACAGCCACCTGACTGTGACAAAGAGGCTAAGAACACAGAGTGAATAAAGGATATTCTTTTCAATAATTGGTCCTGGGAAAATTGGACAGCCATATGCAGAAGAATGAAATCAGACCCAGTCTCACTCCTGTCACAAAGATCAATCCAAATTAGTTTAAAAGACTTAAATGTAAGACCTGAAACTATGAAATTACTAGAAGAAAGCATATAGGAAATGCTTCAGAAGTCTGGAATGGACCAGGATGTTTTTGGAAAGACCACAAACGCACAGGAAACGAAAGCAAATACAGACAAATGGGATAACATAAAACTAAGAAGCTTTGTACAGCAAGACACACAACAGAGTTCCAAGACAACCTACAGAATAGTGGGAAATATTTGCGACATACAAATCTGTCGAGGGGTTGGTAGGTGGGATATATAAGGGACTCTAAGACTTAATAGTTAAAAAACAAATAACCCCCCCACACACACATGCGTGCACACATGCACACACACACACAATAACCAAGTTTTACTGTCTGATATGCTGATACCTACTGGTACACTAAACTAAAGAGTTTGGCATATTTTTTTCCCCTTGCTTTCAAAAGTTATGTTTTGCTTTCGGCTTTTTTTAATTTTTTTTTTTTTTAGTTGTAGATGGACACAATATCTTTATTTTTTTTTTATGTGGTGCTGAGGATGGAACCCAGTGCCTCACACGTGCAAGGCGTGCACTCTATCACTGAGCCCCAACCCCAGCCCCTCTGCTTTTATTTTTAATGGATGCACAGAAACACAAGTGGACATAGTAATGGGAAAATATAATATTCCTTACATGTATAGATTGTGTGACGCTTAAGTGAGGTTAAACATGTTTGTTTCCTTTCTTTGTGGTGAGACCTTTCAAAATCCTTCCTTCTAACTTTGAACGGTGCAGTGTATAATTGTGATCCATTTCTCTGCAACAGTCAAGTACTTCAGTGCTTCTTGTTCTATCTTGAACAACTTTCTCCACACCCCACTCTCCACCCTTGGGTAATCATCATTCTAGTGTCAACCCCTGCTAGGTGAACTTGTTTAGATTCCATGTGAGAGTGAGATCAAGTCACATTTGTCCATCTGCACCTGAGTTTTTTCACTTAACATAATCTCCATTTCCATCCATGTTTTTGCAAATGACAGGATATGTATTCCCCTTCCTCCTCTTTATGGTACTGGAATTCAAATTCAGGATTTGGTAAATGCTCTACCACTGAGCTACATTCTCAGCCCTGATTTTGTTCTTTTTAATGGTTGCATAGTATTCTATCACATATATTTACCATGTTTTCTTTATCCATTCATTAGTTGAAAGACACAAATTGTTTCTGTTTCTCAGTTATTGTGAATGGTACTGTGATGAACATGGGGTACAGATGTTTCATCAAATTCTAATTTCATTTCCTTTGGACATATACCCAGTAATGGAATTACTGGTTCACGTGGTGCACAGGATTGAAGTTATATATTTTAGTTTAGGAAGTTATATATTTTAGTTTAGGTGTAATCTCCATATTGTTTTCCATTATAGCTGTACTAATTAACTTTTCCACCAAAAGTGACCCTTTCCTCCCCATTCTCACTATTGTTATCTTTATTCTTTTTTATATCAGTCATTCTTACTGATATATCACTGTGGTTTGGATTAGCATTTCCCTGGTAAATAATAATGTATCTGTCGACCATTGCATCTTATCTTTTGAAAAAGTGAATTTAGATCTATTGTCCATTTTTTGGATTGGGTTATTTGTTTTTTAACTATTAAGTCTTAGAGTCCCTTATATATCCCACCTACCAACCCCTCGACAGATTTGTATGTCGCAAATATTTCCCACTATTCTGTAGGTTGTCTTGGAACTCTGTTGTGTGTCTTGCTGTACAAAGCTTCTTAGTTTTATGTTATCCCATTTGTCTGTATTTGCTTTCGTTTCCTGTGTGTTTGCGGTCTTTCCAAAAACATCCTGGTCCATTCCAGACTTCATAGGACCTTTTTTCTAATGAGTAAATATATTCCATAAATTAGTTCTCAATTATTATTATAATTGTACTTAAAACTTTTAGACTTTGTGAAAATAGAAAAATTAAAAAAAAAAACACTTAGCAAACTCTTTGAAAAAACACATATAGAATGTTGTTGGAACATGGGGGCTGGGGCTGTGGCTCAGTGGCAGAGTGCCCGCCTCGCACATGTGAGGCACTGGATTCAATCCTCAGCACAATATAGTAATAAATAAATAAAACAGAATTTTTTTAAAAAAAGGACCTACTGAGGTTATTTTTTAAAAAAAAGAATATTGTTTGAACAAACTATACATCAAAGTAAAAAATATAAAATCCATGTAAAAACTGTAAATTGTCCCCAAGAATGATGTGTGTGTGTGTGTGTGTGTGTGTGAGAGAGAGAGAGAGAGAGAGAGAGAGAGAGAGAGAGAGAACAAACATGAGTAAAAGGGTAAACCTGTCAAAAGAAGCCAGTAGGAAAATGCCGACTCACAAAAACACATTTTTTAGTGTACCATTAACCACAAGTATTTTAAAAACTACATAGAAATCAAGCTTCCTGGCATATCCGAACTGTGCTTCAATTTGCCTGTGGATCCAACATGGCCAAAATGAAAGGAAAAATACTCATCACTTGATTTAATTGAAAAGGGCACTACCTGGGAAACTCAACACACTGTGCCTAAACAAAACTTGCAGAGGTATGTGACTGAGTTTTATTTTCAAGAGTAAAAATCAGAAATACATAGTGCGGAAATCTCCTTTCAGAATGAGTCACTGATGAACCCGGTACATTTAGACTTTCAGCACATTTCCTTCAGGTAGTATATTTGTCACAGCATTTTAAACAATTTTAACTGGCATGCAGCTTTTCATATTAATGACATTTATAGGATCCCACTACACGAGGAAGATGTTCAAACTCTTTGTTACAACTGACAAATTCCTTCTATTTTTCCCATTCACAGTTTTTTGATCCAGTGTTGGACAAAAGGTTTCTGCACTCGTCTTCTATCCCAGGTTTCTCTTCGTGCTGTGTTCACTCCTAGGTGTACAATGAACCAAGATGACCTCAGGCATTCCCACAGGCTTTCCATCCATCCATCCAGGTCTTGTCTCTGCATTCTCACATTTGCTAGAGTCTTCATGTGACGATGAAGTCTTCCCACATTCTTTATTCAGGGTCACTCTCCAGTTTGACTTCTTTCCTGTACAAGGATGTGACTGCACTGAGGGAAGGTTTTCACACATCCGTTGCCTACATGCCTGAGTTCTCTGATGTCTGAGAACATGACTGGATCGACTGAAGGCTTTTCCACAATACTTACATACATAGGACTTCTTTCCACTTTGAGAGGGCTTCTCTCTACTGTGACTTCTTTCGTGTATTTTACGGGAACTGAAATAACTAAAGGCTTTTCCACACTGCTTACATACATAGGGTTTCTCTCCAGTGTGTGTTTTTTCATGTATTCAAATGTAACTGGAAGAACTAAAGGCTTTCCCACCTGCTTACATACATAAGGTTTCTCTCCAGTGCGAGATCTTTTGCGTACGAGAACATACCTGGATTGACTGAAGGCTTTCCCACACTGCTTACATGCACAGGGTTTCTCCCAAGTGTGAGTTCTTTTATGACTGTGAAAGGTACTGGATTCGCTGAAGGCTCTCCCACATTGCTCACATACATAAGGCTTCTCTCCGGTGTGAGTTCTTTCGTGTATTTGAAGGGAAATGGAATGACTAAAAGTTCTCCCACATTGCTTACATACATAGGGGTTCTCTCCAGTGTGAGTTTTTTCATGTTTATGAATGTAACTGGAAGAACTAAAGGCCTTTCCACACTGCTTACACACGTAAGCTTTCCTTTCAATGTGAGTTTTTTCATGTCTTCTGAAGGAGCAGGGATCATAAAAGACTTTCTCACATTGCTTACCTACATAGTGTTTGACCCTGCTGTGTGATCTTTCATGTCTTTTAAAGTAATATGAAGAATGAAAGCCTTTTCCACACTGCTGACATGTATAGGGTTTGTCTGTGTTGTGTATTCTTTCATGCCTGTGGAGGGAACTGGGAAAAGTGAGGGCTCTCCCACATGGCTTACAGACATAGGCCTTCTCTCCAGAGTGAATTTTTTCATGTTTTTCAATGTGGCTGGAAGAAATGAAGGCTTTTCCACATTGCTTACATACATAGGGTTTCTCTCAAGTGTGAGTTGCTTCATGTTTTCTGAAGGACCTGGGATCACAGTAGGCTTTCCCACATTGTTTACATATATAAGGTTTCTCTCCACTGTGGGTTCTTTCGTGTATTTTGACGTAACAGGAAGAACTGAATCCCCTTCCACAATACTTACATATATAGGGTTTGTCCCTAGTGTGAGTTCTTTCATGTCTTTGAAGGGAATTGAGAAACGTAAAGGCTCTCCCACAGTGTTTACATACAGAGGGTTTCTCTCCAGTGTGGGTTCTCTCGTGCATTTGAATGTAACCAGAATTACTGAAGGCTTTCCCACATTGCTTGCATACACAGGCTTTCCTTTCAGTGTGAGTTACTTCATGTTTTCTGAAGGCGCTGGCATTATGGTAGGCTTTCCCACATTGCTCACATTCGCAGGGTTTCTCTCCAGGGTGAGTTCTTTCATGTAATGGAAGGGAACTGGGACGACTGAACTCTTGCTCATGTTGCTTACATTCATGGTGCTTCTTCCCAGTGTGAATCCTTTCCCTCATCTGAAAGCACTGGGGATACCTGGAGGCTTCTGGATATTCCTTATCTTTATATGAATTCTCTCTGTGTTCCTGACATGCATGTGCTTTGTATCCAGTGTGAGCTGGCGGGGGCACATTTAGGGGGGAATCACCCATGACCACTTCTCCACACACAGAGCTTTCACTTGGTTTGACTCTCAGAGGTGTTTTCTTGTTCACAACAGAATGTAGAATCGGGCTGAAGTGGTCACCACACCAACTGTCATCTTTATAGAGTCTCTGTACTACTTGCCCACTACAAAAAAATGAGAAGCACATCACTAAGAGTTTATTAATAATATCCCGGAAGTTTTATGTTCTGTAACAATTGTCGACCATGAATGGACTGAATACACTAGAGGATGGCTTAAGTACAGTGGTTATCAAAACAGTGATATGGATATTTGGTTCCTTACTAATGCTTCAAAGTATTTTGCTAACACTGAATATCTATAGCACATTTAAATACAGTTAAGTATTCCTTATGCAAAACGCTTGGGACCCAATGTGTTTTGGATTTTGTAGTATTTGCATATGCATAATAAGATATCAAGATGGGTCCCAATCTAAATCTAAAATTCATTTTTATTTCATTAACATTTTATACCCAAAACCTGAACATAATTTCATAAAAACATTTTTAATAATTTGTGTATGGAACACAGTCTGTGTATTAAAAACTGGGAGAGTACCACTGTGGTCTCATGTCAGTCATACAGATGTGGCCTCTATTGGAACATTTTGGATCTCAGAATTTCCAATAATGGATGCTCAATCTGTATGCATTTTTGGAGAAAAATGAGATTAAATCAATTTGAAGCTGAGCACATTTGTACCATCTGCTTGTTTTTAAAATTTTATGTTACTCTAAGATTCATGATGTACTTTGCTTTCTCTTGTGAGTGCAAATTACCTTATATTTCTCCTGGAATTTTCGTAGCAATCATCAGTGGCTTGAGTTTCCCATTGTTTTTTTAAAATGCAGACCAAAACAAGCCATTATGACTAATTACAATATTGTAGGAAAAAAAGAATAGATTCTTGCTAGATTCATGGTATAATGTGACCAGGCTGGTATATTCACCAGAATGTTCCCTTTCCACACTCCCAAATCATGGAACAGTATTGACAAGCAAGTAACAATTGGTATCTGACTGGCTACGAGAGGGAATGTCACACTTACCTATCGAGGTCAGGTTCCTGTAGTTTTCCTGCATCACATCTCTGTAGAGTTTTTTCTGGGAAGGATGCAGTAAAGCCCATTCCTCCAGGGTGAAAGTGACAGCCATATCCTCAAACGTCACTGACTCCTAAAACATCCCCCATATATTTCCAGGAGGAAGGGTAAGACTCATGGCACTAGAGATCTAGACTCATTTCATAAGAATTTCACATGATATTATGTTCTCTCAATATGCCACCACTCGATTGTCACACTCGGGCACTTCCATCACCCCCAGATCTCTCACACAGCAATTATGATGGAACTAGCAGGTAAAGCAGCATCAGAACAGAACACCTGTTGTGCTACTGGGCCACTCCAATTGCTCTCTGTAGAGGTCAGCCCCTCTCACAACAAAGTACTGCTATTTAGTGTGCGTGAGACTTAACAGCAAGCGTCCTGAGACTGCCTATTCTTGGAGATACTTAAGAATAAACTTTGACCCTTGCTGGTATTTGGGAAATACTATTGGGATGGACCTCACCATCCTAATTGCAAAGAAGGTCTTGGTGTTCCAAACCAGTTGATGCCAAAAATATATAACCTGTTTAACTCCAGTTGTCCCTCTGAATGTTTGAAATGTAATAATATGTTCATCAAAAGCAGCCTACCTCATCTTCCCCCTAGTGCACTGTGGATGATCAATCTAGAGATGGTCTGTAGTTAATATTTATCCTCTGTTGTCACAACTTGTTACTTGGGAAATTCGGTGCATTTTTTTTTGACTACACTGAAAGAACATTTGGAAACTTGTATATATGGTTTATTATACATCAACTGGAATTAAATACTGAACAGGACTCACGAAGGACAATTCAGGATACCAACAGAAAAACATTATAGTTTTTATTGGAGAATATCAAAGGATAGTAAAACAAGTGAAAGGGTGGTGTTTAGTCAACTTTTTCGCCTCTGTGACCAAAAGACCTGACAAAAATGATTTCAAGAGGAGGAAAAGTTTATTTGGGGCTCATGGTTTCCGAGGTCTGTCTGAGAGGGCCAGCTCCACTGCTCTGTGCCTGGGTGAGCAGACATTCATGCTACAAGGTGTGGCAGAGGTGAGCAGCTCAGGACATGGCAAAAAGGAAGCAGAGCGGGCTCTGCTCGCCAGGGACACTGTGAGCACTAAAGGCATGCCCCCTTTGTGACCTCCCTCCTCCAGCACACCCTGTCTGCCTAGATCACCACCCAGCACATCCACTCAGTGGGTCAGCGCACTGATTAGGTTAAGGCTCTCATAAACCCATCGTTTCACCTCTGAACTTTCTTGAATTGTCTCACATGTGAGGTTTTTTGGGGGGACCCTTCATATCTAAACCATAACAGATGAGTTCAAAGTCTACCAGATATGGTGGTGGACGTCTGTGATTCCGGCTAACTTGGGCAGCTGAGGTAGGAAGATCCAAAGTTCAAGGACAGCCTGATCGATTTAGAATGAATCTGTCCCAAAATAAAAAGGGGTGGGAATGTGGGCTGGGGTTGTGGCTCAGTGGTAGAGCGCTTGCCAATACACGCGAGGCACTGGGTTTGATCCTCAGCACCACAACAAAAAATAATAATAAATAATTAAATGTACTATGTCTATCCACGACAAAAAAAAAAAAAAATTTTTTTAAAGGAGTGGGAGGGCTGAGGTTGTGGCTCAGCAGTAGAGTGCTCGCCTCCCACGGGCAAGACCCTGGGTTCAATTCTCAGCACCACATAAAAAATAAATAAGTGAAACAAAGGTACTGTGTCCAACTACAACTAAAAAAAAAAAAAAATAGATCTTTAAAAAAAGGGGATGGGAATGTAGTTCAGTGGTAGAGCACTGCTGGGTTCAACCCCGTGTACTCTCCCCCACAAAAAATTCACTGTTATCAAGTTGGCACCTCCCACACATATATCTATAAAATTGTATAATGCCCCCAAATACACCTTTTCCTAGACAGTTAAAAACTGGTTTACCAAATCTGGTAGGCATGATAAATGTTTAAAATCTCTGGAACAAAAAGTGGATGACTTGACTACATACACAAAAGACCTTGAACCCACACTATCCACAACACTATGTTATTAACACAAAAATTAACAAATAGATCATGGGAAAGGAAATCAGTACTGAAGGGGCCCACACATACACAGAAAATTGATTAATGATAGAGCATATCTCAGTGGTGGAGTGCAAATCTAGCATGCATAGGCCCTGGGTTCAATCCCCAGCACCACAAAAACAAACAAACAAACAAAAGGCGTTAGTATACAGAGTAAAACTGAATGAATGCATGCATGAGAACAGCCCAAAGCATATTTAGGTTAAAATACCATATATGAAAAGATCCAGCCGGGCACAGTGGCCCCCGCCTGTAAATACCAAGTGACCTCCCAGCAACTCAGGAGGCTGAGGCAGGAGGATCTCAAGTTCAAAGCCAGCCTCAGCAATGGCAAGGCACTCATCAACTCAGTGAGACCCTGTCTCTAAATAAGATACAAAAAGGGCTGGGGATGTGACTTAGTGGTTGAGTGCCTCGGGGTTCAATCCCCATACTACTAAAGGAAAAGAAAAAAGCAACCTTTGTTTTTGTATTTCATCACGGGTGAATGTTTACATACACATACGTCAGCTTTTCTATAGTTCTTTTCCTATGAATTACCTATTAATATTCTTTGCTCATTTTTTCCACTGCACTGACATTTTAATACATTCACAGGTTTTATATTGATTATGACAAACTTTGTTTATATGTTGCAAATGAAAAAAATGTTAGCAGATACTATACTGTATACACTTCCCATGAAGTTGCAAGTGAGTCTATAAAAGGATCCAAGGAGTCCTTCATTAAAAAACCCAATATGATAAAATTGGATATATTTAAAGTGTGCAACTGTGAAATAATCCCACATATGTACCACCTCAAATAGTTACCTTCTTGTTATGTGAGTAAAACACTAAAAACCACTGTCTTAGATAATGTGAACCCAGTGATCCACTGGGGCAAACCTAAAAGAGAAATGCTCGCTGAAAATGCATGCAATTAAGGAAAATTAGCCAATGGGTTAAGACAGTGTGGACATCTCCAGGGCAGGTCAGGGATGAGTCGGATGGGGACACTTGGAGACTCAAGTGAGTGCCCAAGTTATAATCTTGATGAAGAGTCTCAGGATGTTTATATTGCTGGGGATGTGGCTCAAGCGGTAGCCTGGCATGCCCGGGGCGCTGGGTTCGATCCTCAGCACCACATAAAAATAAAATAAAGATGTTGTGTCCACCAAAAACTCAAAAAATAAATATTAAAGAATTCTCTCTCTCTCTCTAAAAAAAAAATTGTTCTAATTAGTTAGTTTATATTATTATTATTTTTTTTTTAATTTTTTATTGTTGGCTGTTCAAAACATTACCTAGTTCTTGATATATCATATTTCACACTTTGATTCAAGTGGGTTATGAGCTCCCATTTTTACCCCATATACAGATTGCAGAATCACATCAGTTACACATCCATTGATTTACATATTGCCATACTAGTGTCTGTTGTGTTCTGCTGCCTTTCCTATTATTTTTAAGAATGGAGATGTTCTGCCCTTTTCTCTTTTTTTAAATTTTTTATTTATTTATTTTTTATTTTTGGCGGACACAGCATCTTTGTTTGTATATGGTGCTGAGGATCGAACCCGGGCCACACGCATGCCAGGCGAGCGAGCTACTGCTTGAGCCACATCCCCAGCCCCATAGTTAATATTATTTTTATCACCAAATCTTACCACAGACTTTATATTTCATTTGGGAACATACTTTGTGGGGGTGAAAATTTTAAATAAAGAATTAAATAAGGGAGAGGACATGCTAATTTCTGTGGTTTCCTGGTGACACATGGTGTGAGACCCCAATTCCCAGATGGGGCAGCAATGAACAGATCAGCACAGGTCACAACAGCAGAGGTACCAACCCAAGGTGGCATCTGGAGAGCAGGTCAGCAAGTCATAGCAAG
The DNA here is from genome assembly GCF_001458135.2 of Marmota marmota marmota. Lineage (NCBI taxonomy): Eukaryota > Metazoa > Chordata > Mammalia > Rodentia > Sciuridae > Marmota > Marmota marmota. The sequence goes on along the minus strand of NW_026000241.1, from coordinate 4,697,268 downwards.
AACTGGCTTAGTCACCTTCAGAGCTGTGGCTCTGATGCTGACCCTGATGTGGATGTGACACACAGGTGATCACTCCCAAGACTGAGGGCTCGGGGAGGGCAGCCAGGCCTCTGGAACAGGAAGCAAGTATCTTGAGAGAGCAGGAAAATGAGCCGGCCTGGGGGCTCCTCTCTGGAGGTGGACAGGGAGCTGAGGTGAGAATTCACGCCCACTCAACTAAGTTGAGAGTAGTTGTAAACGGATTTTGTTAACACTGGGAAAACACTGAACATTTCCAAAACAAGCATCCTTGATATTCTTATAGAAGACAGAGGCAGAATTATATCAACCATGCAACTAAACGAAAGGCAGAAAAAGTTGCTTAAAAGAAAAACCCAATATTAACTAAAAAAGAAGTTGAGAATATGGTACTTATTAATCCAAGTATATCAATGACAATTGGGAATGTGTTTTCCTGTACCTGTCTTAAATGACAGACTAGCAGAACAGATTGGAAAACAAGACCAAATCTGTGTTCTTCTTTTCTTTTTTTTTTTTTTAATTCTTTTTTTTTTAACTGACTCTTTTTTTTAATATTTATTTTGTAGTTTTCGGTGGACACAACATCTTTGTGTGTATGTGGTGCTGAGGATCGAACCCGGGCCACACGCATGCCAGGCAAGCACGCTACTGCTTGAGCCACATCCCCAGCCCCAAATCTGTGCTCTTCTATCAGAAAACTTTTCCTATATAAAAACATGGTAATGGGGTGGCTTAAGGAGACATTGTTCAAAGGAGTTAAAATTTCAGTTGGATAGGAAGAAATAAATTCAAGACACCTATTACACAAAATGGTGACTGCAGTTAATTGTTAGACCAGGATGCAAGAAAAGACCACTGACTCCAATCAAAATCAAATTAAAGCAAGCTTATTATTTCGTCCGGCCGGACTGCCTCTCCCACCCAAAACCGTGGGAACAAGACAGCAGCCGCAGCAGCTTTCCTGCAGCCCAACTTCATAGCCCAGAAAGTTACACAAAGGGGGGTTACAGATAACAAAACTCTGAGGAGCATAACACTAATTGTAGTTTACATTTTTGCTGGCCCCGACATCAGAATTTATGAAGGTCATTAGAGCCTCAGAGAGGGTCATTATCTGGCCAGGGAAGGCCAAGATTGATGAGGCGTCACTAAAATTTCAGAGAGGGCTGCTATCTGGTCAGAGAGCCAGGCATGGGTGAGTTCAAGGCACGGGCAGGCATTCCAAGCAGGTTCAGAATTTGCAGTAATTTAGAGTAAAACCGAAATTATCTTTTCCTGGCTTTGTGGAGATGGCTCCCAATTTTAAGAGAAAATCAGGCTGGGTCTATCAAATTATATCATTGTGCTCTGGGAAGTCACTAAGGAATTAGATTTTATGTGATCTCACCACAAAAAGATGATAGGTATGAGATAGTGTATATATTCACCATGCAATGTATATGTATTTCCAAAAAGCATTTTTGTATGAAATATATTTACTTTTATGTCAATAAAATGTGAATTAAAATAAGACAAAGACACAAGTAGATTTAGCTGAACCTCAAAGGAAATAATAAGGGATTAATTAACGATTAAGCAGTTGGTTCTTCAAGAACACATAAATTCCTTACAAGGTATTCTCCTAAACACAGCAACAAACCACATGGGCAAAAACAGAGAACTGAAAGGAAGATCACAGATCCAAAATTACATCTGTAGACTTCAAAACACCTCCATCAATAATTGACAGATCAAGAAAGCAAAAATGTAGCCAGGCATGAAGGTACACATCTGTAATCCCAGCAACTTGGGAGACTGAGGCAGGAGGATCACAGGTTTGAGAAAAGCCTTAGTATCTTAATGAGGTCCTCAGGAATTTAGGGAGATCTTGTCTCAAAAAAATTAAAAGGGCTGGGGATGTAGCTCAGTGGTAAAGCAGCTCTGTATTCAATCCCTGATACCAAAAATAAATAAATAAATAAATAAAATAAAATAAAAATAAAAAGTTTAGTAATGACACAGTTGAAATCAACAGCATCATCCATCAAGTGAAGACATTTGAGATTGCAGCATACTTCATTCAACAACTACAGAGTTTCACATCTTCTCAAGATCCTGAGGAATATTCACCAATAAAGACCATGTTTTGTACTACAAAACACACCTTAACCAATCATATAGGTTATGTCCTTGCATCACAATGGATTTCAAGTAGAATTTGATGACAGAAACACAGATGGAAAACTTGGGGGCCAGGTGAAGTGGCACACGCCTGTAATGTCAGAGGCTTGGAAGACTGAGACAGGAAAAATCACAAGATCAAGGCCAGCCTCAGCAACTTACTGAGGCCCTAAGCAACTCAGTGAGACCCTGTGTCTAAATAAAATTTAAAAAAGGCTTGGGATGTGACGCAGTGGTTAATCACCCCAGGATTCAACCATCCCTGGTATCAAAACAAAACAAAATAAAACCTGAGAGGAATTAGAGATGAAATCTCTCTCTCTCTCTCTCTCTCTCTCTCTCTCTCTCTCACACACACACACACACACACACACACACGCGCGCGCGTGTGCGTGTGTGTGTGTGTGTGTGTGTGTGTGAGAGATGACTGGGATCTGACCCAGGACCAAGCTCATGGTGGGCTAGTGTTCTGCCACTGAGCCATGTCCCATCCTTAAATCACTAATGTGTCCTTTTAACTAACATGTGTCCATGGGAAGTCTCAACAAAATTTAAGTATTTCATCTAAAATGAAAATTAACAAACTTTGTAAATATAGAAAACCCCAAAGAATTAGAGGGGAAAAAAAAAAGGAAAGAAAAGAAGAGTATTTCCTGGAATTAAAAAGGGCTTACAGCAAGTTTGTATGATAGTAGATTAATATAGAAAACTCACCATTTGGCTATAGATCAACTATAAACAACTGGATTGGAAAATAAAATCTCAATGCCATTATACTGGGGGAGGAGGCAGAGAAGGCCATCTACAAGTAATTCAATGCCAAAGTTAATGAGCAGGAAGCAAAATACAATCATTCGTGATGCACCCACATCAGCATTCCAAGCACTGGCAGAGCACACAAATCCATGAAAGGTCAAATGATAAATTCATGTACTAACACAATCTCCAACTAAATTTTAACTTATCCAGTCTACAAATTAACAGTTTTTATCCCATTCTGCAAAAAATAACTGATGATGCATTAGTATTTGGGGACAAAATAAAAATAACATTATTAACAACGTCAAAAATAAATAAATAGATAAGTCTGAAACAACCCAAGGCCCACAGAAGAGCAGAGGAATAACTGAGTGAACTGGCTGAATGGCCACCTTACCAACCCTGTATGCAAACCGTGAAGGCAAAGCTACAAGCTACGGCCCCCACATGTGCATAAAGTAATAGTATGTTGGTGGCAAGATTAACTCATTCATAAACAAAAGAGGCAAACCAAGCAAAACTCTGCCTAATGATAAGAGATGGTAAAGCTATAAGGAACGATCAAAAAATCCATCCTTGGGGCTGGGGATGTGGCTCAAGTGGTAGCGCGCTCGCCTAGCATGCTAGAGGCACTGGGTTCAATTCTCAGCACCACATAAAAATAAATAAATAAATAAAATAAAGATATTGTGTCCAACTTTAAAAAAAAAAAAACTTAAAAAAAAATCCATCCTACGGTTATCTCTGGTGCATGGCTTGCTGAGATCAGGGAGACATATCAGGAGCGATCATGGCCTATTTATTCCCTTGCGTGCTGATTCAATGGGCCTTTATGATCTTATTTGAACTTAATATAAACACATAATTTATTTCAAGACTTCTTGCTTCTTCAGACCTCATCATTTCACCCATTCAGGTCCCAACCCAGAAAATCACCACCTTCCATTTGAATGATGAAATAAAATTCTGAAATGCTTAAGTCAACTGGTATTTTTCAGAAACAACACTCCATACAGGAAACAAAAGGGAAGCCACTCAACGAAGCAGTGTGCCCCGGCCCCACTCTTGCTGTGCTCAGGCAGCCCTGCGTGGCTCCCTCCCGCTGAAAGTTCAGACCTGCGGTGTCTTTTGCTGACAGTTCTTCTGACACCAAGTGTGGTGTCTGCGGATCACCAAACAATTCTGCAACACCAACTGGGTGTCCCACAAATTAATTCTGACACCATTATCCCCACCGCAGATGACAGGACAAAGCACGTGATTGAGTTCCGCTGTGTTTGTGTTCCGCTGTGTTTGTGGTGCTCATGCGTGTGAATAAACTGGTACCCTGCATCACCTCATTAGCATAAACTGAGACACTGTCTGGAAGTTTCTTATGATAAACAACCAAAGACACAAATTGCTCAGAAAATTTCAAGGGTTTTACAATCTCTGTGCCTTACACTTTGGACAAAGACTAAATTTTATTATACTACACATCCCCATACAGTGTCACACACCCAGTGTCTTTTTCTCAGACTTCTTCTCACAGACCTTCTCAAATGGCATATTAAACTCTGACCAGACCAAGTCTGTGTGTGCAAAAACAAAAGGCTGAAGAGGTTGCTTCTACACAAGCAATATAATCCTGGTAGATAAAGGTTTTTGACTTGGACCCCAACAATTTCTATTTTGGACAAGCAGCCTAGTTCACACTAACACCCTTCCCATTACACTTAGAGGGTGCCCCCCACCCTTAACCACAGACAAGGGCAGACAGACACTTTCCAAATTCCCACTTTTTGCCTTAAAAATGATTGAACTGATCAGCAGAAACAAAACACTTATTAAGTAAACTTCCATTATCTTTCTCTCCTTCCTCCAGGTGTGTGATCCTTGACCCACCCTCACAAAGCCTCATCCAGTACACAAACCTTCCTCTATTGTCACCTTTCAAAAAGACCCAGGCTCGGTGATGCACGCCTGTAATCCCAGCAGCTCAAGAGGCTGAGACAGGAGGATCCTGAGTTCAAAGCCAGCCTCAGCAAAAGCGAGGAGCTAAGCAACTCAGTGAGACCCTGTCTCTAAATAAAATACAAAACAGGGCTGGGGATGTGGCTCAGTGGTCGAGTGCCCCTGAGTTCAATTCTGGGTACCCCAAAACAAAACAAAACAAAAACAAAAACAGGCAGACCTAAGGGTGATGCTCTCTGGCCTAGGATCTGACGTTGCCACCCTCCGTCCTCCCCTCCTGCCCACCTAATTTCTATTCTTTTTGCTCCTCCCTAGAAAGAAAATCCTTTCTGCCTAACCCTTGATGTGCTTCCAGACCTTAGAGTGGGATTTCACCAATGCAATACTTCTTTCAAATAAAGTCACACCCTTCCTTAATAAGCATTTCGGTTTTTAAAACAATGTCAAGGAACAGTCTGAGAGCCCGTCGTGGTGTGCACGCCTGTAATCCCAGCAGCTCGGGAGGCTGAGGCAGGAGGATCCAGAGTTCAAAGCCAGCCTCAGCAACTCAGCAAGACCCTGACTCTAAATAAAACATTAGAAAAGGCTGGGGATGTGGCCCAGTGGTTACCCGCCCCTGGGTTCAATCCGAGGGGAGAGGAGGGGAGGAGGGGAGGGGGGAAGGGAGTCTGAGTGCAGTAATAGTGCCGTCTCCCCTTCCACTCCAAGGCCGACCCCGTGCACCCGACCCGCTTCCGCGGCCCTGCAATGTGGGGGATACCGAGAGGCCGGGTTTACTGCCCCCTGAGAAGTGTTCGCTTCAGGGGCCAGTTCGCGGAATTGAGACGATGCTGCCCTTGAACCTGGAAGATGCCCAGGAAAACCCGGCCCCACTTGGGGAGTGGGGCGCGACCCCCCACACCCCGCTCCTCTCG
>NW_026000241.1:4669565-4675878 GCF_001458135.2 Marmota marmota marmota | reverse complement strand
TCTCCCTCCCTCCCTCCCTCCCTCCCTCCCTCCTTCCTTCCTTCCTTCCTTCCTTCCTTCTTACCTTTCTTTCTTTCTTTCCATCAGGGATTGTAATCAGGGAAATCAACCACTGAGCCGCACCCTCAGCCCTATTTTGTATTTTATTTAGAAACAGGGTCTCACTGAGTTGTTTAGTGCCTCGCTTTTGCGGAGGCTGGCTTTGAACTCATGATCTTCCTATCTTAGCCTCCCAGTCACTGGGATTACAGGTGTGTGCCACCACCTGTACTTTACTCTGTCTTTGAATAGGTGTATTTACATAATTCCCATTTAAATTGAATCATTGACATAATCAAATTGTCATATTGACAACTTTAATATTTTTGTTGTCCTTTTTTTAAAAAGCTTTTCTTTCTCTGTCTTCTCATTTTTTTGATGGGGGGTACTAGAGATTGAACTCAGGGGCACTTGGCCACTGAGCCACATCCCAGCCCTATTTTGTATTTTATTTAGAGACAGGGTCTCACTGAGTTGCTTAGCGCCTTGCCATTGCTGAGGCTGGCTTTGAACCTATGATCCCTCCTGTCTCAGCTTCCCGAATTGCTGGGATTATAGGTGTGTGCCACCATGCCCAGCTCTGCCCTCTCATTTCAATTGAGCTTTTTATATGACTCCATTTTTTAAAGAAATATTTTTAGTTGTAGATGGACATAATACCTTTATTTTATTTATTTTAATGTAGTGCTGAGGTTCGAAACCAGTGCCTCGCATGTGCTAGGTAAGTGCTCTATCACTAGCTATAACCCCAGCCCCCTATATGATCCATTTTCTTTGTTGTATTAGCATATTATTATATGTCATCTAAAATTTTCAAGGAGTTTCCCTAGAATTTGAAATATGCCTTTATAATTAATCTAAATCCATTTCAAATAACACTCCACTGTTTCATGACACATGAGTATGGTCCCAATTCCTCCTTCCTGTCCCATATAATCAATTACTGCCATTCACCTGATATCTCAGTACCTATAACCACCCAGTACACTGTCAATATTATCATTCTGCACAAGTATCCATCTATTATAATGATCAGATAAGAATAAGGAAAGTAGATATTTTGTGGTACCCCATTTTTCTTTTTTCTAACATTCTTTTCTTTAGGTGATCCCAGTTCATAACTTGTACCATTTTCCTTTTCAGTGAAGAATTTTAAACAATTCCTGCAAGACACAATTAATTTCATACTTATTTTTCTCTTTCTCAGCTGCATAATTTCCACTGACTTGTCTTCATCTTAGCCGATTCATTTTTCTGCTTACATAAATCTGCTTTTGGACACTGCTGCGGTCTGTGTATGATTTTGAGTGTGTCCCAAGGGTTCGTTTGTTGGGAACCTGGGCTCCAGTGAGGAGACACTAGGGGTGATTCAAGCTGCATGTTATGCATATACTCACTGACCAGAGGCCTATTCTTCCTATTTGGGTGAGACTGTACTGCATAGTTCAGTCTTAGTTGAGTTGGGGGAGAATGCATGCACAGACACAGAGGAAGAGTCTGGTTAAGAAGTCAGAGAATGGGTGAGTGGAGTCTGATGCAGCCTGTAACTGTCTTATGAACTGAGCACGGATCACCACTCTGTGAGCCTCGTCCTTCCTTTTGGAAACATGTGGGATGTTTCAGGACCCACTGACCTTTGAGGATGTGGCTGTGAACTTCACCCAGGAGGAGTGGGCTTTGCTGAAGTCTTCCCAGAAGAAACTCTACAGAGATGTGATGCAGGAAACCCTCAAGAACTGGTCCTTTGTAGGTAAAAATTTTTTTAATTTGAAGATGAGTGTCTTGATCATGGATGCTGTCCAGTGATTTAAAATATGGTAAGAGTAGATGAACTCTAGATAGGGCAAAGGGAAGGTGGGGGGGAGGAAAGGTGGTGGAATGAGATGGACATCATTACCCTAAGTACATGTATGAAGACATGAATGCTGTGACTCTACTTTGTGTACAACCAGAGATATGAAAAATTGTGGTCTATATGTGTAATATGAATTGTAGTGCATTCTGCTGTCACATATAACAAATTTAAAAAAAAAAAAGATGAGGCTGGGGTTGTGGCTCAGTGGTAGAGCACTCGCCTAGTACGGATGATGCAATGGGTTTGATCCTCAGCACCACATATAAATAAATAAATAAAGATATTGTGTTCACCTACAACTGAAAAAAAAAATGAAAATAAAATAAAATATGGTAAGATTACATTGTGGTGAATCAGTCAAGCATGGCTGGGGTATACCATGAGCACAATAATAACAATCAATTTATAATCTTGCAATCACCCATAATTACTTGTCTGGATGTATGTTTTAGGGAAAACATGGGAACATCAGAACATGGAAGATCAGTACAAAAATCCAAAGAGAAATCTAAGGTAATATATACTTGATAGCAGGGTCTCTGAAGAGGATCTTAGATTGTCAGAAAATCTTAAAAAACAAGTGAAGGGGCTTGGGATGTGACTCAAGTGGTAGCGTGCTCGTCTGGCATGCGTGAGGCACTGAGTTGGATCCTCAGCACCACATAAAAATAAATTAAAGACATTGTGTCCATCTAAAACTAAAAAATAAATATTAAAAAAAAAACAAGTGAAGGAAAAAATTAAGAGCCTAATTTCAAGTTTACTTAGAAATTTTCCTCTAAAAATATATATTCACATGTAATATACATTCTTACGGTTTGCAAAATAAGTCACCTTGGAACAGTATTAGAATGCTTCATACAAATATTGCTGTTTTGGGGCTGGGGATGTGGCTCAAGCGGTAGCGTGCTCGCCTGGCATGCGTGCGGCCCGGGTTTGATCCTCAGCACCACATACAAACAAAGATGTTGTGTCCGCCGAAACTAAAAAATAAATATTAAAAAAAAATTCTCTCTCTCTCTCTTTCTCTCTCTCTCTGTGTGTCTGTCACTCTTTCTTTTAAAAAAAAAAACAAATATTGCTGTTTTGATAATAATTCTGATCTAGCTGTGTTACAGAGCATTGAGTTCAAGTTTGAAAAATTTGAGCTGGATATAAAGCCTACACTTTCCTTTTAAATTTTACAGTATACATTGAATATGTTAATAGATGTAAAACTGTGTATAAGCAAACCCTTAATGATGTGATTCTCATATTTTATAGAAGTCAAGTGGCAGAGAGACTCCGTGAGCATAAAGAAGGAAAAACCTTCAGCCAGATTCCAGATCATATTGTGGCCAAGAAAACTCCTAGACCTAAAGCAAGTGGAAGCCACGTGGCTAGAGGAGTGGCCATTGGTCATTCATCATTTAAGAGGTCTAGACACAGACCGTTTGAGTATCAGGAATACAGAGACAAACCCTATGAATGCCAAGGGTGTGATAAGGCCTTTAGGCTGCCCAGTTACCTTCAAAAACATGAAAGGATACACACTAGAGAGAAACCCTACCAACATGAGCAGTGTGGGAGAAAGTTCACTCATCCCCATCACGCTGAAAGACACACAGGTGGCAAAGGGTTTCCTTATCCCAGTTTCCTTCGAAATCATAAAGCAAGTCACATGAGAGAGGAAACATATGAACGCCAGCAATGTGGGAAAAACTTACTGAATTCCAGTTCCCTTCACATACATAAAAGGATTCGCAGTGGACAGAAGCCCTATAAATGTAAGCTATGTGATAAGACCTTCCGGCATCCCAGTCACCTTCGAATACACGAACGAACTCACACTGGAGAGAAACCCTACGAATGTAAGAAGTGTGGCAGAACGTTCACTTATTCCCACTCAGTTCGAAGGCACATGGCAACTCACAGCGGAGAGTGGAATTACAAATGCAAGGTGTGCGATCAAGGTTTTTTTTATCCTAGTTCTCTTCGAATCCATGAACTCACTCACAATGGAGAGCAACCTTATGAATGTAAAGAGTGTGGTAAGACCTTTAAATACGCTGCTTCCTTTCGAAACCATGAAACCACTCACACAGGGAAGAAGCCGTATAAATGTAAGCAGTGTGGGAAAGCCTTCAGTTGTCTTACTTACTTTCGAAGTCACATGAGAACACACGGCGAGCAGAAGAAGCCTTGTGACTGTCAGGAATGTGGGAAAACATTTGTCTGTTTCGACAGCTTTCGAAAACACATGCTGTTACACAGAACAGTGGAGATGGACGGACTTAACAAATGTAAGCAATGTGGGCTAGCCTTCAGGCGTTCCAGCTCCTTGTATAAACATGAAAGGACTCACAGTGGAGAATAGCCTTATGAGTGTGACATGCTTATGTATTCAGTCATTTCGGTTAGAAGTACATGAAAAAAAAATCAATATGGTACTACCCAAGCATTAAAGACTTTTACTGGGACAAATTCTGTATATAGAATGTGGGACATTTTTTTCACACAACCCTACTGGCCCATGTGAGAAGACCAGAGAAAGAAAGCCTACAATATTATCAGCCTGGGAAAGCTTCTCTCTCATTCTCCAAGTTGAACTTGAAGTGATGGAAGAACACATTTAAACAATTTAAACAAATGTGGAAAAATCTTCCATTGGCCCGCAACTTACAACATGTAAAAAATACACAACTCATCCAAACCCTGTAAATGTGAGAAATATTTGAAAATTTTTTCAGTGTTAATAAACACTGTCTAGTGAAAACTCCCCATGTGAAATAATTCTATAAGTCTAAGAAATATGAAATCCCTGATGCGAATTATTATACATGTAATGCTCTCCAGAAACCACAGTTGGAAAGAAACTTAACAGGGGCTTGGGTTGTGGCTCAGTGGTAGGGTGATCACATAGCACGTGGGAGGCTCTGGGTTCGGTCCTCAGCACCATATTAAAATAAAGTTATTGTATCCAACTACAACAAAAATAAATAAATATTTTTTAAAAAAGAAATTCATTTAAAAAAAAACTTAACAAAAATTACACGGTCTTTCTCAGTGGCTAATTCTTTTTTTTTCTTTTTTTTTTTTTTTAAATATTTTTAGTTGTCAATGGACCTTTATTTTACTTATTTACTGCTGAGAGCCATGGCCGAGTCTGTATGGCCCCTGGCATTTTGCCAACAGTATTGATTGACAGGCAAGGCATTACTATCCGCCTCTGCCGCAACTTTTGAGTTCTCGCACTATTTTGGAGTTCTCATGGGGATTTCCGGGGATTCCCCGAGAGTTCCCATTGGTTGGGGAAGTGCAGGAGGAGGGATTTCCGGGAGAGATATTTCCGGCTGGGGGTTCCTGGAGAAGCCTCGTGGGGTTCGGGAGGATTCCCCGGGAGCTGTGTGAAGTGTTTTCCTGCAGTTTAAAAATAAAGTTTGTTCCTGCTTCAGTGGCTCGTGATTTGTGCCCAGCCAGACTGCGGCATTTACATGTGGTACTAAGAATCGAACCCAGTTCCTCGTGCATGCTAGGCCAGCACTCTACCACTAAGCTACTGTTGTAGGGACAGATGAGGCAAGGCACCAAAGATAGCAGGAAACAGTTTTATTTGGCTGCAGCCAGGTTCAGAGGGCACAGCTTTTGCTGTAATCAATTAATCCCCTGAATCCCGAGTTCAGGGAGTTTCAGAGTTTTATACCCAGTATGTAAGGGGAGGGGCTCAGAAGTTCACAGTCTGCAGAAGTTCACAGAAAAGCAGCTTTTTCTTTCACTGTTCTGGGCAAGTTAACTCTTTAAGGACAACACCTGAGAAGGGGAGAGCCTCTTTTCCCCTTTCTTCCCTCCCCCTGCCAGCTGTTACCATGGAGCCCATTTGTAACTTATCTTAAAAATGTAGACATCTCTGTGAAGCCCAGCTCAAGGCCAGAGGCCTTGTTTGCACATTTCTACAAAGTACTATACTGGATATGTTTGTGAAAAACTAGTAAGGGGGTGTCCAGCACCTGGAGTGCTGGTATCTTCCCTGCCAGTGGCCAAGTAAAACAGGGCAACAGGAAAATAGGAAGTTTATCTCCATTGGACTCTTTCACAGAGACTCTTTTGCTGACAGTCCTAAAATCAGCCATGGTGAAGAGCGCTTTTCTGTGGAGAAAGGGGGTGCCATTTCACTACAACCCCAGCCCTTGAAGTGGATCTCTGTGTTATGGAAAGTGTTAATAGAATGGCAAAACTGTTGCCAGGGTGGCTCTTTCTACCTGTTTTATGTGCATGTCAGTACTTTGTCATGTCACTCATGCTGAGTCATGCTTGTGTTGTGGGATGGGATACAATAATGGCTTAAAAAATTAAACATTTTTTTAAAATAAAAAATTAAAATTAGGGCTGGGATTGTGGCTCAGCAGTAAAGCACTCGCCTAGCATGTGTGAGGCCCCAGG
>NW_026000241.1:4655677-4662605 GCF_001458135.2 Marmota marmota marmota | reverse complement strand
TTATCTGACTTGTAGTTAGTTATTTCCTGGCAAGCACACACACACACACATATATATATCTCATTATAGATTTTACACTTGGCAGAACATTGTTTTCTCTTATCTTCTTAAGATAGCAACAAGGACACAGTTCAAAGAATTCATAGTTCTCACAGAACCCCTTTGTTTTGCTAAGCACAGCAAAACTTAACACTTTGTGTGCCTGAGCACACATCCTCGCTCCCGCTTTGCTTCCTCCGGTTCTTCCCCTACACTTTCCTCTTCACCAGGGAGCCATCCAGCAGGAAGCCTGGCCTGCCCCAGGCACCTCTCCTTTCCTGCGTTCCTGCTGTGTCTCCAGGGGACACTTGGGTCTGGAATTCCTGATTGTGATTGTAAGATCAGGCCAGGCGGGCAGCAACCAAAGGAGGCAGATTTTAAAAGGCCCCTGATGGAGGTTTTGTTGAGATATCACTCCCAGGCCACAGAGTGGACAGGAGAGGGGTCTGAGGAGACGCCGCGTGGAAGCTCCACCGGACTGGACTTTTATGGGGCTTACAGCAGGAAGGGAAGGGCTTGGGACAGGAAAAGGTGTTTTTGGAGTCCCTTGTCCTGCTGGAGTTGGTGGGGAGGGGGAGCTTGGCTGAACTCCAGGATTGGCCAGGGGTCCTAATGATTGACAGGCCTTAGTCAGGAGATCCCGCTGATTGATAGGCCTTTCTGTTGGTGCCTGATTGATGTTTCTTTTCCACTGGGGCTGCCACCGACCTAACAGTGATCTGAAAGGAAACTGGACTCAGGACTGATCCTTTGGACACACCAAGGCCAAGCAGAAGCAAGTTTATTGTCAGGAATCTGAAGGGCTGCCTCTGCGAAGAGAGAAAGCAGCAGATTTCCTTGGAGTCAACTTTAAGTCAGAATCTAGGTTATGCATGGGGGGCGTTTAGCCTTTGCGATTGCAGGTGGAGAGTAAGCTTCAAAACCTCAAGAACTGTTGTGGTGTAAAGTAATCAATAAAATCAGTAAGAGTGTAAGTTAGAGGTTATAGATTAGTAAAAAAAATATGGATCACAGATATAAGATTTTGATAAGTGAGATGAGATAAGACAGTTATAAAGCAACAACTGTCACAGAGGGGCTAAGACTCCATTTTGCTGCCTTCTATAGAAACTGTTACAAGAGCTGTTTCTGAGAAACTGAAATGAAAGCTGTTTTGCTGTACTTTGTACCCCACAGAATGCAATCAACTCAGGATATAGTGGTGGTCCTGGTGAGCTACACCATGGGTTTGAGTACATTTATGGGTCTACACTGACTTTAAAATAGATTATCACCCGCGCTCAGCTAAAACTCAGGATACAGTTGTCTAACACTTGTTGGGACTGGAGATGCGATTAAGCTAAATGCCTTTTTTTTTTTTTTTTTAAGCTTCTGTAACTTGCTTGCTTGCATGATGCTGAGAAAAGCCCCTGGATTGTGTTTTGTTTTGTTTTGTTTTCATCCTTAAATTCCCAAGACACAAGCCACGAAATTACTGTTCTCTCACAGAGCATCAGTGGGAGACAGTCCCTGGCCAGGTAAATAAAGCTCTCTTTTGTTTGAATTAGGTTCTGAGGCGACTCTCCCTAACAGGACCACCAAGGGGAGGGGGCAGGAGGAGCAAACATATTGCCACCAAGTTGTCAGAACTGGCAGCCCCTGTACGTACTCAGAAAGTAGGTTAAGGTCTGCGAGCATTATGATTAGGGTGCAGGTGGGTGGGGGTGCCAGCTTCTATGTAAGTGGGCTCTTGCAGGAAGTGGGGGAGCAGGGTGAGGCTCTGGGCAGAACGGGATTCTTTGACTTGGCTTCTAAATTAACCCATAGTTATTTTGGGAGTCACCCACTCCAAAGACTAACTTCCCCATCCCCTCCCAGAAGAGACCTCCAATGGTGAGCCCTGCTGACTCACATGATCCTAACTCACCAATCAGAAAGCACCCTGTGCCAACTGTCAAACCGGTTAACCATTAAACTGTCATAACTGTCAAACCACCCCTGGCTCTATAAATATGCAGAGCTGTTCCTCAATAAAAGGGCATTTTTCTCCCACACAAGCCTTGTTGGTTCTTTCAGTTATGCTAACAGGCTTAGCGGTCCCCTTTAACAGGAGGAATAAACAGGTGACCGCTAGGAGGAAGTCCTCAAATGCAAACGTCCCCCAGGGGAGGGAATCTGGGCTGTAAAGTGCTCGGGCTGGAATCCTGCCATTATTGAGACAGATAGGTGATCCCTTCTGTCACTCAGGCTCCAGGGGGGCGGGCCCTGTACCATAGCCAATCAGACGCTGCTTCAGGCTGCTGGGAGAGTTCAAGGAGCAGTGCCAGTGTGAGGCTGCTAAAGCTCAGAAGCGTGCAAAAACGTGGCGCTGTCTGGCGCTGCCACCTGCGGGATCCCTGCTCATTGCTGAGCCCCTGGTGGTTCACCTCCCATTGCTCCTTGACCTCCACTTCCCACGGAAGCCACAGGGAAGACACCTGGACACCGCACGAGTCAGGAGATGGTGAGAGTGCTGGCCAGATTGAGATGGTCAGTCACCTGGGGTGGGGTGTGGAACAAAGGGCTGAGGCCAGTGAGCCCAAGCTCAGGACCGCCTTGAGGGTGCTAAGGGAGGAAAATGGAATTCCACGTGAATTCGACTGTGGCGGGACCCAGCCTCCGGGTGGTAGCCCTGGGGCTGCAGCCAGAGTCCTCCGCCGTTGGGCCCCCGCCCGCCGGGTGCTGCGGGGCGGGCAGGCGGGTCGCGGCGCCGGGTTGCGTTGCCTGTTCCCGCAGCCGTCCCCGAGCCTCCTCTGGGCTGCTCCGCCCGTGTCTCCCCAGGCTGGGCGCCGGCGGGAGGGTCCGTGGGACCGCGACTCTGCAGAGCTTGGACCTGGGGGGTCCCCAGCCCGCCTTTCTCTTTAGTGGTGGTTGGTTTTCCTTTGATCTTACAGGTTCCAGGTAAGCTTCGTCCAAACTCTACGACCAGCCCCCAGCCCAGGGCGCCTGCCTTTCCTACTTTGCCAAACTGTTTGCGAAGGGGATGGGCGTGGGGACGTTCCACATCCCGTGAGCCTTCCTAACATGACTGTTACTGTCCTCTGATTTTTTTTTTTTCTATTCCTCGTTTTAAACAAAGGAAATGCTGTTTGAGGTGGGACTTGACTTTATTTGGAAGGCGTATGGCCGTAGGGTGTTGTGGGGCAGGTCGCTCAGAAAACACACCAAGTCCCAGTTTTGTCCAAATTTGAAGAGTCTTATAGCCATTAGGCTGGTGACTGCTCCAGGCACAGTCACCGGCCTGAGCATTTTAGGATATTTAAAGGCAAAAACTGCAAAACCCACATCGGGGTTGACATAGCTGTAAGCAAGCAGGTACAGAAGCTGAACTGGGCAGTTAGCGAGACAATGCAGTGGGTGCATTGGTATTTCCCATGGGACTTTCCAGGTTGGCGTAGCAGAAAGCAAGAAGAAGGGAAGTGGGTCAAAATGACCCTAGTTGGGTACAAGTTAGAGAATGGTTGCTAACGTCTAGACAGTCATTGCCCAAGAAACATGGGACCCAAAGAGAGAACAATTTTGCATTGTATAAGAATTGCCATTTTGTGTTGCCATGTATGCTATGCTAGGTAACTGTTAGTGGGTATAGAGGCAGGACTTTCCCGTGGGAGAAGCATTTCTTACATGATATGGAGTCTCAGGGTAAAATGGAGTCTGTTTGGTCATTGCCCATATAGCCTGGTCCATAACAAGGGGAAGCCCCAACCCCTGGACCTGCAGGGATCTCCATGATCAGACAAAGAACTTTAAACCAAAATAAAGAGGGCTGATCAGCTGCCTCACCCAAAAGCCAGTCTGGCATAAGAGCAGGGTTTTTATTATAGCACAATTAGTTACAAAGGCGGGTGTCTTGGGAACTTAGAGCTAACAGGGTTCTGGCAAGCACAATGCAAGGGCAGATAGCAGATTAATGATCTACACTCCTTAACATTTCAAGGTAGGGAGTAAATTCAGATTCCAACATCAGAATTAATGAGGAGCCACTGAGTTTTCAGGGAGGGTTGTTATTTGGTCGGGGAGAGCCTGGCAAGGGTGAGTTCAAATCATGGGCAGGAATTCCAAACTAGTTTAAACATCAAAATATGGTCAGGCCAAATAGAAATCTTATATTTTACAGTAAAACAGAAATGAACTTTTTCATGACCTTGTGAGATGGCTCCCTGTGAGCTGCAAGACAGGCTGAATAAATGTTAGCTGCAGAGTGGGCTGAACACTGCACCCCCACCCATCTGGTTCCTTATCGCTTGTTTGCCTCAAGGCTGAACACTGAATCCCACTCAAGGCTGAACACTCAACCCCCACTTGTCTGGTTCAAGGAAACCCATAACTGGCCCCTGCCTGATCTGTCTGAAGGCAGAAGATGACACCCTTGGCAAGTACTGTGTGACCCAATCCCTGTATGCCAACAGAGCAGCTTGCAGACCCAGAGACACTGTTAGATTTAAACACACAGCAAAAGGGATGTAAGACCTCCTTTCTCTCGCTTTGCTGTCTCCCTCTCTCTCTTCTCTCCTTCCCTGCTCTCTCTCTTTCTCCTTTTCTCATTGATCAGACACCACCGAAATAAAGATCTCTTGCTCAGAGTGTCATGGTCACTTTCCTTTCACTCCCAGTCTTAAAATGGAATTAGGCTGGGTTCTTCAAGAATTTCTGTTTTTGTAGGGAGGAGCAAACAGGAGTAGAAACAGGGTGGGACAGGAATGGAGCAGGGGGTGGTAACCTTAGACCCTAGACTAACTCTATCCAGTTTCCCTCTGAAGTCACCCTGCTTTTAGAGTGACCTTGCTCAGGCTGAGGGTGGGTCAAAGATCACAGACCGAGAGGAAAGACAGTTCAGAAAAAGCTTGCTTAATAAGTGTTAGATTTAGTTAAATGGTGCCCCGTTTGTGGGGTGTGAAAGATTTTACAGAGTCTAAGTGCAAAGCAAAGTTTTATTCAGTTTCCCAGGGAGAAAAGGGTCAGATACCATAGGCAGCATAATCGCAAAATGAGCAATGCAGACTCCATAGGTTCTGCGAAGCTGTGTGTTTATTCCCAGACTCAATCACTCAGGCACCCAAGGGGCTCACTTTCTGGTTAGAATTGAATTTTATCGGGTACAGTGAGGATGGTTTAATCGTTGGAAACTGCTGACATGCCGATGGGACAGTCAGGGAACTAGTTGTGCAGGTTAAAAGTTTAACTCAGCAAGGCAGGTGTAAAAAAGTTGACGAGTCCTTGCTTCCCCGATGTTGAAGAATAACACCAGAGAAGCACGCCGAGGCAAGGTCAGAGTAGAAATTAGAAGTTTATTAAAGGACAGCAGGAAAGACTTCTCCCGGAGGAAGAAGGGGACCCAAGAGGTGGAATCCGAGGAAGGGATGTTGTCTCCCCTTTTTATAGTTCTTTCAGTGATGGAATGTAGGTGGGAAGGCCCGAGGGGTGGGACACAGGTGGGCCAAAGAAGTAATCTGGTCTGGAAGGACTTCTGAGTCAGCACCTTTTTGCTGGGGGCTGTTCATTAACATTTCTTTGAGGTGGACTTTGGCCTAGGGCCTTTTCGGGACTTCATTAACATTCCATGAGTTGTCCTGTGTTTTCCCTGAGTCATTCTCCGCATGGTCTCCATTTTAGATTTCACTCGATATTAGACCGATTTATCTAACTACACTGACTACCTAACTTTAAATCTGGCTTCAGGAGGAGATAGGAGCTCTGATCCCTAGTGATGAAAACTCAAATCCCAAATCCCAAATCCCACCCATTGCTTTTCTTCTTCCTCTGGGATTCATTGTTGCCCAGATGTTTGTTCTTTACTGTGGGGGAAGACCAAAATTTAGGGCCCATCATTCAGAGTCTGTCTCATTCCCTCAGGGCGCATTGTTCCTGGAGAAGGATTTACTGGGAGAGGCTTAGTGTTGGGCTAATTTCCCTCCTTCCTCTGGAGCCCCATCTGTCTTTTTTTTTTTGGGGGGGGGGGTGTCCTAGGAATATTAGTTTCCATAACGCTTCAGGCTGTGGTTTATAGCCAGGATCAAAGAGCGAAGCCTGCAGTATTGATTGCTTGCCTGGGCCCAGAAGTTGGCACCTCAGGTCTACCTGGGGACTTTTTAAGTTTTGTCTAGCAGGTTATGGGTGGGTTTGTGGCTTTTCTCTGGATGGCTTGCGTAGATGGTAGATAACTCTTTGACTTAGAAGGGAACATTAAGAGTGGGGTAAGGAACACTAAGGGTGGGGTATCTCCTAGGGTAAGATCAGAAAATGGAATCACTTATGTCAAGAGCATAAATTTGAGATTAAAATAAATTTTCCCCCTGCCCCCTTCTCCCGAGATTACAATAAATATTTTGTTTTAGCTAATCATTTGGGAAGTGTGTGTCTGGTTTTAATAGTTTAAAAGGAAGGAGAATCATCTAACTAATGGGAAGAGTTTTGTGCTAGATCAAAAGTCTTGAGAGGTGAGAGTTCCTTAATCATCACTATTTATCAGGATTAAGCTCTTGGGTCAACTCAGCAGCTATAGCTTGTTGTAGGGACAAACGAGGCAAGGCACCGAAGACAGCAGGAAACAGTTTTATTTGGCTGCAGCCAGCTTCAGAGGGTACAGCCTTTGCTGTAATCTGAAAGAAAAGTGACCACAACACTCAGAGCAACCTAAAGATCTTTATTGCAGCAGTGCAACAAAGAGAAAAGAAAGAAGGAGAAAGAGAGAGAGAGTGAGAGAGAGAGAAGAGGAGAGATGAAGAGGGAGAGAGCAAGAACAAGAGAGAGACAGAGAGCGCACACAAGAAAGACAAAGAGAGCAACAGAGAGAGCAACAAGAGAGAGGGGGGCCTGGCAGGAGGGAGTTTTTATAGCCCAAATCTAATGGGGCCTCTGGGTCTGCAAGCTG
>NW_026000241.1:4644224-4654098 GCF_001458135.2 Marmota marmota marmota | reverse complement strand
CCTTGTTGGCCCAAGGGGGGGGGGTTAAGTGTTCAGCCTTGAGCGGGGTTAAATGTTCAGACTTGAGGCAAACAGGTGATAAAGGACCAGATAGAGGGGGGTTTGAGTGCATGGGCTATCTTGCAGCCAACATCTGTTCAGCCTGCCCTGCAGACAACACAGTTCAGCCTGCTCTGCCCCCAACATAATCAATCAATCCCCTGAATCCTGAGTTCAGGGAGTTTCAGTGTTTTATACCTAGCATATAAGGGGAGGGGCTCAGAAGTTCACAGTCTGCAGAAGTTCACAGAAAAGCAGCTTTTTCTTTCACTGTTCTGTGCAAGTTAACTCTTCAAGGACAACACCTGAGAAGGGGAGAGCCTCTTCTCCCCTTTCTTTCCTCCCCCTGCCAGCTGTTACTAGGGAGCCCTTTTGTAGCTTATCTTAGAAATGTAGACATCTCTGTGAATCCCAGCTCAAGGCCAGAGGCTTTGTTTGCACATTTCTACAAAGTACTGTACTGGATACGTTTGTGAAAAACTAGTAAGGGGGTGTCCAGCACCTGGAGTGCTGGTATCTTCTCAGCCAGTGGCCAAGTAAACAGGGCGACATGAAAATAGGAAGTTTATCTACTTTGGACTCTTTTGCTGACAGTCCTAAAATCAGCCATGGTGAAGAGGGCTTTTCTGTGGAGAAAGGGGGTGCCACTTCAATCCCCCCTTTAATGATGCTCCCCATAATTTAATCCTTTAAATTTAAGAGCATCATTACCATTATCTTGGCTTAAAGCCTTATACAATGTCAAAACCTTAGTTATCATCCTTTCAACCGTAGCTTCTACAGTGGACCCAATAGTTTTAGTGCACAGTGGAGCCAAACATGGGAGCAATGACTAGGTTAATAGCAGAATACCAACTATACCAGTTAAGCTTTTAAATCTACCAAGAGTTGAAAACCATCTCCCAAAAGCATGTTTGGGACCCAAACTTTAATGCCCTTCTAGGTATGAACTAGGACATGTGCTAGTTCTCTTGTGTTGTTGGTTATATCCTTAACTGTTTGTCTATTGTCATCCATTGGATGCAATAATCTGAGCTATTGAACTCTCCACATATATTTTTTTTTTCCTCAGCCAGTAAGTAATCTAATGCCAAGTGGTTTTGATAATTAGCCCCTTGCATCTGGTCTGTTGTGTGGCTAGGAGGTCAAAGGCTGGGGCAGTCTGATTAATAATAATTTCTAGTACAGCTTGTAAGTGAATAATTCTTTTTAACAAGTAAATAGGAGTTCTATAACTCCAACTGCCATTTTGTGCTGAGGTATCTGGAGCATAAGTGGCAATAATCCTCTAGAGTGGCCAGTTACCTTCACCCCAAGATTGGTGACCTCCTAAATCAAGTCTCTTTCCAATGGACCTCTTTTTCCTTTCCAAACAGTCATCCATCTATAACATTCCTCTGGTGGGACAGGTCCTAAATATATGTTTTACCACCTCTTGGTTATAGTGGATTGTCTTGACACATGGTTCACATGATCTCCATGGTTGGAATAGGAGAAGGGCAGAATCCCTTATGGTTATCAAAGGAAACCAAACTAAATAATAGACTAACATTTTGGTTAGCATAGGTTAAACAGCATGAATCAATAAAGCCAAACTAATAACACCAAACAAATCCTAGAAAGCTTATATAAGCAAGATAAAAAAAATGTAAGTGAAATTTTGTTATCCAGAGTCCAGTCAGTAGGAGTTACTGTTATCAAACCAGTAGCAAAAACCAGAGAACTGTGTATATCTCTAGAAGCAAGGGGTGGCAATGTATTACAGTATAAGAACTATCTCAGAGGTTGAAAGAATCCATTAGTCCTGGTGGGAAGTTTATCTTTCATTGGGCATTGATCAGCCAGTCCCTCCTGTGTGGCTGAAACAGGGCCGTAGTCTCCAAGCTTCGGCCTGTGTAGACCAGTCAGCTTCCAGAGTGACTGGAGCAGGGCTGTTGTCCTTCTGATCCTCAAGCTTCTCCGGTGCTCCTTTTTCTTCAGGATGGTCAGCTTCAAGGGTGTAGCAGCATCTGGAGAGCACTCCCAGTCCGCAGCTGCAGGTGTGAGTCTGGTGTAGTGAATCCAGGGACTTATCTCTGCAAACTTTACTGCAGTTGAGGTGGATAAAATAACAGTGAAAGGGCCCTTCCAAACAAGTTCAGGGGTTGAATATTTCATTCTTTCACTCAGACTCAATCTCCAGGCTTGAAGGAGTGTGCACCTGGATCAAATTTACTGACAATCTTTCTCTAACCCATTGGTTGAGAACCTGTAAAGTTTTCCCTAAGACCTGAAGCTGTCTTCTTAGGGTTAATTTTCTTATCTCTCTTAAGTCTCCCTGTAGTTCCCTAATAAGGGGGGGGGGGGCTCCCATATATTATCTCAAAAGAAAAGAATCCAGTCCTCCTAGTGGGAGTGGATCTAATCCTCAGCAGTGTCATAGGGAGGAGTTCATCACAATGTGAGTCTCCTAACACAGCTTACCCAATTGAGCCTTAAAGTCCTGTTCGTCCTTTGAACTTTACCAGAACTCTGCAGCCTATAGACAGTATGTAACTTTCATCTGATATTTAAACTCTTGGTCAGTAATCGTATCACTTCTGCCCCAAAGCTGGCCCATTGTTTGAGCCAATAATTATTGGGACAACAAATCTGGGAATAATTTCACAGAGAAGCATCCTGGTATCTCCTTAGTTTTTTCAGTGCGGGTGGGAAAGGCTTCCACCTAGTCAGAGTATGAACACACAAAAAACCAAAAGTTATTTATAGCCCCATGAGCATGGTAGTTCAGTGAAGTTTACTTCCAAGTCTTCAAAAGGGGCTCCTCCTATAGTTTGGATTCCTGGTGAAAGCTGTGGCCCCTGACAAGAATTGTTGTGAGCACAAACCTCATATTGTTTGCAGATCATCCAGGTGATGCTTGTGAGCTGGGGGTCTAGAAATGTTGACTCAGAACTGTCTCAAGTGCTGTATGTCCAACATATTTTCCTACAGAACTGTTTGATAAAGGCTGGGGCTAGAAACTCCAGGATGGCTATTCCGGCCATCAGAAAATCTCCACTTTCCTCCTGGGAGAAAATTTTCTTTTTCAGTCTTAAATCACTTACTTTCATGATGGGAGTATGTTGGCTCCCATTCTGTTAGCTAGTTGGCCAGGCAGAAGGGCAGCATTTAAACCTGGGACTGGATTTTCTTCCCATTTCTTGCAGACAGCTAACCTGGCCTCTCTGTTAGCTCTCCAGTTGCCCTGAAAAACCACAGTGTTTCCCTTTCGATGACCTTGGCAATATATTAATCACAACCTTCCTGGGAGCCCACAGTGCATCCAAAAGTTCCAAGAATTTCTTGCCTATACATCATGTCCCCCCCTTTTTTTTTCCCTCTCCTAAGTTAATTAGCCTACATAAGGCCCTATGAACATGAAGGGTAATGAACGCATATTTTGAGTCTATGTAAATATCCACACAGACTCCTGCTGTCAACTGAGGTGCTTGAGTCAAAGCAATAAGTCTTACTTTTTGTGCTGAAGTTTCCTGAGGCAGAGGTTCTGCCTTGACAGTAGAGTCCAGAGTGACCATTGCATATCCAGCAAAACATACCTCATCTTTTATAAAACTGCTTCCATCTGTGAAGTACTCTGCATCAGCGTCCCCGAGGGCTGGTCTGTTAGGTCTGGTCTGCTGGAGAACATTCCATCCATGACCTCAACACATTTGTGATCAGGATTTCCAGGTCCAATGGGCAGCAAAGTTGCTGGGTTTAGAGTTCTGACGACCTCAACGTGGATACGTGGGTTTTCACATAACATGCCCTGATATTTGACCATTTTTTAATTAGTCAACCAATAGTGTCCTTTATATTTTAACAATGTCAAAATTGAATGAGGAACTCCGACAACCAGTTCTTGTCCCATGGCCAGTTTATCAGCTTCCAACACCAGAAGAGCTGTGGCTGCAAGGGTCCGTAAAAAAAAGGTGGCCAGCCCTGGGCTACAGAGTCCAACTGTTTGGACAAATAGGCCACTGGACGGTGCCATGTCCCCAGCATCTGAATCAAAACTCCCATAGCCACTCCAGACCGATCATGGACATACACAAAGAAAGGCTTTGTGAGGTCAGGGAGCCCTAATCCAGGTGCACTGGTGAGTGCTTGTTTAATGTCCTCGAAGGCTCCCACATCAGAGGATCTCATTTTCCCCCTACCTCTCTAGTAGACAGGACTGTAGTGTGTGCCACTACACCCAGCTAAATGGTGATTTTCTTATTTGTAACCTGAGTGGACAGAATAATGAGGTCTGAAAAAACAAAGAGAATTGTTGAAATAGATTATTTCGTACCAAGGAAGAATATAAACATCTGGGGCTTGGGGTAGAGCTTACTAAGCATTTGCAAGACCCTGGGTTCTATCCCAGCACCACAATAAAAAAAAAAAAAAAAGAAAGAAAAAATAATAATAAGTAAATAAATTTAACTCCTAGCAATTAAGAAAATATACAGATCTCCATGGAATCACGTGCAGGTAAATAGACTATGGTTACTGCTGGTGAGTCTCCCTGATTTCATCTAGCTCTGCCCTCAGATACCAACATAGATGGAGTTTTTTGACATTGATAAAAATTTTTTAAATATATTTTTAAATGGTAGACACAATACCTTTATTTTATTTTTACATGGTGCTGAGGATCAAACTCAGTGCCTCACACTTGGTAGGCAAGTGCTCCACCTCTGAGCCACAACCCCAGCCCTGATAAAATGTTTTGTACCTCAAAACAGTCTAGGTTCCTGAATATTCCATGTGATCTTGGAAGAAGTGTGTACTTTGCTGTTGTTGGAGTGTCCTGTGACATCAAACACCTGAAGTTGCCAACTGATGCTCATGAGTTCAACTATTTCATTCCTGATTTTCTGCCTTCTTAATCTGTCATCAATAGAAGTGTGTTGAAGTCTCCAGATATATTTGAATATTAATTTTCCTTTCAGTTACATGTTTTTGCCTCATAACTTGATGCTTTGTTTAAGGGAATACCTATTAAGAATTGTTACATCTTCCTGGAGAACTGACTGCTGTATCATTATTTTATCCCTTTATTTCTTCTTTTTTTTAAAGGTACAGCTTGATTCATCTCAAATTAACATAGCTTCTACTTTTTTATTATTGCCCTAATTGTATATCTGTGCAATTATTATTTAATATAATTTAATATAATTATTTAATATAATTAATTATATTAAACATTTCAGTATCTGAATGTTATCTTATTTTAAAAATATTTATTTACATTTTTTAAAATCATACATGAAAATTGAGTATCATATAAAATATGTGTCTCAAAGTGTATTTGCATTGTGGAAAGGCTAAAGTGAAGTAACATATACATAACTTCATACCCATCATTATTTGTAATGAAAGCCCCTAAAATCTAATTCCTTCATGATTTTCCAGAGTACAACTTTGTCATTTTTATTTATTTATTCATTTTAATTTTTTAGTACTCAAAATCTTTCACATGCTACGCAAGCCCTCTACCAATGAGTTACACCCCAGCTGCTTTTAAAATTTTATTTGAGACATGTCTTACTAAGTTACCAGACTGGCCGGAAATTTATGATCTTCCTGCCTCAGCCTCCTGAGTAGCTGCGATCACGGGCTTGTACCCCATGTCCAGCGGAGTCCAGTTTAACTATGCTCATTGTAAGCACATGGCCCACCAATGATGGAGGCAGGAGACGGGAAGCAAACCTCCGAACAGCAAGCTTTCCTCGACTCTGCAGCAAAGTCAACCCCTCAGGCATGGGGGGGCTCATTTTCTGGGTATGGAAAATGGCCCCCTGGTTACAGAAGGCGTTTGGGTTTTATAGTTTACAATGAGAGTGAGTTATATCAATGGAGACTGCAGAGGTGCAGTTTGGACAGTCAGGGAGCTAGTTGTGCAGGTTAAAATTTTAACGCAGGAAGGGCAGTTGTAAAAAGTTTGAAATTGGGGCTGGGGCTGGGGCTCTGTGGTAGAGTGCTCGTCTCGCATGTGTGAGGCCCTGGGTTCGATCCTCAGCACCACATAAATAAAATAAAGTTATCGTGTCCACTACAACTAAAAAATAAATAAAAATAAAAAGTTTGAAACTCCTTGTCACTGGGAAAAGCTCACAGCTTGGGGTCCGCTGCTTGCCTTCCTTCCTCTGGGACCCAATGATACCCAGAGCTTCACTATTTGCTTTTCTTCTTCCAGGACTCATCTGCAATGGGAAAGGGCCCAGCATTTCAAGATTAGCCTCCCCGCTTCAGGACCCATTGTGTTAGGGAAGGGGTAAACATTTGCTTTTGGTGGAGATGCTGGGGATGAACCCGGGAAGGCCCATTGCGAATGTTTGGCTAATTCACTCCCTCCTCCTGAGCGCACTCCCTCTGTTTTTCGAGGCGCTGTCTTATAGGAATATTGTTTTCCATAACCTTTCAGTCATCATGTTTTAATATAATCGATCTCTTGAAATTATTTTTACTATGCAACTATAATTTTGATCCTTTAAGATGTCTCCCCTGGGGGCTGGGGATGTGGCTCAGGCAGTGGCGCGCTCGCCTGGCAGGCGTGCGGCCCGGGTTCGATCCTCAGCACCACATACAAAGATGTTGTGCCTGCCGAAAACTAAAAAATAAATATTAAAAAAAAAAAATTCTCTCTCACTATCTCTCTCTCTCTCTGTCTCTCACTCTCTCTTAAAAAAAAAAAAAGATTGAAAAAATAACTCCTTGCCCTTACCTCCCTCCCTGGCTCGTTCATTATATAAAATGTTTTTTTAACTTTTCAGTGAATTAGAAAGTTGGGTCTTGTTTTCTGATCTGTCACTCTCTTTTAACGGGTGCATACNCTATCTCTCTCTCTCTCATGTCTCATCACTCTCTCTTTAAAAAAAAAAAAAAAAGATGTCTCCCTTGCCCTCTCCCTCCCTGGGTCTTCATATATAAAATGTTTTTTTTCTTGAATAGAAAGTTGGGTCTTGTTTTCTGATCTGTCACTCTCTTTTAACGGGTGCATACAGATGATTCACGTTTACAGTGATTATTGATATATTAATGAGTGTGGTCTTTGTAACTGTTTTTGATTTGTTCTAGTCGTTCCAGATTTTTATTTAAATTTCCCATGAGGTTCTGCCTTCTCATTTTAACTGTGCGTTTTGCTTCTATGTTGTCTTCTCCATCAGCACATCAAGTATATTTGTTTTCTAAATATTTTTAGTGATTTCCCAGGACTATCAAAATCTGTTTACAGGAAATCTAAATGCACTTTGGATACCGCTGGACTGTGTTCGTGGGCAACGAAGGGGGGGTCTTCGTTGCCCAGTTTCTCAGAAGGCCCCAGCTCCAGAGCACTAACACACTTTTCTTTGCGTCATCAGAGTTACTACCATTTGCTTCTTTCCAGAGAACTTCTTTCAACAATTCATATGACAGAGGTCTCCTGGTGACACAGTCTCTCAACTTGGTCCCGTTTTCTTTCCTTTTTTCAGGTTGTGTAGTTTCCACCATCTTATCTTCATGATGCTCTGCTCAGTTTGCTCAGATCCATAACTGAACATCTAGGGATGATTCATTGAAGCTGTGCTTTGATTACTGATTTGTAACTCTGTTGGTGCAGTATTTGCACATCCTCCTTCTGGTGTCCTTTAGTCCCTCGCTGCAGTCCCCTCTGCTCCTTTGAGCAAACCTCAGTCTGAAAGTCTTTGTCTGGTAGTTCAGTGCCTGAAGGTCCTCAGAAATGGTTTCTCTCCATTCACTTTCCCCCCATTTTTGAGCTATCTGTTCCTGCTTGTCCACATTCTTTGTGGTTTTTTTCATCATTGTATTGGAAGGTGGCTGTGTGAATATCACTGTGACAAATTGGATTCTCCTGCTTTTCTGGTGTTGAGGCAGGAAGATTAGAGGGGGTTGAAATGGGGTTCTTCACTTCCTTTGAACTTTTGGTTCTAGAAATTTCTCAGTTGATTAGGGTTTGGGGAAATTTTTTTTTCTTCCTAAGAAAGAACTTATGAAAAAAATTAAAATTTTCAATGCCTTTTTCCCTTCTGGTATCAGAATCAGCTGTTTTTTTTTTTTTTTTTTTTTCTTTGATTGTTACACTGAGAACCTGGTAGGATTCTGTAGGTGAAACTCAGCTATTTTTAGGATCTGCTAAGAACCTGCTGAGTTTCTGTAGGTGAAACTCAGCTATTTTTAGGATCCCCCAGAAAATTTCACCTCTCCAACTGGTTTTCTTTCTGCCTTTGGCAAAATTCATCAGGGATGGTTTCCTACCTTGGTTAAGTGTTTCTGGTGTCGTAAGTTAATCCTGCTCAGGGTCTGCCTCTTTGTTTCCCCAGTTGGGAGATGAAGGGTAACCATTTTTTATTTTTGTCATGTTCTGTTTATTGCTCTATCTTCAGTGTTTAGAAAAGTCCTTGTTACCCAAAAGGCACTTAATAAATATAGTGCTGAGTGACAGGGTGTGGTGGTACTTGCCTATAATCCCAGCTACTGAGGAGGCTGAGGCAGGAGGATGTCAAGTTTGAGGCCAGCCTCAGCAATATAGCAAGACTTGTCTCAAAATAAAAAATAAAAAAAGCTGGAGTTGCAGCTCAGTGGTAAAGTGCCCCTGAGATCAATCCCCAGCACCAAACCGAACCAAATAAAAAAAACCCCAATAACAACAAAGTAATTACTCACTGAATAAATAAGTCAAATAAATCTTCAAAGGAAATAGACAAGTCTTCGGTACCTCAGCAATAGCCTTCACATTATAGTCCATTTTGGTGCAAATTTCTGTGTAGTGGCTTTAGGCTGCCCTATAAGTGAAGGCCTTCCCTTATGTTTAAAGTGCAGGGGTTCCTATCTGTGGTGAATTCTTTTCTGGTGTCTCACAAGATAAGACTTATCAGCGAAGACTTTCCCACATTCAGAACATTCATTCATAAGGTTTTTGTCCAGTATCGAATTTTTAAATGTAAACCAAGGCCCAGCTTCTAGCTGAGGGATTTTCTACATGGACAAGCTTTCTCTCCACTGTGAATTTTCTGATGGATGTGAAGTCTTGACTTCTGAAAGAAAGCTTCCTCCCATCTATCACTAGTATCATTTAGAAGTTTTTCCCATATAGATTTTTAAAAATTTGTTATTTTTAGTTACACATGACAGTAGAATGTATCTTGACATACACAAAGTATAACTTCCCATTCTTGTGGTTGTACATGCTGTGGATTAGAGGTAGGTACGATGGCACATATCTCTAATCCCAGCAGTTCGGAACGCTGAGGCAGGAGGATCTCGAGTTCAAAGCCAGCCTCAGCAACTTAGTGAAGCCCCTTACATGAACACAGGAAAGTTATATCTGGTTCATTCTACTGTCTTTCTTATCCCCATTCCCCTACCCTTCCCTTCATTCCTTGAGTAATCCAGCAAACTTCTATTCATCCCTACTCTCTCCCCTTATTGTGTGTTAGCATCTGCATGTCAAAGAAAATATTTGGCCTTTGGTTTTTTGGGATTGGCTTATTTCACCTACCATGGTAGTCTCTAGTTGCATCCTTTTACCAGCAAATACTATCATTTCATTCTTCTTTATGGCTGAGTAATATTCCATTATGTATATATACCACATTTTCTTTATTCATCTGTTGAAGGGTGCCTAAGTTGGTTCCATAGCTTAGCTGTTATGAATTGAGCTGCTGTGAACATTGATGTGGCCACGTCACTATAGTTCCCATATGGATTTTGTTGTCATTGATGAAATGGGATTTTTCTTCTGGATGAATTTATTGCCATACAGCTGAAACTCATAAGCCCTCTCTGGCATGAATTTTCTTTCTTTCTTTTTTTTTTTTTTTTTTTT
>NW_026000241.1:4589728-4644211 GCF_001458135.2 Marmota marmota marmota | reverse complement strand
TTTTTTTTTTTTTTTTTTTTTTTTTTTTTTTGTACTGGGAATTGAACTCAGGGACACAATCACTGGGCCCATCCCCAGCCTTTTTTTGTATTTTATCTAGAGACAGGGTCTCATTGAGTTTGCCTAGTGCCCTGCCATTGCCAAGGCTGGCTTTGAACTCTCAATCCTCTTGCCTCAGCCCCCGAGTCCCTGGGATTACAGGCGTGTGCCACTGCACCCAGCTATGAATTTTCTTTTGATCAGTGATGTTTGATCTCTGGGCAAAGGCCTTCTCACATATCCTACATTTATAGGGTTCTCTCTTGTGTGTTCTCTGGTGTTTCACAAGCTCTGGCTTATAAATAAAAGCTTTGGCACAGTCCTCACATCTATATGGGTTCTGTTCTGTATGAATTTTTTAATGTGGGAAGAGTGACCCGGAACTAGCTCAGCATGTTTATCATGTAGGGTCTCATAACCAGGAAGTGAAACTGCAGAAGCTTTGTGAATTGTTCAGGCTTGTGAGTTATCAAGAGGCTTCTTTGTGCACTAAAATGTTATAGTTAGAACCATCTTGCGGCTATCCTGCTGTACCCAGAAAACCCACTCTACTGGAACTTTTGATAACTGTTGGCCTCAGAGCCGAGGGTCCAGGTTGTTCACATCCTCGCCTTTCCCAGGCCTGGCCTTTGCCAACACCGCAGGATCAGCCGATGACTAGGGCTCGTTCGCTCTCCACAATTTAACCCTCTCCATTTCTTCTTCTCTTTGTGCACCACACTAAGGTAAGGTGATCAGAAGCCAGAGGCTCCCTTCTTTGGAGCTGGCAGGAGACTCAGACCACCCAACCTCTGCCCAGAGCTTCCCTGTAGCCTCCATGAATCTCTGAGGCCAGGCTTCTTGCTTTGCTCTCTCAAAGACAATTGCTGCTTGCTTGAGAGACCTGCCCTTCTCTCTTTGAGCCCTCAGTTCAGTGAGTAAAGCCTTTGCCTGTCTTCTCGTTTTTTTTTGTTGTTGTTGTTTTATGCCACATTGTCCTCAGTGTCAGCATCAGAACCATCCCTCTGGAGATGATCAGACCATAAGCGGGATGTGCAGACACTGACCACCTCCCCGTCTGTGTTTTCTTGTTCCATTTGCTGACCTGCTGTTTGCCTGATGGCCAGCATGCACTCTGACCTCTGCTTGCTCCGGGTCTGGGGATCTCCCAGTGTGACCTGTGCTACCCTGCTTATTGCTACCCAGTCTGCAAATCATAGCTCACAGTGCTTCTTTCAAGGCAGACATAAATAGGGATATGTTCTGTTCTTTCCCAAACTTAATTCTTTGTGTAAATGATTCATCATAAAGTATATTGACAAAAGAACAAATAAAAGGTCTGTGGTAAGATTAAGATGTAGTAGTACTAACACTATAAATATCCTGAGACTTCTGAAGATTCATAACAGAGCCTTGGCCATTCGTTAGAGTCTCCATAGGTGACCAATGTCCTAATTCCTCAGTCACTTTCCAGTCTTTTCTGTGTGATTTTTCACTAACCGGTGTTCTTTAAGAAACAGAAAGTACCTTATTTATGGTACAAATAAGGGCAGCTTCAAGTTGACTTAATCTCTAATTTTTAGTAAGTATTAAGGCAATTTCAAGGGAAAGTGTTACAGGTTCCTTTCTTCGCCTCATTAGGTCCCCACATTCTCATGACTGAGGCTGAAGCAAACTGTTTTCCATCCATCCAGTGGTGAGGGCCTTGGGCTTTTCAAAGTCCCTTCTTAGTGCTTTGAAAAATATTGCATCTGTTTCCAGGTACATTTGGAAAATGCGTTCTCTGAACATTGCTGGGAAATGACTAGTCTGTAGATTTGATTGAAGTTCAAATGACAGGAATTGACAGTGGAGTGTATCGGTGTCCTCTAAGCAAAACTCCCTGCCTGTTTGCTCCGTCTTCAACACTTAGATTTCAATTGACTGTTTCCCTCCCCAAGGCCTTATGTCTTATTTTCAATATGTTGTTTTATCTTGCAGTAGATGTGTCTCATTTGTGGATGTGGGTGGCACTAGGTACCACACCCAGGGGCTTTGTGTATGCCATGCATGGAATACATGCATGTCCCTAAGTAGATACCATTTTGTCCCCGTGAGTCTAGAAATGACTTTTTGATGTCTCTCTCCCTTCCTCTTGGAAATATATGTGGATGTTTTAGGAGCCCGTGACCTTTGAGGATGTGGCCATGAATTTCACCCAGGAGGAGTGGGCTCTGCTGGATCCTTCCCAAAAGCAGCTCTACAGAGATGTGATGCAGGAAACCTCTGGGAACCTGGCCTTTCTAGGTAAAGGTGGCATGATTCCCTGGCTTGGTCATTGGAAAGCAAATGTCCCTTGTTTATCAGTGTTGCTGCATAATTCTGAACGTGAATTTGGGAACACTGGGGTGAAGACACGAGGCATGATCCTATTATACTTTGAATATAGCTAGAACCTAATAATTTTTCTATAATGTTGAATGATTCATAGTGGTTTTTCTGGGTCTACATTTTAGGAGAAAAATGGAAAGAACTAAATGTTGAAGATGAGTTCAAAAGCCACAGGAAAAACCTAAGGTAATTTGCACTCATAAGGGAAAGCAGTGTTCCTGCAGAATCTTGGAATGATAGGTATTTTTGAAACATGAGCACATGGTACAAAGGGCAGCTTCAAGTTGATTTAATCTCAGAAGTGTTCCCCCCAACTGTATACAGGTTGAGCATCTGATGTGACTTGGATCTGGAATGTCCCCCATAGGCTGATGTGTTGTAGGTTTGTGCACAATGCAGCAATGTTCAAAGCTGGGGCATTGGGAAGTGATCAGATAAAGAAGGACCTAACCTTATCAGTGCATCAATCAATTAATAGATGCATAACTTTTTTAAAAGGAGGAATCTATTTTTATTTATTTTGAAAATATTCTTTGAGACAGGGTCTCGCTGAGTTGCTTAGGGCCTCACTAAGTTGCTGAGGCTGGTCTTAAAATTGTAATCCTCCTGTCTCAGCCTCCCAAGTCTCTGGAATGACAGGCATGCACTACTGCTCCTGGCGTATATTCATAAGTGGATGGCATTCCTGGGAGGTGGCAGGGACTGTAGGAGATATGGACTAGTTGGAGGAAGTAGGGCCCTACAAGACTTCAAGCATGCCCTGGAAGGCTTTATCTTTGCCTGACCCCCTTCCTCACGTTTGAGTTTTAGCCACCATTAGGGGAGCAACTTTGCTCTACCTCGCTCCCCACCATGATGTTCTGCCTCAAGCCCAAAGGGATGGAACCTATCAACTAGCAACTGAAACCTCTGAAACTATGGACCAAAAATAAATCTTTCATATTTTAAGTTGTTTTTCTTATACATTTTGTCACAGGGATGGAAAGCTAATAGCCTCCATAATCAGAAAATCCCAAACCCCAAATATTAACTATATTGGAAACATTGGGAGCAATATAATGCTAGGAGTGACAGTTTCTGATATGTGTATATGTGTGTGTGTGTGTGTGTATACATACACACACATTGTTTTATGCACAAAATTATTAAAATTTTTATATTACCTTCAGATTTTTGGTATAATGTATATGTGAAACAAAAATGAATTTTGTAAAGTAGAAGACATATTAAAGATATCTCATTATGTCTGTGCAAATATATCAAAATCCAGTGTACTTTTGGCCACTATATAAGGAATACTCAAGTACCTACCATATAGAACCACATATAAATACCAACTCTTTGTAATAGCTGTTTTGGAAACTTTCTACTGAGTGTTCAATCCATTGATGTTCAAAAATTCTTACAGGGCACAAAACCAGCACTTCTGTAGCAAAAAAAAATTTGGGGGGGGGGGAGGTACTGAGGATTGAACCCAGGAACACTTGACCACTGAGCCACGTCCCCAGCCCTATTTTGTATTTTATTTAGAGACAGGGTCTCACTGAGTTGCTTCATGTCTTGCACTTGATGAGGCTGGCTTTGAACTCATGATCCTCCTGTCTCAGCCTCCTGAGTCACTGGGATTGCAGGTGTGCACCACTGCGATGGCAGAAATTATGGAGGCACCACTGGGATAGTAAATTATTAATAATTAAAACCTAGGGGCTGGGGTTGTGGCTCAGTGGTAGAGTACTTGCCTAGCATGCTTGAGGCAACTGGGTTTGATCTCCAGCACCACATAAAAAAACTAAACAAAGGTAT
Organism: Marmota marmota marmota; assembly: GCF_001458135.2. Taxonomy (NCBI): domain Eukaryota; kingdom Metazoa; phylum Chordata; class Mammalia; order Rodentia; family Sciuridae; genus Marmota; species Marmota marmota. The sequence goes on along the minus strand of NW_026000241.1, from coordinate 4,640,020 downwards.
TGTGTCCTTGTACAACTAAAAATATTAAAAATACAAACAAAACCTTAGTAATGTGCTTCTCATTTTTTACAGAAGTCAAGTGGTTGAGAGACTCTGTGAATGCAAAGGAGATAGTCAGTGTGCGGAAAACCTTAACTGGACTCCAGAGCATATTTTGAAGGAAAAAACTCCTCCAGGAGTAACACCATGTGAAAGTCCTGTGTGTGGAGAAGTGACCATTGGTCATTCATCCCTAAAGGTGCCCCTGAGAGGTCCCACTGAACACGAACCATGTGAGCATCAGGAATATGGAGAGAGGCCATATAATCAGAAGGAGTGTGGGAAATCCTTCAGCTATTCTCAGTGTTTGCAGACTCATGAAAGGACTCACAGTGGAGAGAGACCCTGTGACAAAAAATGTGATGAAGCCTTTAGGTGTTCCAGTCCTGTTGGAAATCATAAAAGGACTCACACTGGCGAGAAGCCCTATAAATGTAAGCAATGTGGGAAAACCTTCGCTCGTTCTAGTATCCTTGTAGAGCATGAAAGAATTCACACGGGAGAGAAACCATTTGTGTGTAAGAGTTGCGGCAAAAGATTTACTCGTTCTAGTTCCCTTTACACACATGAAAGAATTCACACTGGAGAGAAACCCTTTGTTTGTAAGCAATGCAGTAAAGCCTTCTGTGATCAGAGTTCCCTTCGATACCATGAAAGAATTCACAGGGGAGAGAAGCCATATGTATGTAAGCAATGTGGGAAAGCCTTTGCTTGTTCTGGTACCTTTCGAAAACATGAAAGAATTCACGAAGAAGAGAAACCCTATAAATGTCTGCACTGTGTGAAAGCCTTCCGTTCTGACAGTGCCTTTCGAAAACATAAGAGAGTGCATACTGGAGAGAAACTCTATGTATGTCCGCATTGTGGTAAAGGCTTTGTTTATTCCATTTCTTTTAAGTACCATGTAAAGACGCACAATGGAGAGAGAGAAAAGAAACCCTATGAATGCAAGCAGTGTGGTAAAACGTTCTATAGTGCCAGTTACCTGAAAGAACATGAGAACATTCACAGTGGAGAGAAACCCTATGAATGCAAGCAGTGTGGTAAAGCCTTCCATAATTCCGCTTCCCTCCGAAGACATAACAAAGTGCACACTGGAGAAAAGCCACATGTATGTGAGCAATGTGGGAAAACCTTTGCTTCTTCTAGTTCCTTTCGGAGACATAACAAAGTTCACACTGGAGAAAAACCACATGTATGTGAGCAGTGTGGGAGAGCCTTTGCTTGTTCTGATTCCTTTCGGAGACATAAAAGAACTCACACAGGAGAGAAACCCTATAGATGTATGCACTGTGGAAAAGCCTTCAGTTCTGACAGTGCCTTTAGAAGACATAAAAGAAAAAAAATGCATACTGAAGAGAAACCATATTTTGACAGCATTGCAGCAGAGCCTTCATTTATCCCTCTTCATTTAAATGCCACGTAAGAACGCACAATGGAGAGAAACCTTATGTATATGAGCAATATGGGAAAACCTTCCTGATTTTGAATCATTTTATAGCACATGAACAAGCTCATAGGGGCAAATCCTATGTGTGTAAGCAGTGTGAGAAAATCTTGTTTCCCAGTTCCCTTCAAATGCATGAAAGATTATACACTGGAGAGAGACCCTACGTTTGTGAGCAGTGTGGGAAAGCATTCCGTTGTTCCACTGCCCTGAGAACCCATAAAAAACCCGCACAGTGCAGCGAACCTGTACGAACTCAAGCAGTGTGGTAAAGCATTTGGTGATCCCAGTTCCCTGAAAACATGAAAAAATTCACAGTGGAGAGAAACCCTATGTATAAAAGTCTCCATTTGGCTCACACATGTGGATGCACACTGAATCAAACCTTGTCATTGTGAAGAAAAAAAATAAAACCCAAGAAAGTTATTAGTTGAAACACAGTTTCAATTAATGAAAAATTGTCATGTAGTGCAATCTTATGAGTAGTATGAAGAACTCGATGCAAAGTAATTTGTGTAAAATACTCCAGAAAATACGCAATCTGAAGGAAATACTACAAGTTATAATAAAGATATTGTGTTTATCAGTGGCTCATTCTTGTTGTGGGGGAGTAATGGGAGTTGCATCCAAGGGCACTGTACTACTGAGCTACATCCCCAGCCCTTTGTTCAGGCAATACAGAGGGTGGAGCATCATACTGCATACAACCCCACCTACAACTGCTGAGAATATTTTGAACTCCAATGGAAAGAATTCTTTAAATTTTCATCAAGGTTTTAAATTTTTTTTTTTAAATTCTTTTTCTCTGTTTAATTATTACCTTGATGGTACATGGACATTTATACAGTTTAAAATTTTTCTTTTCTTCTAGTATTTTTGAAGCCAGTTTTTTTTATTTTTTTTTTCACGGATTAGGTTTTTTGTTAAACAGGATGCTTGATTAGTATATTTTAGTATTGTTTTGTATTTATTTTTAATTTTTAAAGTTTTTTACTTTACATATTTTTTTCTTCTACCTGTTTCCCTTGATTCTCTTCTGCTAGCAGCCAATCTCTATTCTCTTTCACACTTCCTTTAATTTTTTACTTCTCTCCTCCCTCATAATCTCACAAGCTATCACTTCTGTTTTCTCTGTCCACCATTTGAAAGTATAAACCCTTTTGCAAGCTGGTTGTTATTACTGTAGGCAATAACTGATCATATCATTTCTGTTTATTATGATAATTAACTTTGTAGACATCATAGTAGAAATATTTGGTTTAATGCTATATATTGTTTGTATTGGTTGTTGTTAATTATTTGTCTACCCCTTGAGGTACGTTAAACCTTCAGAGACACTATAAGTCCACAAGATAGAAACTCTGCTGCCTCAGATCCATATTGTTAGATGGGTAGACATACAAACAACATGAAAAATCATCACCTCAAGCAAACCAAGATACTTCAATAACAGAATCCATTGACACCACAGTGGAAGAAATGTTAGAGAAGGAGTGAATATCAGAGAAAATACAGAAAGTAAAAAGGTCACTTCAATAGAGAGAGGCAGAGAAGATTGGGGGGGGAGAACTCTTTGAAATGAAAGAATCAATAAACCAAATTAAACATTCAATGGAAAGCATCACCAATAGACGAGATCACTTGGAAGACAAAACCTCAGGTAATGAAGACAAAATATATAACCTTAAAAATAAAGTCAACCATAGTGAGAAGATGTTAAAATATAAACAGAACTTTCAAGAACTATGGGTTAACATGAGAAGACTGAACTTAAAAATTTTTCTCATCAGGATAGATGAAGATGTGGAGATACAAATCAAAGGAATGCACAATCTTTTCAATGAAATAATAGAAAATTTCCCAAACCTAAAGAATGAAATGGAAAATCAAATACAAGAGGCATACAGGATCCCAAATGCACAAAATTAAAACAGACCCATACCAAGGCACACTATAATGGAAATGCCTAACATACAGAATAAGGATAGAATTTTAAAGCTGAAAGAGAAAACTATCAGATTACTTATAGGAGGAAACCAATTCAGATCTCAGGTGATTTCTCAACCCAGATCCTCAAAGCTAGGAGTTCCTGGAATAACATACCAAACTCAAAGAAAATGGGTGCCAACCAAGAACCCAAATCCAGCAAAATTAAGCTTCAGATTTGAAGATGAAATAAAAACTTTCCATGATAAACAAAAGAAAAGGAATTTGAAACTAGAAAGCCTGCACTACAGAACATTCTTACCAAAATATACCATAAAGATGAAATGAGAAAAGTGAAAACCAGCTTGTTTTTGTAGGAACTACACTAAAAGAATAGTCAAATGAGAAACTAATGCAAGTTAAAAACTAGAAATAGGTGCTAGAGTTGTGGCTCAGTGGTAGAATGCTTGCCCCACATGCGTGGGGCACTGGGTTTGATCCTCAGCACCACATAAAGGTATTGTGTTCATCTACTACTAAATTTTTTTTTTTTAGAGAATTTTTAAAAATATTTTTTAGTTTTCGGTGGACACAACTTCTTTGTTTGTATGTGGTGCTGAGGATCGAACCCGGGCCGCACGCATGCTAGGCGAGCTCGCTACCGCTTGAGCCACATCCCCAGCCCCCTACTAAAAAATTTTAAAAAGTTAATCAGAAGGGACAAGGATATTCCATACTGCTTAAGGGAATTACCCATCAATAAGATAACAGTCATAAATATTTATGCCCCAAACAATGGAGCATCTACACACATCAGTCAAACCCTTCTCAATTTCAAGAATCAAATAGACCACAATTCAATAATACTGGGTAACTTTTCTGTGACCACTGGATAGATGCTCCAAACAAAAACTAAAGCCAAAGAACTAAAAAATACAATTGACAATGTGGACTTGGACTGAATACACTTTCTTAGCCAATGGAGCCTTGTGTAATATAGACCACATATGTTCACATACAATTGTAATATTAATATATTTTTAGCAACTGAAGGATTATTTATATAGCTCTCTTTCCATTTATATTTTTTGTGTTCTTGCTTTTTTCTTGATTAGATTTGTTTATCAAACTTAAGCTGTATTTTTCTTATTTCATATGATTTCTAATGCATTAAATCACACAGGAAACCCAGTCCTCATGATTTCAAATTTTTTAAAAAAGTAATGGAAATGCTTTTGTATTAATTATATTGGTTACATACATGATGAAACTGATCAAATTGCATACTTCAAATATGTGCATTTTATTGTATTTCTACTTTAATAGTTATGGGGAAAAAATTGAGACAGGCTCTCTCCAAGTTGCACTGGCAGGCTGGCCTTGAGTTTGTGATTGTCCTGCCTTAGCTTCCCAAATTGGGATTATAGGCATGCACTGCTGCACCCAGCTAATCAGTGACACATTCTTAAAGTAGACGCCACTGTGATGTCCCCCTGGAAACACCAAACGAAGCAGGGAAGCTTCAAGGTCATTTATCAAAATAATTAAATGAGCAACAGACAGCTTTCATTTTGAGTAGCATCCTAATTTTAGTGCAGAAGGGGGGTGTGACTGACATACTAAACATGGGACGGGCCCAAGGACACCACCTGTCCTTAACAGTGTCAACAGTTATCAAATTCAGAAGCACAGGACAGGGGCAAGGTTAAAAAAAAGAATCCCTACTCAGTATAAATTAACTCGAGTTGAGAAATACGATTTGTCCAGGAGAAAACATGCCACTCAGTCCTTTGCCATCAAATGTTCATACCTAGCTCATATACAGCAGTACAACACTTAAAAGTACTTAGGGCTGTGCATAGTGGCACACACCTGTAATCCCAGCGTCTCAGGAGGCTGAGATAGGAGGATCACAAGTTCAAAGCCAACCTCAGCAACATGAGGCCCTGAGCAACTTGGTGAGGCCCTGCCTCAAAATATAAATAAATAAATAGATAGATAGATAAATAGGGCTGTGGGTGTGGCCCAATGGGTAAGTGCCCATTGAGCCCATTATTGGGTTTAACCCCCAATACTAGAAAAATAATTAACTAAAATATCTTTGGGGCACAGCTGAGTGGTATGTGGCTGCCTGGTATACACAATGTCCTGAGTTCAACCCCTAGTAATACAAAAAGAAAGAAAAGAAAAAGTAATTGCACAACTTTTAATAAGGTATAGTGTATATTTTCTCTTAATTCCCTATGTCTCCCTGAGTAAAGGGCCCCTGGGTTTGAAAGAAAGGGAAGGAGGGAGGAGGAAAGGAAGGAAGGAAAGGCCGTCATCCCCATTTCTAGGAAGGAAGGAAGGAAAGGGAAAGGGAAAGGAAAGGCCGTAGTCCCCATTTCTCTCCCAGGCCCCGCCTGCCACCTCCAAGCCTCCTTGCCCGGGCAGTCCCTGTTTTACTTTGTACCCTATCTGCCCATTTAAAAAGCATTTGTTGAAATCTATTGGATCTTTTGAAATGACGGAGCCTTTGATCCCTCCCTGCCTCAACCACCCGCCCATACTCTGGGCGCCGCTGTTCCACTGTCCACTTTGATGAGACCAACTCCACATGTGCGGGAGATGGAGGGATCGGGCAGTGTCTTTCTGTGTCTGGCCTGCTCCACTTCATAGAGGTGTTCATCCACGTTGCCATAAAATAGCAAGGTTTTCTTCTTTTATGGCTGAATAGTATTCCGTCATGTCGGTGGGCCACATTCTCCTTACCCGTCTGCTCACTGCTGCACACTTAGATGGACCTGTAACGTGGCCATCCTGAAAGGTGCGGTGCACACAGAGCGTGTGGCTCTTCAACAGACCGACTTCATGGCCTTTGGATGTACGTGCAGCCGTGGGATTGCTGGATCATGCAGGGGTCCTGTTTTTAATATTCGAAGAATATCCATTATGTTCTCCATAATGTCTATATAATACTGGACATTTTCACCAACAGTGTGTAAGGGTCCCCCTTCTCCACAGCACTAGTGACTGATTGATTCTTTGATAATAGCCATTCTAACGGTGTGAGGTGATATCGTGGTTTTGATTTGCATTTCATTTGAATGTTATTTTTTTCTTTTGGGAAATGTCTATTCAGGTCATTTGTACGTGTGAATGTGTGTGTGTGTGTGTGTGTGTGTGTTACTGGGGATTGAATCCAGGGCCGCACACATGCTAGGCAAGCACACCACCACTGAGTCACATAGCCAACTCTTTTGCATATTTTTTATTGGGTTATTTGTTTCCTTGCTATTTAGTTGTTTGAGTTCCTTATATATTTTGGAAATTAATATCAGATGTATAGTATAAAAATATCTCCTCCCATTCTGGAGGTTATCTGTTGCTTCTGTTGATTGTTTCCTTTGATCTACAGAGCATTTTAGTTCGATGTTACCCCCTTTGCTTATTTTTCCTTTTGTTGACTTTTGGAGTCATGGCCCCCCAAAATCATTGCCCAAAACAGTGTGATGCAGCTTTTCCCCTATGTCTTCCTCTAATAGTTTCAAGTCATATTTTAAGTCTTTTTTAAAAAATCATTTTAAAGTACACAATTCAGTGACACTTAGTACATTCACAATATTGTACAAATGTCACCACCATCTGGTTTTAGAACATTGTCAAAGTTTAGGCCATTCAATTTTAGAATATTGTCTGGTTTTAGAACATTGTCATATTTTAAGTCTTTTTAATGGATTATGAGTTGATTTTTGTGTGTGGTGAGAGGAAGGGGTCTAATTTCATTCTGCATATGGATATCCAGTTTCCCCAGTACCATTTTCTAAGAGATATTGCTTTCTACATCATGCAGCCTTATCCCCTTTGTTGAAAATCAGTTAGCGAGGAACATGTGGATTTTTCTGGGCGGTTTATTCTGTTCAACTGGGTTGTGTGTCTGCGTTTTGCTGGGGCCAGGTTTGAAGTCAGGCAGTGGGATGCCTCCAGCTTTGTTCTCGTCCCTCAAGATCACTTTGTCTATTCAAGGTCTTTTGTGGTTCCATATAAATTTTAGAATTGTTTCTTCCATTTCTGTTAAGAAAGTCTTTGGTAGGGATGACACTGACCCTGTAGTATGGATATTTTAATGATGTTAATTCTTCCAATGTGTGAGCATGAGATACATTTTCATATATTTGAGTCTTATTAAATTTCTTTCATCATTGTCAAAAAACACCCCATTCACTCATAAAAGCAACAGTATATCTCCCATGTTATAGTTTTGGCCCCTAAACTTGTAGTATAAAAGTATCAGAAGAACCCCATAGAAATATATCTGATAAGGAAAGTATAAAGACAGAGAGGCAGAAGGACAACACAATGGTACACAAAATTAGTATTTAGAGTCTCAAAAAGAAAATGCTTACAAATCAATAAGAACCAGACAACCTAATAGAAAAATGAAGAAATGTTTTGAACAGGGTTTTTGCAAAAGAGGATATCCATATGAGTTAAAGGAGACTTTCAGATATGAAAATATGTTCAACATCTCTAGCAATTAGAGAAATACAAATTAAAATTACACTATTTCATCTCACTCCTGTCAAAATGGCAATTATCAAGAATACAAGTAATAATGTTGATGAGAATGTGGGGCAAAACATACCCTCATACATTGCTGGTGGGACTACAGTTGGTGCAACCACTCTGGAAAGCCTCGGAAAACTTGGTATGGAGCCACCATTTGACCCAGTTATCCCATTCCTCAGCATATACCCCAAAGACCAAAATCAGCACACAATAGTGACACAGCCACATCAATATTTATAGCAGCTCAATTCATAATAGCTAACCTATGGAACCGACCAAGGTGCCATCCAACAGGTGAATGGATAAAGAAACTGTGGTACATATACACAATGGAATATTGCTCAGCCATAAAGAAGAATGACATTATGGCATTTGAAGGTAAATGGATGCACCTGGAGACTATCATGCTAAGTGAAATAAGCCAATCCCAAAAAACCAAAGACCAAATGTTCTGATATATGGATGCTAACACACAGTAAGTAGGTGTATATGTGTGACAGGGAGAGAATGGAAATTCATTGGTTTAGAGGGGAATGAAGGGAAGGGATGGGGGATGGAAATAGGAAAGAGAGTAGTAGGATGAATGGGACATAACTTTTGTATGTTCATGTATGAATACATGACCAGTGTAACTCCACATCATGTACAACCACAAAAATGGGAAGTTATACTCATGTATGTATAACATGTCCAAATAACATTCTACTGTCATGTATAACTAAGAAGAGCAAATGATTTTTTTTAAAAAAGAAGACTTTTCAACCCCACTGGTAATTAAGGAAATATGAATTAAAGCAACATTTGGAGACCATTTGGCAACTATATTGTCAAAATTAATTTCACACTGTCAAACACTGGGGATGGTGTAGGACAATAGATCCCATGACACACAGGTGCTAGGGGTGTAGATGAGCAGGGTTGTTGGGAGTTAATTTTACGATCCTTCTTAAATTGAAGAATCACATTTCCTAGGACCTGTTTTTTATTTAGGACATTTATATACATATAATTTATTTATTTATTTTAGTTGTTGATGGACCTTTATTTTATTCATTTGTTGATATATGGTACTGACAATCGAACCCAGTGCCTCACATACGCTAGGCAGGCTCTCTACCACTGAGCCCCAGCCCCAGCCCCTTAGGACCTGATCTTGTTATCACCTTAATCTGTATTTGAATCAGCTAGTGCCCGTGAGCAATAAAAGACAGATGAGGAGATGTGTCGCATTATTCCTAGTAACAGTGGAAAACTGGAAGCAACTGAGGTGTCTATGAGTAGGGAACAGCTAAACCCAGGCCACAGATGATCATCAACTTGAATATTAAACTGCTTTTATGAAAATTGGGTGGTTCTAAAGAAACATTCTCACCAGGATAATTTTACTTCTCAGTGGACATTTGGCCATATCTGGAAATACTTCTGTCATGTCCGGGGTGGGGACATGCTGCTGGTATCCAGTGGGCAGACAAGGGATGCTGCTGGGCATCCTGCCATGCACAGTGGGGGTGGGGCGCACTGCAAAGAATGGCGCAGCCCAGCACATGGGCACTGCCAGGGCTGAGACCTGGTTTGAATTCAACTCCAAGTTGCTCAGTGGAAAAGCCAAAAGTCTCAGAAAGGACAATCAGATTCATGTCAAAACACACAGCAGAGGAAAATAGCCCAACAGTCTCTCCGGAAGTTTAGCATAGAATTACCAGTAATGTCACTCGTGGGCATGTACCCGGAATAATTCAAGAGTTCAAACAAATCTTTCTACACCAATGGTCGAAACAGCACTGTTCATCATAACCAAAAGGTAGAAAGGACCCCGGTGTCTATCAGCAGAGGATGGGTAAACAAAATGTAGATCCAGGCACCAGGTTTCCCTGAGCCATGCAAAAGACAGATGTTGCTGATACACGCAACGCCACAGGAGAACCTGGGAGCACTGTGATGAGAGACAGCCATCAGGCACAAAACGCCACCTCTTCTAGGATGCCATTGGTATGGGGTATTCACAGTGGGCAATTCCACTGAGGCAGGAAACAAACCGGCGATTGCTGGGGTCTGGGAGGTGGGAGAGCAAGCAGTGAGTGCTCACGACTGTGTGGTTTCCTTTAGAGATGATGAAAATGTTTTGGAACCAGCTAGAAGTGGTACTTGTGTGATACTGTGAATGCCTTAAGCCCCATTGAACTGTACTCTGTAAAGTGGTTAATTATATGAAATGTGTCTCAAAAATAAAACTGTGATGTGCAGCACTTCAAAGGTCTGCATTGGTTGATGTGCCACATGCCTATGAAGGTCTGAAAGGATGTCATGTAACTGACTGTCATGGTGGCATGGCAGCCCTTAGCCTTACTTGTAGCATTTCAGTTACTTAAGAAGAAGGAACAAATACACACATGATCTTTGATTTTGAAAAATCATTAAAAATCATCTAATTGGGCAGGAGACCTAGATTCAGAAGGAGGAAGGTGGAGGGGCCTGTCAGGTAGCCGCCTCAGTCCCAGCGGGCAATGATGGGGTTGCTCTCCTGTTGACATCAACAGCCAGGTCCCCAAATCCCAAATTTGTAGAGCATTAGTCTCTTCTCAAGCCCTGGAGAAGTTCAGGTAATTGACTCAGCCTGGGAGGAAAAGTGAGGACACAGATTCCCTGATGTTGCCTCATCCCCGAGCGGGTCCCAGGGGTCTCGGCATTCCCTGTCGCAGAGGCAGAGGTGGAAGGACACCAGCGAGAGACAAAAGTGGGCGGGAAGCAGGGAGGATAAATGAAGGTGGTCAAGCTCTGTCAAGCACCCTGCCCAGCGGCCGAGGCTCACGGGTCACCCTCCACACGTTCTCAACAGGGAAACTCCAGGGTCAGCTGCTGTGGTGAGGCAGAAACAAGTAAAGGTTCTGGAGTTCCAGGTGAGTTGCCTCCCCTGCCATCTACCTGACCAGGACACCTGCCGGAGAAGCCACCCATTTGTACAACTCAGGCAATTCAAGTCAGGGGAGCAGGGGACATCAGGACATGTGACGACTGCCTAGCAGACCTGATTCTTTTTGGATGAGGTAGGCTCTTTGGATGGGTAAGCAAACAGATGCAGAGACAGGAGACCACGGCTTGGTCACTTAGGATGTCTGTCTGCTTCTAACCTTTCTTCTTGGTTTGCTGGGGAAAAAAATTGGCTGGGGAGAGGCAGAGAGGAAAGAGAGACAAGGAGATTCAGAACGGAGCAGCTCCAGGCTCCCTGGGGTGCAAACAGTGAGGAAAGCATCTGTGGGCCAGATGAGGGGATGCTAAAGAGTTGGGATAAGAAACGAGGGAGGAGGTGGCTGAGATGGGAGAGGGTCACTAAGAAGGGTGGGCAGCAGGGAAGGCAGAGGAGTTTGAGGGAAGAGAGACCCAGTCCATGGTTCTCAACTGGGGGTGACTTCATCCCCCAAGGGACATCTGAGAGTGTGGGACAATACACCTTATTGTCCTGATTGGGGATGCCACTGGCATCCAGCAGATCAAGGTCAGGAACGCTGAAATGCCCCGGGCAGCGCCCACCCAGTGATCAGCCGTCAGGCCACTCTGCCTCTGTGAGTTCAACTGTTTAGATCCCCACATATGAAGGAGATCATGAGCGATCTGTCTCTCTGGGCCTGGCTGGCTGGTTATCAGGCACTGAGGGTGTAGCTGGGAGGGAGGGAATGCAGAATTATTGATGGTGGGCGGTGGAGTTCCCATTAGACTGCAGGAGTAAGTTTTGGGATCCGCTGCCCAGCAGGGTGACTCTCCTCAATGGTAACCCAAATCCATGTCAGATAACTAAGAGTCGGGCTGGGGCTGGGGCTGGGGCTCAGTGGTAGAGCGCTTGCCTAGCCTATGTGAGGCACTGGGTTCAAACCCAGCACCACATAAAAGTAAACAAAATTATTGTGTCCATCTACAACTAATAAAATAAAATAAAAAATAAGAGACTGTGTTTCAAATAGCTCACCATAAAAACAATAAATGAGGCAATGGATACGGCCATGGTTTGATTTAATCATGACATGTTAAATCAAAACATCACTTATGTACCCCATAAATGCCTACAATTATGATAAGTCTATCAAAAATAATACGAGAAAAGAACAGTCCTGTTTTAAATGTCCCTAATGCTAAAGTTGGGAAACCCCACTGTAAGGACACTTGTGGGCAGGACTTGCCTCGCTGAGTGTGGTCCCCAAGTCTCTGGGCAGAGAGCTGACCTTGCTGTGGGTTCCCCTAGTGTCAGAAAGTCCTCTTCCGTGTTTCTCTTCCTCCTTCATCTTCCTCTCTCTCTCTCTCTCCCTCCCCTTTCTGTTTTTTGTCTTTTTTGTCCCTCTCACTAAAATCTACATTTCTATGCAGTGTCACTCATAGTGTTGTGAACTCCCTGGGTTTTGATAAACACACAATGTCAAGAATCTGTCCCTACAGTGCCCTACAGCATAGTTCCACCACCTTAAGAATTCTCTGTGCCCTTCCTGTTCCTCCCTCTGACCTCACGATTCCCTGGCAGCCAGAGACCTTCCTTTGTCTCCATGATGGTGCGTTTTTTTCAGAATGAGCAGGCGCCCCTTGTAGCTACATCCCGAGCTCTGTCATTCCAGAGGGAGGCGTAGCTGCCCTGCACATTTTCCCAGAGGGAAGCAGCTCTCGTCTTCTCAGAGTTCTTTCTTTCTATGGATGTTTGGGGTCTTCAGAGGTATGAGGAGTGAGAGTGTGGGCGTAGCCACGGGGAGGGGTGTGGTCCCCAAGTCTCTTGACCTGAGCATGGCCTCCGACACTCCACAGCCCCCAGTAAGCCATGAGCAACAAGAAGAGGCCAGAAAAAAGCAAGCTTTGGGGTCAGACAGATCTAAGTTCAGATCCTGGCACCCGTGTTCTACAGTCATGGCACCCTGTAAGTGACAGGTCCTCTGTGGGATTCAGCTTCTCCATCTGCAAAATGGGGTGGTGGTGGGGGCGGAGTTTCACAGGAAAAGATTTAAGGACCACATGAGAGATGCTTGGTCCAGCGGAAGCATCCAACCAAGGGCAGCTGTTCTGACTGGGGCATTGCTGTTGAGTTCTGTAGAAATAAGAGTCCCTGACATTAAGGACCCCCCAGTCCAGTGATAGGGTAGATATGGTTCCAAGGCGGTGACAGATGAATGGCAGGACAAAGTCATAAGCAAGGAGTTTTAGAGTCATGTAGGAATTTTTGTTTGGGAAGAAGTGACTAAATGTTTTTTGGGAAGAAACTTTCAGGAGTGTGGGACAAAGGAAGTGACACTGAAACTGATTTAAAAAAAATACCTTTATTTTTATTTATTTATTTTTATGTGGTGCTGAGGATCGAACCCAGGGCCTCACACATGCTAGGTGAACACGCTACCACTGAGCCACAAGCCCAGCCCTGAAACTGAATCTCAAAGAGAAACAGGCATGTGCCAGGTGCAAAGGGGGAAGACGGGGCCTGGGAGGTGGAGGGGGGTGCCAACAGGTGAAGTTGCACTCTGGGTTCTCAACCATGCACCGTGGCACCCCACGAGGACACCTGTGTTGTACAGAGACATTGTTTGTTTGTCACATCGGATCTGAGTCTGCTATCTAGCTGGTCAAGACCAGGGACACTGCTATACATCCCACAGGCACAGGCCCCTCCCGGAATGATCTTGCCCTAAACACTCATATTTCCAAGTGTGAGTAACCCTGCCCTAGACACTGGGGAGCCACAGAGGGCCTGTGAGCATGGCACGCATCTCCCGGTGTCATTCATGGTCTCTTGGAGGATTTCATTTCCCAGCCACTCACCCCTCTATGATTCCAGAGTGGCAGGACTGTGTGGCACTGTTGGGCACCGTCCTGGGGAGCAATGGCAGATGCTGACCTCAGAGTGGGGGAAAGAAGAAAGCAGTTCCAGGAAGAGAGGCCCCAAAATGGGAGGTGGCAGTACTTAGGGATGCAGCCTCCACTCTCCAAAGTAACTGGTTCCTCCTGATGCTCATGATGAACCTGTCAGGGCTTGATCCAGGGCCTAAGCCAACTGAAGAGCCACTCACTACTGCTTGAACGTCCCCAGAGGGCCATGTTAAGGCTTGGTCCCCAGTCCCTGGTGCTGCTGGGAGGTGCTGGAGCCCTTGGCATTTGGGGCCAAGTGGGAGGTTTTAGGTCATTCTGGCATGCCACCAAAGGGACTGTGGGACCCCTGTCTCCTTCACACCATCCATAAGGTGAATGGGCTTCTCCACACACTCCTGCCGTGACGTGCTACCACAGGCCCAGATTAATGGGATCAATTGGTCATGGACTGAAACTTTGAAAAACATGAGCCAAAATAAACCTTCCCTCTCCTTCATTTGATTTACTGAGTTATTTGTCAACACTCATGGAAAGGTGACTCACGCAAGTGCCTTTTTAAAATGGATTTTTTTTCCAGTGCTGGGAATTGAATCCAGGGCCTCAGGTGTGTGCGGCAAGAGCTCTACCACTGAGCTGCATCCCAAGCCACAGCAATGAAATTTTATGGTGGAAAAATACATATAAAAATGGACCATTTAACTGTTTTTTGAGGCTGGAGGTGAAGGCGGAGAGAGAGAGGGAATAGGGAGGTTGATCAAAGAGCACAAAGCTTCAGAATGACAGGAGGACGGGGTGTTGAGCTCTATCGCACAGCAGGGTGACTGTAGTCAATAATCATGTATGGTACAGCTCAAAATCACCCAGAGAACAAATTTTAAATGTCATCACAAAAGAATCATCAAGGGCTGAGGGTGGAGCTCACTGGTAGAGTGCTTGCCTAGCAAGCATGAAACCTGGGTTCAAACCCTGGCAAACACACACACACACACACACACACAATTTTTAAACATTAAAAAGAACAGATTACTTAGGTCATGAATGTGGCCGTGAGCTTGATTATGTAACATTGAATACATATATCAAAACACATCATGTGTGATAAACACATACAATTATGATTAGCCAACAAAAATTATAACAAAAAATTTAAAAGTAAACCATCACAAAATAAGTAATGTATAATCATATCAAAATGGATTCTACTGTCATGTAGAATTAAAAAAAAAACTTAAAATATAAGTAATGTTTAAGATCCAGCGGCATTAAGTACATTTGCCGGCTGACCCGCTCTCTGCAGTGTTTTACAACTCATCTTCTCCATCTAGTGCCGGACATTTTCATCTCCCCCAAGGAAAAACTGTTCATTAGCAGTTACTACCCATCTCCCTTGCCCCGTCTCTGGAAACCCCTCATCTGCCTTAAGTTCCTCCAGCATGTTCTCTGCAGCACTATCACCAAAGCCAGAAGGAAAAAACAATCCAAATGTCCATCAGCTGGTGAAGTACATTCACATAGTGGAATATCGTGTGGCCACAGAAAGGAACAAATTCACGATGCAGCTACAATGTGGATGAACCTTGAAACCCCATGTTGAACAAAAGAAATCAGACAACGCTGTCACACATTTTTATGAAATGTTTAGAACGGGCCAACCGTGGAAACAGAAAGCAGACGAGTGGTTTACTTTTTAAACTTTTTATTGTCTAATTTGAAAAAAAAAGATAATTTAAATATGGTTCAGTGATTCATCTAGAAACACTGAAATCTCATTAAATTGGGATTATTTACTAAGCACAAACCACACACATTTGCTCACTTATTGTATTGATCTAGTTATCATATGTCACAGCTCCTGGGTTGGCACTCTCAAATAACTCATTTATTTCACCCAACAACACTTTGAGGTGGGGAAGGGAAACAGTTGCAGAGAAATGAAGAAACTTGCTCAAATTACACAGCAGGGGAGTAGAGATTTGAACTCGAGTCTGCTAATGCCTGCCTCCTCCTGTCTGATGGTTGTGTGGCATTGTCTCAGAACACAGATGTGCCTCACAGGAGCTGGAAAACAGCACAGTGTTATTTCTGGCTCTTTCCTCACAACCTCAGTCTGTCACCTGTCCTTCTGATTGTCCACATGGATAACCTCAGAGAAAGAATCTGATTGACTTAAATTAAATTGGAGATGCACCCGGTCCCAGGAGCTGACACCATGGGCAGGAAAAATCTTGTGGCACCTGAAGCTGTGGGGAGAACAGGATTGATCACAAAGAAATAGCTGGGCAGGAAAGCAATGGCTGGAGGCTACAGGAAAGGGACATTTTCAATGGGGGGAACAACAGGGAGGAATAGCGAAGGGTACAGTCCTTAGAGTCAGCCACCCCTCAGTGCAAGTCTTGGGTTGGCCATTTTAACAGCTTGACCTTGAGAACTTGCCCAGCTTTTCTACATCCCAGTCTTCTCAAAAGAGCATGCTAGAGATACTCAAGATGAGGGTGAAAAAAGTCAGATCCTCCTAAACTGAGGAGAGCATTGGTTACAGGAGGTAACAGTGGGAAAGAAATTAATGCCACCTGTTATTCTTTATCAAGCTCAGCTGCTGGCAGGTCCAGGAAAGGTGGACGCTGCTGACCCTCCTCCATCCTGTAGCTGACTGCTTCCTCCTCATCCTCCTCTTCTACACCCAGGCACAGCCTCCATGCAGAGAGCCAATCGCTCAGCTGTGTCGGAGTTCATCCTCATCGGCTTCTCGGCCTTCCCCCACCTCCAGCTGATGTTCTTCCTGCTCTTCCTGCTCATGTACCTCTTCACGCTGCTGGGCAATCTGCTCATCATGGCCACCATCTGGGGCGAGCGCAGCCTCCACACCCCCATGTACCTCTTCCTGTGCGCCCTCTCCATCTCCGAGATCCTCTACACCTTGGCCATCATCCCCCGCATGCTGGCTGACCTGCTCTCCACCCACCACTCCATCGCCTTTGTCGCCTGCGGCAACCAGATGTTCTTCTCCTTCACATTTGGCTTCACCCACTCCTTCCTGCTCACCATCATGGGCTATGACCGCTACGTGGCCATCTGCCACCCGCTGCGCTACAACGTGCTCATGAGCCCCCGTGCCTGTGCCTGCCTGGTGGCCTGGTCCTGGGCGGGTGGCTCTGTCATGGGGCTGGTGGTGACAATGGCCATTTTCCATCTCACCTTCTGTGGACCCAACGAGGTCCACCACTTTGCTTGCCACGTCCCACCCCTGTTGAAGCTGGCCTGTGGGGAGGATGTCCCAGTGGTGGCCAAAGGTGTGGGCCTGGTGTGCATCACGGCCCTGCTGGGCTGCTTCCTCCTCATCCTCCTCTCCTACGCCTTCATCGTGGCCGCCATCTTGAGGATCTCATCAGCAGAGGGACGGCACAAGGCCTTCTCCACCTGTGCCTCCCACCTCACAGTGGTGATCGTGCACTATGGCTTTGCCTCTGTCATCTACCTCAAGCCCAAGGGACCGCAGTCCCTGGAAGGGGACACCTTGATGGGCATCACCTACACGGTCCTCACGCCCTTCCTCAGCCCCATCATCTTCAGCCTCAGGAACAAGGAGCTGAAGGTCACCATGAAGAAGACCTTGCTCAGCAAACTCTACCCAGAAAAAATATGATGCTCTGGGAGGAGTCCCTTGGAGTAACTAAATTGGGTTTCCAAATTCCACTGTTAGAGATGATGCTCCACCAACATGAACTAACCTATACTTTTTAGATGTTTTCAGGTTTCTTTGCAAGAAATATCTGAGTGTGTACACCAGGGGTTAATCAACATCAGGTATCTATTTGGGACAGAAGGATATGTGAGGTAATAACACAGAGACAATGATATTTGACAACTTCTATCTGCCACAGGACACTTGATCAGAACCAAACCTCTAACCTGTTTTCCACATGCCAAAATCCAGAGTCATCTAAGATTTCCAGTGGCACAAACCTTCAATGCCATGAGAAGTGGCAGACATCAGCTCCACTTGTACCTGGCAGCACCAGGGAGGAGTGATTCGGATTTTTAAGTGTATCAAAAACTACCATCAGTAACACAGAGGAGAGCAAAACACCCTGTAGTTCAGCATTGCCCAGATCTGTGCAATATGAGTTAGAAACAGCAACAATCAGATTCAGGGGAAAGAGCTGAGGAAACTTTGATGCTTTAGGTGTGAATCTTGAATACTTATAGACAGAAATGCCTTTGTGGTTGGTTCAAGTAAAAGTGCTCCATTGTGAGATACTGTCCACTGTGCTAGATGGCGACACAGCGCATGGGCCAGCAGGAAACTCTGGTGGACAAGGACAATGAGTTCAGAGCGCAGGATGAAAATTTATTTTATCTCATGTCAGATGGGCTTAATGCACATCTGTTTCTCCATGAAGAGGGATTACAGGTCGATCCCACTGAAGAGTATTTATAATTTGCTAAAATTAGGTGTTTTCGAATTTAAGTTGAATAGCAGACTACATCGTTTGTTCTAAGTACAAGTTTAGTCTGTCTCTCTCTTTAGCAGTAAAAAGAAATCCTGGGATGACATCAAGTGGCAGGAAGTAGGGAACAATTTCAGTTACAATGGGGAATCCAGAGAAGCCCCCTTTACAGGATGATGTTGCACCTCATGCTGGGGCACAGGATGTCCTCACAGCCTCATGTGGCAACAAACAGAACCACACACATGCTCCATTTTAAAGGGGGAAACTAAAGCTCCAAATCTGCGTGACTCACTCAAGTTCACATGACACAGATGATCCAGGCATCATGCAGGTCTTTGTGGACTCCATGTCCTCTCCATTCAGGGCTTTATGCAGTATCTTCCTACAGGAGGTTCTGTGGATCCCAATTCCAGGGAGACTGTCCATTCTCCAAATCAAATACCCCAACATCCTTATTTTATGGCACAGGAGCTCAATAGTGACCCATTTTGTACTGGAGCTTACGTCCTAGGCACACTGAGGAAAATTTTGATGAATTCAGGAGTCATGATTTTAAAATAAATAAGATCCATCTGGCCCGGAGCCCAGTGATGTCCTAATGAATAGGGAACCTGGGAAATGGATGGGCACCAGCTGTGAGTTGAGCTCTGGATCTCTCACACCACACTGTGCATCCTTGGGCTGCAAGCTTCATCATTAGATCACCTCGTTTGTTCCAGAACCAGCATGGTTGTTGGAACATACAATCAATTCTGAACAAATATTTCTAGGGTGGACTAATTAATTCCCCACCCCACTGAACAAACCAGAATATTTGCTTATGTATTTACTAAGAAATCTCATTGCTCCCCAGAGCCATGGGAAAGCATGTTTCAGGCAGACGGATCCAGGTTCAAATCTTGACTCCTGATTAGAACAGACACTTGGTTTTGTCAGTGCCTCATAGATTTGTTCCACATCTGTGTAAACAAAAAGGTGTTCAGAGCAGTGACATTTATGACTGGAAAACATGAGATAAATCACGAATAAAGGGCCATTAAAGAAATGGTGGCTCGTTAATACAATGGAACACAAGGCAACCATTAAACCCACTCCAACTGGGTACTTCACCAGAGCCCCTCCCTCTTTGAAGTCCTGTTAGGTATCAAGGTTTTGTGTACCACATGTTCGTCTTGGTGCTCAGTGAAGCAGGGTTGTGGGATAGCACTGAAAGGCTATGCATCAGCAGGGGTACCACGGGAGAGTGCCACTCCACCTGAGGGTCTTGACCGACCTTTCTTCTCCCAAAACCCCTTTCTCCAGGAACTGCCTTTGCTGTTTGACTCCAAGCATCTGTGAAGTGTCCCCAGGACTCATCTCCAAGACAATAGCTGACAGGAAGTGAGATAGATGACACCTTACTTTCTCAGAGGCTGAGAAGTGCTGACCTGCGGGTAGGGATGTGTACTGCTTAAGTGATAAAGCAAATTGCCCCTGGGTAAATCACCTGTTATCTAGTAGGATCAGTTTTCCATCATTAAATTGGGTTTTAACAATAATGTGTACACGTTTAGGATGGTTCTCAAAACTGTATAGCACCTTCTGTGTAGGGCAGTTGACAGTGTCTGGCATCCATACAGACCCAATAAATGCCAGTTTCTCAATGTTAACTTAGTAAGTATCAGTGGCCTCTATATCTCAAGACCTATGTTCATTTTGGGGCACAGGGAGGCATCTGTCATTGTTCCTGACCTTTAAGTTATTCCCAGGAGGCTTGGTGAAATGACTCACAGAAATATTATGTATTAATATTGCTGTATTGGTCATGGTTCTCCAGAGACCCAGAAACAATAAGATATAGACAGATAGATGTAGGTAGTTGATAGGCAGATAAATATTGACTATAAGATATGGGTTCATGTAATCATAGAGGTTGAAAAGTCTCACGAAAACAAAACTGCACACTGAAGACCAGAAAAACAGTGCTGCAGTTCAAATGCCCAAGAGCAGAGACCCGAGAGTGAGCATTCCAACCTGGGTCTCCAGGGCTGAGAACCAGGAGCACCAAAGAGAGAGGAAGATCGATGTCCCTGCTCATGCAGACAGGAGGCGGGAGCATGAATCCAACCTTGGTTTTCATGTTCTACTCAGTCCCTCAACAGATTAGGTGATGCCCTTCTAGATTGGGGCGGGCCATCTACTTTTCAGTGTATCAGTTGCAATCGTAATCTCTTCCAGAAACACCCCACAGACACACTAAGAAATTATGTCTAATTAGGCATCCCGGCATCCCATGATCCAGTCCAATTGACACATGTAATTAACCATCGCAGGACCAAATTCTGAGAGTACTGGCAGAGGCAAGCCTGTTGTGGCCTAAGATGTGTCAGCTAGGTGTTCCCTTATCCACGTATCAGTGGTTCTCACCCAGGGGCAATTCTACCCCCCATCAGGGGACTTTTGCAAGTTCCTGAGTCCTTTTAGGTTACAACTGAGAGAGGTGGAGATGTTCCACACCGTCTCACAGGCCAAAGACAGGGGTGCTGCTTAGTGTCCTACAGCACACAGGATAGCCTCCCCGCAACCGCTCCTGTTCGAAGGACCAAAGATGACCAACCTCACACACTCACTCAACAAACATTGACAGAGCACCTACTGTGTGCCAGGTACTTTTCTGGACACCACAGGGGATATAACACTGAACCACTTGGACAAGATCCCTAATCTCAGTGCTCACACTTGAGAGGGAAGACAAGGATAGGAAGGAAACAGAACCAGCCCTCGGCATGCCATGCTACACCCCCGATTCAACCAACTGGGGGATGAAAATATCTTAAAAAGTGGCATCTGTACTGAACCCATACAGATTTTTCTTACCATTATTCCCCCAAATAATACAGTGCAATGACTATTTACATAGTGTTTACATTTTATTAGGTATTCTAAGTCATCTAGTGGGGATTTAAAGCCTACAGGTGTATGTGCACAGGTCCTGCACACTGCCACACAGTTTTGTGAAGAACTTGAGCATCCTCTGATTTTGCTCTCTGTGGGAGGGCCTGGAGCCAGTCCCCCCACGGGGGGGGGGGCGAATTAATGCATATGATAAATTGGGACAAAAGTTCTGAGGGAAATTGATGAGTTGCAGGAGCAAGTTGTGATGGAGACAGCGACACAGTGGCTGTCGGGAAGGGCTTCCTGAGGAAGTGACAGTTAGGGCTGACTTAGGGGTGTGCAGGGATAGGCAGGAGTGTCCCAGGTAGAAGGTGGGGTCGGTACAAGGGCTCTGAGGTCCACGTGTGGTTGGTTAGCCACAGCTGGCCAGAGGGACGGGAGGGCTGGGGGCTGAAGAGTGCACGTGGAGACCAAGCAGGGGATGACCCTGTGTCCTGGGTGGCCGCATGAGAGTTTGTACCACTTCCTAAGAAAAGAGGACCATTTAACAATTCCCTTTTAGGAAGACCCCTCTGACTGCTGGGCACAGACACCTTTGTAGCTTGGGGTTGGAATAAGAGGGAGAGTATTCCTGAGGAGGGACTGGAATTCCCTCCTCAGGAAGAGCGGGCCAAGGGAAGGCGGAGCGTGGCCTCTCTGCAGCTGGCCGTGGTCCCCAGAAATTGGCATCTGTAACTCAGGGCTCCAGTTAGCTCAGGGAGGGTGTCCCTGAAAGTCTGCGGCAGCCTGTTTTCATGCTCTGTGCCCTAATCACCTCTCTGGGCTCTGCCTTGGGGACACCAGTGAATGTGGCACAGAGGAGACCATTAGCAAGGAAGGGCACACAGTGGGGAATGCAGGCACTGGGGACTTCAGACAGGAGGAGCTGATTAGTGCAAGGAGATGAAGACAGGGCCCCCCTGGGCGGGGGGACTGGCCAGTGGGACTTCTGTAGCATCCGTGGGTTGGGGGTCATCATTCCAAGACTCTGTTTGTATTTACACAGACTTTGCCATTTATCCCTATTTTCTGTCACCAGGTAAATTAATGGTGACTTCTATTTTTCAGTCTTTGAAAGGAAAAAAAAAATGCAGGTGATCTTTATCCCTTTGGAGGGCAACGAGGCAATCACCTCAAGTACTCAACTGAAGGGGTCACCCAAAATTCAGCACACGAGGTAAATATGATTTTTAAGGTCTTTGGGATTGAACCTGGGGCCTCAGAAATGTCAGGCAAGTGCCCCACCACTGAGCTACATCCCCAACCAAAGATAAATAATATTTAATGCAATATTTTTTTCATTCAAAATTGATATTTTAAAATTATACATATTTTTGGGTACAGTGTGATAATTTGATATATGTTAAATCAATAGGAATTTCAAAAACCCCGCGATAAAGCATTATATCAGCATTTAAATAGAACATTTGACATACTGCTCTTATAGGACCCTGTCTCCCTCACGACACTCTGACCCAGAGGTCTAGAACTTGCTACTTATAAAAAGCAACATATAGGGGCTGGGGTTGTGGCTCAGTGGTAGAGCACTTGCCTGGCATGTGTGAGGTCCTGGGTTTGATTCTCAGCACCACATATAAATAAATAAGGTTCCATTGACAACTAAAAATATATTAAAAAAACTTTTTTTTTTTAAAAAAGCAACATATAATCACTGAGTCCAACCTTTTTGATTGTTTCAAATGTATATAACAACTAATACTAAGTAAAGGAGTAAAAATAAGGTTTGTTTTAATTTCAGAAGGCATTAACATTGGTCCTAACTACAGGAAGTTGGCTTTTTCTCTGAAACCATGGGGAACCCCAGTGCTGGTTCTGGGGTTAATCAGGAGCCAGCTTTACCTTCAGCTTTCAGTCACTCAGTGTGGTTCTCACCCATCCTCCAGGACGTTCCAAGCTGTCTGCGGAACCATGACCCACTGCAGAGCACCAGCTGTCCCCGGGACTCACCTGCACCTTCCCTCTTGTGCGGCAACTGTGGGGGGCGAGGGGGGGCATTCACCATGTGGGACTTCACATTTCATAGGGAAGGTGAAAGGTGTCCCCAGGATTGCTGCTTACCTACCCAGGACTTCTAATGTAACCCAAGAACCTGGCTTTAGAAGGGATCAGGAATTTTTTTAGGCAAACAGCTCAATACAGGTTGAACTTCTGTCAACATCCAAAATGTGAAAAATGCTCCCAAGTCCGAAATTTTGGAGCATGATGTCATAACTGGAAAATTCCACGTGTGACTTCCATAATGGGTCACAGCCAAAGTGCAGGTGACTAAAAACACTGCAGGTAATTCCTTTCAGGACATGTGTATGTGGTGTGTACGAAACATACATGATTTCATGTTGAGGCCCGTGTTCTATCCCCAGGATATCTCAATGTGTAGATGCACATATTTCAAGATCTGAAAAAAAAATTCTGAAATCTGAAATACTTCTAATCCCAGGCACTTTGGATAGTCTATACTCAATTTGTATTTAAACATGATGACCTTTTCCATATCAATTCAGCTACTAAAAAATAACAAAACAGAAACATGATGTTCAGTTTGACCAAACTCTTAAGGGGTCTCCCTAATTCTCACCCAGTAGGTATTTCTTCCTAACCTCGTGATAAGAACGTATTTCTTCATCCTAGGCTCATTTCCTTGGTGTTAGCTGGAGTTCATCTCTTGTTTCCAATCCAACTCTCCTTCCTCCCTGGCCTTCCCCCTCCTACCCCTTGAGAAGTGGGTGCTTCTGATCCCTGTTCTTCAACTCAAAGAATAAGTTCCGGGCCTTTCTGCTTCACAGCCGGGACTTTAGCGACTGACTTAATCTCTTTGTACTTCAGTTTCTTCATCTTCAAAATAGAACTACTGATTCTATTTTCCTCTTAAAGTAAAAGAACACATACGTTAAACTCTTAAGATCTATCATTACTCATTACTCGTTGGGTTTCTCAGTGGTAGAGTGCTTGCCTAGTATGTGAAAGGTCCTGGGTTCAATCCTGAAAAATCAAATTAAATTAAATACCAATAAGATACCACTAGGATGACTACAGTGAAAAAGAAAGGAATTAAAGTTATTGGTGAGAATGTGAAGCAATCAGAACACTGTTGGTGGGGATCTAAAACGAGCAGTCTCTTTGGAAGATACTGTGGCAGTTCCTCAAATGACTAAACACGGAGTTACTGTATGGTCCATCAATTACACTCTTAGGTATATAGCAAAAGATATGAAGACATATGCTCATGCAAAAATTTGTACATTATTATTTAGAGCAGCATAATTCATAATAGACAAAAGAGAGAGACAAAGCAAATGACTATTGATTGCTGAGCTGATAACCAGAATGTGGTCTAGCCAAACAGTGGAATAGCATACAACCACGAAAAGGAATGAAGCACTGATCCATCATACAACATGGATGAACCCTGAAAACATGATGCTGAGTGAAAGAACGCAAACACTGGAAGACATGCATCATATGATTCCACCTCTATGAAATGTCCACAAGAGGGAGATCCAAAGAGAGACTATATTAGTGGTTGTCAGGGCCTGGGGGAAATAGGAGCAATGATTGGAGGGATCAGGGATTCCTTTTGCAGGTGATGAAAATGTCCAAAATTGGCTGTGCTGATGACTGCACAAAACTTCAAACAATAAATTATATGGTACATGAGTCATATCTCATTAAAGGTGCCAAAAAGATGGAACCTAGATGATCAATGCTGAAAAGCTTGGGAGCAACGGCCGGCATAACCATTAACAAGGAAGGAAGGAGAGAGGGGAGGAGGAGAAGGGAGGAGAGGAGGGAGATGGAAGAGTGAACTGCTCACAAGCAGTCCCTGTGGAGGGCCAGCCTCTTCAAGAGTTCTGGGGAAGGAGTTTGCTGAGCAAGGTCTTCTTCATGGTGACCTTCAGCTCCTTGTTCCTGAGGCTGAAGATGATGGGGCTGAGGAAGGGCGTGAGGACCGTGTAGGTGATGCCCATCAAGGTGTCTCCTTCCAGGGACTGCGGTCCCTTGGGCTTGAGGTAGATGACAGAGGCAAAGCCGTAGTGCACGATCACCACTGTGAGGTGGGAGGCACAGGTGGAGAAGGCCTTGTGCCGTCCCTCTGCTGATGAGATCCTCAAGATGGCGGCCACGATGAAGGCGTAGGAGAGGAGGATGAGGAGGAAGCAGCCCAGCAGGGCCGTGATGCACACCAGGCCCACACCTTTGGCCACCACTGGGACATCCTCCCCACAGGCCAGCTTCAACAGGGGTGGGACGTGGCAGAAGAAATGTTGGACCTCGTTGGGTCCACAGAAGGTGAGATGGAAAATGGCCATTGTCACCACCAGCCCCATGACAGAGCCACCCACCCAGGACCAGGCCACCAGGCAGGCACAGGCACGGGGACTCATGAGCACGTTGTAGCGCAGCGGGTGGCCGATGGCCACATAGCGGTCATAGCCCATGATGGTGAGCAGGAAGGAGTGGGTGAAGCCAAATGTGAAGGAGAAGAACATCTGGTTGCCGCAGGCGACAAAGGCGATGGAGTGGTGGGTGGAGAGCAGGTCAGCCAGCATGCGGGGGATGATGGCCAAGGTGTAGAGGATCTCGGAGATGGAGAGGGCGCACAGGAAGAGGTACATGGGGGTGTGGAGGCTGCGCTCGCTCCAGATGGTGGCCATGATGAGCAGGTTGCCCAGCAGCGTGAAGAGGTACGTGAGCAGGAAGAGCAGGAAGAACATCAGCTGGAGGTGGGGGAAGGCGGAGAAGCCGATGAGGATGAACTCCGACACGAGGGTATGGTTAAGTCCCAACATGGCAGTCACACTTGACAGAGGAGACAGAAAAGAAGCCTCAGTGTTTGGAGCACTGGGTCACCTGGGAGTTCTTCCTAGAAGGACCCCTGAGGTGCTCCTTTACCTGTCCAGTCATTGTCAGTCCAGATGTGAAAAGACTGTTATACAACTGTCCCATGTGTTAACAAGATTGGTTCTGAGATGCCCGATATGTCAACATCCACAAATAACCAGGTCCCTTACATGAAAGGGCTGCGTGAACCTGTGCATTTCCTCTCGTAGCTTTAAATCATTTCTAGATGACTTAGAATATGCAATACAACACCCACGCTCTTCAATACAACACCCACGCTCTTCAATACAACACCCATGCTATGGAAATAATTGTTACACTGGATTGCGTAGAGAAAATGACAAGAGGAAAATCTGTGCATGTTCAATACCGATACAAGAATCAAAGGCCCATCTACATTTTTGATCCCTGGATGTGGAACAGATGGACACAGGGAGCTGGCTGGAATAAGGTGCTGAGTTTAAACAAGATAATGCATCCTAAGTGCACGACACCCAGCAGGAACTCAGGGAATAGTGATACTGGTAATAGTTATTACTGCTATTTTAAATCCTAAAGATAGGATCTCAGAATATCTATCCAGCCACAACCAGCTTGAGTCCCCGCTTCAGAGATGAGGGCCCTTTAAATGGATCCTGAATGTTTGTGACTTTAGTCTTCTCTTCCCTAAAATGAAGATAACAATCTCAAATGGATAGGGTTGTTATCAAGATTAAATAAGATTGTGCTCATAATGTACCTATATTATGAGTGTAAGCTTGGTGTAAGTACTTAAGAAACTGAGGATAGGCCTAGATGGCCACACGCAGATTCTTCTAAACCGTAGCAACCTACAGGTATATCTTTTCATTGGTGAGTTTAATCCATTTGCCTTTTTGGTAATTACTCTTGATTTGGAATCAAACTGGTATCTTACTTCATATTCCAGATATTATAAGTAATATATATGTACAATTATATGTTTATATTTATTCTATAATATGTACATATAAACACACAAATAAGCACACATTTGTTTTTACCACACCAAAGAACAGATGCTACTTAAGAACATGGAATTTTGCCCTATGAAAAGTCTTGTGTTAGGACATGAGGAAAGTCTAGATAAACTCTCAAATACCAGTATCAGGAAGACAAAGTCTCTGACTATTCTGCAGTAAAGGAATTAAATAATAGGTATATGAATAATTTCTCATGTTTAGAACAGAAATATCAACTTGAGTTGTGTGATGTTGCCATAGTAATATATTCTTCAACCATCTTTGGCCTAGAAGGAGAATTAACAAATACTTTGTACTAGGGTTAGGTTTGTAGCTCAGCGGTGGATAGTTCCTGCATGTGTGACGGCCTGGGTTTCACCCCAATGACAACAGGAATCAAAAGAAATTCTAAGAACTAAACGATAAAAACAATACAAAAAATAAAAAGGAACTAAATGACAATGAAAAGTTGATTAACAACTGAGTGAGATGGATTGTATCCTGGAACATAAAAATGACATAGAAAAATTGGCAATATTTAAGTAAGACGTGTTTGCACAAAAGTATTGTATCACTGTTGACCTTCAGGTGATTCTACAAGGGTTACATATGAGGCTGCCAAGAAGAGAAGTTGCGAGGGAAGTACACGGATTTTCTGTATTCTATTTGCAATTTCTTTGTAAGTTCAAACTTAGCAAATAATTAAAAGTGGAGGGCTGGGGATGTGGCTCAAGCAGTAGCGCACTTGCCTGGCATGCGTGCGGCCTGGGTTCGATCCTCAGCACCACATACAAACAAAGATGTTGTGTCCGCCGAAAACTAAAAAATAAATATTAATTCTCTCTCTCTCTCTCTCTCTCTCTAAAAAAAAAATTAAAAGTGGAAAAAGTATCATTCCAAATAGCAGCAAAATCAACAAATATCTAGGAATTAATTTAGAACAGAACACAAAAGACCTCCATGGAGCTCAATTAAACCTCTCATGAATAGAAAACATGGAAGAAGAGTTTTTTAAAAACTAGATGACTTTTGAATAGTAAAAAAATTTTTACTATTCTTCCCCAAGGTTAATCTACACATTCAAAGAAGACCTATCAAAAAATCCAGATGAATTTTTTTTGAGAAAGATGATATGTTTATTACAAAACTTTCATGACAGAATAAAGATCATGAAAAAATTAAGTCATCCTTGAGAATGACGAGGGAAGAGGGGAGGAGGAAATCGCATTCCCAGATATCGTGATGGTCTAGAAAGCCATGGAAATAAAGCTCTGGGGGACTAGTGAAGGACAAACAGACCCGTGGGTCAGAATTAAGAAATACTTTGTACTAGGGTTGGGCATGGAGCACTGTGTAGATATAAAATGTACGATGATAAAATAAGCATTTCCATCTCTTCAAACCCTTATCTCTTCTGTATGTTGAGAGCTTTCAGTTCTATTCTCATTTTTTCTATAATGTAATTTTTATGTTCCAGGATAAAATCCATTTCACTTAAGGTTACAGCACATTCCAAAAGGGAAAAGATGGATTGTTTATAGGATGCTGTTGATAAAACTGTCTTTCTATGGAGACAAAAGCAGACCTGGACTCTCCATGATAACACATTCGAATAAAGACCCAATTCAATAGGGCTGTGGCTCAGTGGTGGAGCACTCGCCTGGCATGTATGAGACACTGGGTTCTATTCTCAATGCCACATATAAATAAATAAAGGTCCATTGACAACTAAAAAATATTTTTTAAAAAATTAATTAATGGCCAAGCCAAGGAAGATGCAAACATAGTTACTAAAAGAAATGCTGGATGATCTTTATGATCAAAGAATAAGAAAAGACTTCTTTGAAAAGCAAAACAAAACATAAGAGAAATAAAACCATCAATTTCGTTACACTGACATCATATATCCAATCACAGAGAGCCCTGTGGATAAAGTCAACAGAAGATAGATTGCAAGAAGATATCTGCAGCATTGAAAACAGACAGGAGATTAATATCTAGAATCTACAAGGCACATCCACAAACCAAAAAGAAAACAGACTGGAACCATGGTAAAAAATAGACAAAGGATAAATAGGCAATTTGCAGAAGAGGAGACTCAATAGGCTGAGGGCAACTAAGACTGAAGCTCACCAGCCACTAGAGAAGAACAACTTAAACCAGTAAAGTGAGAAAAGAAAAAGACAGAAGGTTCTCAACACACAGCAGTAGTAAGGTTTTGAGGAGATGAGAATGCTAATTTTATCATCACACACTACATATATGTCAAAGTCTCATACTCTACCACATAACCATGTATAAATAGTTTGTCAATTAAAAAAATAAAGATAGATAGGATGCAGCCATTCCAGTAGGTACCTGGCTGTTCATGTCCAAATTAGGAGAACACTTACCCCAAGTCCCAGAAACTACTCCTGGATCTCCACCTGAAGGACCTTCTTTCTCCCAGGTGAGGGGTTGTGATTGAGGACGTTCAGTGTAGCATCATCTGGGATGGCAAGAAAGTCAGGGCAGTCCGAGTGATCCCCACTAACTGGAGAAGTGGGGAGTCAAACCAGGGTGAGTGCACACGGTGAAGATCTAGGCAGCCTTAGGAAGCACAACCCTGACGTGGACACAGCAACACGGATGACTCCAAACAGTTCTGGGAGAACAAGGCTGAGATCTCCAGCAAAGAGGAATGGGCCACAGCTGAAGCATGCATGTGAAATGTACACATTTTATGAGAATTCACACAAATAGAAGGATACTCTTCTTTTTAATTGTAAATGGATCTTTTATTTTATTTATTTATTTGTATGTGGTGTTGAGGATTGACCCCAGGGCCTCACACATGCCAGCCAAGTGCTCTACCACTGAGCCACAACTCCAGCCCCAAGGATACTCTTTGATCAAATTGGAATGAGCACCTGAGGGGGACAGGAGTGACACATGATGATATATAAATAAGACTGTCAAGTTGGGCAGATCAACCTGGATAGTATGTCATCTGCTAAGGAGTTCAAGAAACTCAAAATCTGCGGTTTAAGTTTGAAAAAAATTTGTGAACATACATTTTTCACACACGTATGTATATCATTGATGAACTCAAGCTACTGTTGAGAACAGATTTTCAGTACTTAACTTGGGACAAAGTTCATTTCAGTATCACAGACTTGCCCTCAACCCTGCCTGCTAGCTGGTTGCTAGGTATTCTTTTAGCACCAAGGTCAGTGCAGTGCTAGGCAGACTCAGAATCCCACCCCCAAAAATGGACGATTTGGCTGGACTCAGGGGAGGTCATCTCACACCTGAAAGAAGCATTAGTGAGCTAGAGAGAACCAGCCAGAGGGACCAATGACTGGAACACATCTGTCACCTCTGTCTTCCTCATTTCTCTCTCCACCCGATTGTGCCTGCCCATCTCA
The DNA here is from genome assembly GCF_001458135.2 of Marmota marmota marmota. NCBI lineage: Eukaryota > Metazoa > Chordata > Mammalia > Rodentia > Sciuridae > Marmota > Marmota marmota. Next base: position 4,609,617 of record NW_026000241.1, on the reverse strand, counting down.
CCTCCTCTGTCTGCCAGTGACAATTGCCTCTGGTTGAGGGGTCATGGAGACCCGTGGCTCAAATCACAAATTCTCACTGTGTTGGGATAACCAGAGGCCTGCCCTCATGGGTTCCCTGTGTGGGTGACATGCCGAGCATTCCACACCACCTTCTCAAGTCTTGCTAGCAGGAAGACTATCATTGCCATCATCTATCGTCACTGCTATTATCCACCAATCGTCACTGCTGGTGGTTCTCTGTGGAGCGGGTTGTCACTCATCCTCACCCACATTGGCCCCATGGCAGTCCAGGGCTTCTACTCTTTCCAGGCTAATGTCCCCTCTGATAGTGAATGTCCTCTGCCCTCGGCAGGCTCCGGGGGTCTTGCTCCTCAATGCACGTTACTGAAGTCATCCAAAAGGCTTTCTCAGCTCCCTCTCCCCTGGCAGGTGCTCCCTTCTCTCCTTTCCCAGAACAATCCCTTGGTGAGACTTTCCAACCCTTCTCAAAGTTCCTGCAGGAGCCTGGATCTCTGGGAGGAGAAGGGCCAGAGTCCCCCTCAGCTGCAGTCTCCCAGGCAGAGCCCCAAGCTGGAGCACACGCAGGCTGGCTCCCAGATCCTGTACCAGAGCCCTCTCCTCTCAAGGGGATGCTGTTCAGCCTCTGCAGCTCTCTTTGTTTGTGCACCTGTGCCATAGAGGGTGTATACAGGGGCAAAGGTGGCAGAGCTCAGCAATGACACAGAATTACCCGGGTGTGAAATACACACTGCAAGTGACACTCATGAAACTCTCAGTCAGGAACGGAGATGATGTCACTCATTCCACATAAACCTGTGATCATTCCACATAAACCTGTGATCATTCCACATAAACATCTGATCACTTATCAGATGCTCATCTGAGATCGGGTTAATCTAGGAACACAGCAGCTCCATGCCCAAGGAATTTGTGCTGGTTAAACACTGTCCCTTCAACTTCATATCTATCCCAGAGTGCGACCTTATTTGGACACAGGGTCTTTGCAGATTTAATCAAGGGAAGACCTCAAGATGAGATCATCCTAGAGTAGGGTGGCTTTAACTCCAGTGACTGGTGTCCCCATAAGGAAGAGAGGGGGGGGGAGAGAGAGAGAGAGAGAGAGAGAGAGAGAGAGAGAGAATTTTAATATTNAGAGAGGGGGAGGGAGGGAGGGAGGGAGGGAGGGGAAGGCTGTGTGAAGATGGAGGCATAGACTGGAGAGATGCAGCCACCAGAAGCTGAATGAGGCAAGGAAGGACTTCCCTGAGTCTTCAGAGGGAGCATGGCCCTACTGACACCCTGATCTCAGACTTTTGTCCTCCAGAACTGTGAGAGCTAATTTTTCTTGTTTCAAGCCATCAGACTTGGGGAAATTTGTAAAGGCAGCTACAAGAATCTAATATAAGTTTTATAGGCCAGGCTATATGGGCAATGACCAAACAGACTCCATTTTACCTGAGACTCCATATCATGTAAGAAATGCTTCTCCCACGGGAAAGTCCTGCCTCTGTACTCACTAACATTTACCTAGCATAGCATGCATGGCAACGAAAAATGGCAATTCTTATGCAATGCAAAATTGTTCTCTTTGGGTCCCATGTTTCTTGGGCAATGTACCTTGACAGAGACTGATTATGTAGATGTTATAACCGTTCTCTAACTTGTCATTTTGACCCACTTCCCTTCTGCTTGCTTGCTGCAATGCCAACCTGAAATACCTGAATTGGTATTTCTGTGGGAAATACCAATGTACCCACTGCATTGTCTCGCTAACTGCCCAGTTCAGCTTCTGTACCTGCTTGCTTGCAGCTATGTTTTTGCCTTTAAATGTCCTAAAATGCTCAGACTTGGGGGTGTTCCTTGCAGAGAAAGTTATGGGTCCTGCAGGGAGAAGTTGTCAGCCACCTGGCTAAATAAAGACTCTTCAATTTGGACAAAACTGGGACTTGCTGTGTTTTCTGAGTGACCTGCCCCACAACAATAAGCATACCCACAACTACATGTACAGGCATATACCGTGCATGCAGAAGCTACATACATGATGCAGAAACAATATGGGGTTATACATTTTTGCCCTTCTGGCTCAGAAATGTCTCCCTATAATCCAGCACAAGGGACACCACCTGTCCCAGAACACACCTGAAGACCAGAACAAATTTGGGAAGGGGGCAGCTGTGGGCAATAGAACCCCTACCCCACATTAGTCCACTCTCCTCACCTGTCCCCAAGTCAGGGCCTTCCTCTGCTCCAGTGTTCTCTGATCTTACATCTTCAGCCTTCAGCACCCACAGGACTTGCTAACACATCCCAGAAAGTGGCCCTGGAACAGGGTTCCACTTACCTTCCTTGGAGACCTCTGGGGAGGCCCTGCAGCCCAGCCTGGGGTGGCCATGGTGGGAGGGACCGGAGGTTTATTTCTGTAGATGTCTTCCCCTGTGGCAGGTTCCCAGAGGCCTCCCCATGGAGCCTGTCTGGGGATGAGGATTTCACCACCCTCATGGAGGATGGATGTTCATGGAGGGTGGATGTCCTCTCTCTCCCTCCCTAGCTGTATAATCTTATTTACTTCCTGCCTTTATTCTTCCCCTCCCTCATTCTGCCTGGGAACCCCCTCCTCCCACCACTGTCACACTGTCTCAGTCCCCTTCTTCCTTTAGGTCTCAGTTTGTAGAACTTTCCTCCCAGAAGGTCTCATCAGCAGTCACCCAGCCCCTACCAGGGAGCAGACTGGGTTGGGCTGCTCAAAGGCTAAGCATTCTGGGAAATGCAGCAGATGCCAGGATGGTGACTTCTCTCAACTGGTTTTGGCAAAGGCGTCTGGAGAGTAAAGGATGTCTGGTTCTCAGATCAAATACCCCCTATTATTCCCTCTTAGAAAAAAGACACAATTCTTCCATTAACTTTCTTGTGTTCATTATATTGTAACTAGTATCTCTGAGTATATTTAGGTATTTTCAATCTTCCATGTTCAAAGCTTTGAAAATCTTTATCAATCTTGCTATGTAGTAACCAGTTTCTACTTGCAATGTGTGAGAATATCAATTTCAATGCCATTATACCAGGCCATTATACCAAGAAGCATTTCACAAATTTTTAAAGTCCTCATTGCTATGTTAATTTATATGTCTTTGATCATTATCTAAAATAAGTCTTTTCTTGAAAGGCTTTACTACTTTATTATGTCGATAAGGAAGCTGAAGCTTAATAAGAACAGTGAATAGACCAAAGCAGTGGAAAAAAATGGCTAAAATTTATTCCTAGAAATGACTGCTCCTTGCTGATCCTGGTGGTGCTGGTGGTGCATGCCTGTAGTCCCAGTGGCTCTGAGGCTGAGGCAGGAGTGTAGCAGGTTAAAAGCGAGCCTCAGCAACTTAGCGAAGCTGTGTGCAATCCAGTGAGACCCTGTCTCAAAAAATAAAAGGGCTGGTGATGTGGCTTAGTGGTTAGGCACCCTTGGGTTCAATAGCTGGTACCCCCCCCCCCAAAAAAAAAGAAAAGTAATCACTTCAGTCAACTATAGTGAAGAATAAAAGCAAAATGAAGATATTTGCAGGAAAACAAAGATTTAGGAGGTTACCTACCACTAACCAAAATTCCAAAAGATGTATTTGAAGGAGGAAAAAACCCTGGAAGTATATAGTGAATGTATATAGTGAAGTATATAGTGAATTTCTTAATGTTAAGAAAAAAAATTAAATGGTAAAAATGTAGGTAAATTCAGCCAATTATTTCATGTAAAGAAAAAAGTGCCTAATAATATCTATAAAGCACAAAATGGAAATATTAGATAACACTGTATATAATATTATATATGTATTATATATATATATATATATATACATACATATATATATATATATACATACATATATATATATATATATATATATATATAGAGAGAGAGAGAGAGAGAGAGAGAGAGAGAGAGAGACTGTATATAAGAAACTAAAACTTTATACAATCCATATATTGTTTTGGTCAGGAGTCAACATACCATTTATTCACAGATGGCATAACTGTCTATATAGAAAATCCTGCTAGGTGTGGTGGTACATGCCTGTAATCCTAGTGACTGGGGAGGCTGAGACAGGAAGATTCCAATGTCAAAGCCAGTCTCAGCAACTTAGTGAGATCCTGTCTCAAAAATAAAAAAAAACAAAAACAAGGGGTTGGGGTTGTGGCTCAGTATTAGAGCACCTGCCTGGCATGTGTGAGGCATTGGGTTGGATTCTCAGTACCACATATAAATAAATAAATAAAATCAAAACATTCATCAACAAAAATAAATAAATAAATAAATTTAAAAATAAGAAATAAAAAAGGACTGGGCATGGGGCTAAATGGTTAAGCACCCACGGGTCAATCTCTGGTATAGAAAGAGAGAGAGAGAGAGATAATCTCCTAAGGAATCAACAAAACAACTAATTGTAATTACAAATGAATTTGGCATACTAGGAACATAAAAGGACATTATACAAAATCAAATCGTCATACTAGTAATAAATAAAGAGTAAATAAAAGTTTAAACTTTATGACTTTCATAATATATAATAAAATACAGTGGAAAGAGGTGTTAAATTTAGCAAAAGTGGCATAGTGGCACTGAAAATAATAAAACACTGTTGAGAAAAAAATAGTAAAATCTGAATCGATGGAGAAATACCATATTCATGGATTGGCATACTCAATATAGTTATGGGGGCATTTCTCCCCAAATTGATCTGTAGATTTGACATAATCCCAGAAAAATTTCAGAAAACTTTATTTAATAGAAAGTCATATACTGGTTCTAAAATGATTCTAAAATTCATATGGAAATGCTAACAACCTAGAATAGATAAAGCTATTTTTAGGGATGTGTGTTGAATAAAAAAGGGGTTGTAATAACATTTATAGACAGAGAACAAAGGTTATTTTAAGGAATACAGTCAGAGAACACATTGGTGGGGTGTTAAATAGACAGGTTAAGGTAAAGCAGAGAATTTTGATCATTGGACTGATATGGAATATTACTATATATTCTTGGTATGAAGACTTGTCAAGTCACAGGGCTGTTCTTTGGGTGGCTCACCAAATGCAACATATATCCCAGAAAGTTCATCTATAGTCATGAGATTTCTAGGTCAGACACAAAAATGTGGAAACTCTAATGAGAAGCTTTGTGTAGGAACCTGGAGGAATGAGCTGATGATCTTGACACTTTTAAAAAACCACAAATCAGTTTGCCAAAGATATAATACCTGACCTGAGTCTTTAAGGAAAAGCAGAAAGCAGACAGTGCTGATGACCTATTTGTCTGTTAGAGTCACTGTTTCCCCACCCTGCACGGCAGCCCAGGAAGTTGATGAGTAAGTAGTCAGGTTCCCACAATCTGGCTTCTGATTGATTTGGCAAGTGAGATGGACCACCAGGAAATCAGCCAATAGTGGGATGTTAGGCCACTTATTCTCCTGTCTGCCACCCTGGTCCTGGGGGTTTGGCAGTCCTGCTAGGGCCACAGCTTCTGCTAAATAGCATTTATGTCCTGCTCAGGGTCTCACTGCACCTGGTAGCTTCTGCCTGCTGCCCCTGAAGGGCTAGTGATGAACCCCTACCCCCACCCCACCTTGGCTGGCCTCATCATGTTCCAGTTAGCACACTGGCTTTCTGAAACAGCATCTGTGTTGAAATGGCACAGTACGTTCATCAATCTATTACTCACTATACATTTAAGTGTGCTACCCATTTCTCCTCTGAACCCTAAAACAGAAGCCTATTTAAGTTAGAATGTAAGGATGAAATACAGTGAGGAAAAGTGAGAGATTTCTGGTAGATCCATATGGATTGATCATGCACTACGGTGTGTGGTTAACGTGAGGAAAGGACACTGGATAGGTGTCTTAGCTCAAGGTACTGTAACAAAATACCATGGGCTGAGTGGATCACACTGAAGGCACGTATTTCTCACAGTCCTAAAGCCTGGGAAGCCTAAGATCCAACCATTGATCAGTTTGGTTCCTAGTGAAGGCCATCTTCGTGGTTTGCAGATGGAAAGCTTTTTGCTGTCTTCACAAGGCAGAGTGCGCTCTATCTCATCCTCTCTACTCTTCTTAGGACACTAAGGGCATGATGAGTGTCCAAGCTTGTGCACTCAGGGAACCCTAATAACCGCTACAGGTACCAACTCCAAATGCCATCCTAATGGCAGGGCTTCAAAATATAAGTGGAAACAGGAAAAAATTCAGTACACGACAAGGGGTTAATAGGAGGAAGTTCATACAAGGAACACTGGCCTATGCTTAGAAGACTGTGATCTATCAACAGATGGTGAGTGAAGGGCAAGAGGGAGGTGGCACTTTTAGAATGTCAGAGAAAAAGGACACTGAGAGAACTGTACCTGCATGAAGAAAAAAAAAAATAAAACTGAGGCCATGAACACCATATGGGGAATCACTCATGTTATATAAAGTAGTCTTAGTGAAAATAAAGACAGGAAAATTTAACAAGTCAGTCTCAATGGAAAGTACAGATTTATATATTTTTTTTAATAATTGAATTTATGTCTTGGACACTTTTATTTCCCAGAACATTACAAAATATAGTCAATGGCTACTTACTGGAGGAACAAGCACAGTGGAACTTTGGAAAAACACAAGTAAGGCGGTGTGGATTGATCTTTTCTAGAAACTTCATTTCATTAATTTAAAATTAAATTAAATTTAATTGAACTTCATTTCAAGTAACATAGGGTAATGGTGCCCATATGCCTACAGTGTTTAAACACAGAAAATCCAAAGGCAGCACTATGTAGATGACCACATCCCATTCTCAAACTGGGCGGAACTCAAGGGCCCGAGAGTATACACTTCGCATCACTCACTCTGTACAATAGAATGGCATGGCCATATATAAAAGGTAGTTTAAAATCCTAAAATGACGGCAGACACACCCCAGATACTTATGGTTTAAAGTAAGGAGAAAGCTCAGGTTCCAGAATCTCATGGCCAAACCCAAGATCCCCCATGACATGTACTAAAACATTTAACCACTGCAAAAATAATGCACAAGATCTATTCTGTCTGTCCACAGAGAATCACAATTGTCAGTCCCACCAGGCAGGTCTGCCTGCAGTACCTCCAGTGTCCACACTGATACATGAAGAGCTGTGGACATGCTGTTAAGGAGGGAGGCAGTGGGTATGGAAACAGACGCGATCAACAATGCCATCCTCACTTACTCACACACTGACCCTTCACAGAGCAGACACCCCAGTTTCTATATTGTCACCTGCCATCGTTAATTTCTTTCATTCATAGCCCTTATTTCATCTTATGAATGGCAGTTTCAACATGAGTTCACCACCTCACTTTTCTCACAAAAATATAAACACTAGCATTGGCAAGAGTAATTTTTTTCACATTGCTACTGTATTTAGAGTATAGCATGCCTGGATTATTCCTGCTTAATTCTACATCTCCAGTCTAGCATGCTGGCACACAAGGGCTGCTTAGAACTTCACCATCAAAGGCATAACTTCTGAAAAACAAAAGCTTGATTGCAACAGTGATACTGTCTGTCCTTTCCAAGGCTTCTGCTGATAATTTACCTGAACATATTGCACTCCTTAGACTCATAAAGGAAATTTAAAGAGAATTATTATAATCATGCTAAGGAGTAAGTGAATTTATATATTTAACTGACATGAGGATGATCACTACCTTATGAGGGTTTGACTTACAACTTCTCACTGTGAAAATGGTGAGAAAGTGAATGTGTTCAGGAGAAAATGACTTTGGTTTTCAAAGTCTAATCTCATGCTGGGGTAGTGGTATGCACTACTGCGCTTTTTGATGAGGCTGGAGAGCTGTGGTGATTGCAGTCCATTTGGCTCCCTTTTCAGGACCATAAAAACTGATATTGCACAGTGTTCTGTATTCAATGAATTAAATGAGATATTTTAATATTTTATTATTAAATAGCCCATAGGATAATATAAGTGATCTCATCAAATTCTAGGTAGTCTAGGCTCAACTGTGATGTTCAGTAAGTTACCTGCTTTAAGCACATTTTATACAATATCATAAATTCACATTTAACATATGAATTTATGATATTGTCACCTTAGTGTGGGCTTATGATAACAACATTGAAAGTTGAAAGGTATCTGTATTCATCGAGTGTGGGAAGCCATTCTTGCATGTGATTGGGCACCTCCCTGATTGGGTGTGAGGCGTTCTGGCCAAACTGTGTTGGAGCTTATCCCCGCCCTCTCCAGGTGCGAGAGCCTGTCCGTGTGGGGGTGTGACTGACCATTCACCCTGAGACCAATCACTGACCCTGACCTTGGAATGCTGCCCCCCTCGACCTTCATTGGATGGAATTTTCCCCTGAATTTCTTGTTCCCCAATAAAAGGCCACTCCCTGGCATGCCCTCTCTCTCTCTCCTGCTAGTCCTGAGTCAGCTTTGCTGCCCCACCGGGTGGTTCCAGGCGAGAGCTAGAGGGAGGGCTGTCTCGGACCTGGTCAAAGAAAAAGGTAATTGAGTCTTGTGTGTTTATTTTGATCTCACTAGTTAACTTCTATGCTACAAACCTCTTGTATGAAACCAGCGTGCTGGCTGCACGGTGGAATCGAGAACACTGTCCAATGCAATGTAGGAAATATAATAAGTGACAAAGGCAAAAACCAGAGCCAGACTCACATAGCAAGGCCTTATGAAGACACTATCACACACCTCTGAAAGCAGATAATGTTCCTCAGTGAATAAAATGGATCAAGATGAAAACACAGACATCCTGTAAATTTGTCTTTAAATACTGGTAGAACAGAATACATTGTGAGTCACAAAAATGAACAGGACTTCCCTATTCTCACTAAGATGACTGACATATATATCTCATAAATTAGGTTTGCTTTCTTTCCATTACTTTGGCTTCCGGTAGAACTAATGTGGTTACCAAAGATCAAATGCATTCAGCTCATCAGCACATCCAACAGAAGGAGATGCCTCACTGCACCGCATCCAAGCCAATCCCTAAACAAATACCCATACTGATGGACATTCTATGGAGAATGCCTTCACTGATGAGCCACATAGCCATTTACAGATGTTGGATGGACTGACTAGTTCACTGCATCCTGTTTGACAAAAACTATGGCCTTGGTGGAAGGACAAGTTACAATCAAAATAATCATTTTTAACAACATAAGGATGAGAACTAAAATTTATATGAGGCAAAAACACCTTTAGTTGTGAGCACCTAATGATGATCAACCTCAAACAAAAAGTGTGGCAAACTTATATATTGATCCAATCCACATGTATGATGGGATATTTGCAGATATCTTCTCAGTAAATGAAAAAGACAACATTTGTTAATCTACCAATTGTTTAGAAGGTTAAGAAAACCCTTTCTTTAAAAATGTACAAAATCCCATTTGAAAAATATATATACGTCAAGATTATAAAAAAGAAGTCACACTGACATTTAAAAATGTCATTTGTTTTGAAAAAAGAAAGATGAGTAAATATCTGTAAAAGGTAAGAACCTGACACATGAGCCCCATAGGAAAATCATAATTAACAAAATCTCATTTTCAATGGTCCCATTAACCACACAGTGGTTGATTAGAAATACATTTCTAATTCACAGACTCAACAAGGTTCAAAATGAAAGAAGAAAAACTTATTATGTGATTTGATTTAAAATGAAACTATTAAACTCACACTACTTAAACAAAACTTGTGTAAGTATGTAGCCTCAATATTTACTTTCAAAAGTAAAAATTAGCAAGAGTCTAGGGATCTACTTTAAGAATGAGCCACTGGGGCTGGGGTATGGCTCTGTGGTAGAGCGCTCGCCTACCATGTGCAAGGCCCTGGGTTCAATCCTCAGGTCCACATATAAATAAAGGTATCATGTGCAACTACAACTAAAAAATAAATATTAAAAAAAGAATGAGCCACTGATGTTATATTCATAAACTGTAGAACATTTTCTTCAGCTTATGTATCTTCTTCAGCATTCTACACACATTCTTTTGCATCAAGATCTTTATTGCTTACATTTATAGGACTGCTCTATATGAAGACTTGGAAACTATTTGTTACAAATGACAACTGTCTTATATATTTCACATTTATAAGGTTTTGATCCAGTGAGCATTCTTAAATGTGGGACAATTAAAGACTTCTCCACATCTGTTCTCTTCAAGGATTCTCACTATGCTGTGTTCTTTTATATCTGTGAATCGAACCAAGATGAACAGAGTCATTCCCACAGGCTTTACATTGATAGGAGCATTATCACGTAGGCAAATAAAGTGAAGCCTTCCCGCATTCTATATTTAGGGATTCTCTCCAGTGTGAGTCCTTTTACCACAGGTTTATGGTAACACCATTGGAAGTTAAAGAAAATCTATAGTTATAGATAAGTGTTAGGTGCATCGTAGGAAATACTTGAGTTTATAATAAGAGATAAAGACAAAAACAGACCCAGAAGACTGGAGTCAGCCTCACACTTCCAGCAAGGCCAAGACTTATGAGACATGTCACATACCTCTGACAGCAGATAATGCCCCCCAGTGACTAGGATGGATCAAGGCAAAAAACAAAGACATCTAGTATGTGTGTTTCTAAAATTGGTAAAAATGAAAGACATTCTGAACCCCCCAATCCTAAATAAGGAAAGTTCCACTCTTCTCACTGTGAAACTGGCTGGTGCTTCTCATGAATTAGGTCTTTCTTCACCCCCATTATTTTGGCCTTCCAGGTAAGAACCTTATGGTTACCAAGAATAAGTTGTATCCACCTTCTCGCTGCGTCCACTGAATAGCCACCAATCCTTCGAAACCAACACCAATCCTATAGAGAATGTTATTACTGATGAACCAAACAATTAGTTATGGTGGTTGGAGAGATTTTTTACAATAATTAATTCATATAAACTGAAAAAAAAAACTGTGGTTCAGTGGTCTCTGGCAAGAGGAAACTCACACCAACATGATGTATCTTTTGGTATGATGACTGAGAAACAACTTACAATCAAATAAGTTTTCACAATGTAAGCATGAAGGATACAATTTACGTGAGGAAAAAACACCTTAGGGGCTGGGGATGTGGCTCAAGCGGTAGCGTGCTCACCTAGCATGCGTGCGGCCCGGGTTCGATCCTCAGCACCACATACAAACAAAGATGTTGTATCCACCGAAAACTAAAAAATAAATATTAAAATAAAAAAAAAAAACACCTTAAATTTTAAGTACATAACCACAATGATTCAATATCACAGAAAAAATGTGGTAAACATATAAATTAATCCATGATTATGATGGGATATTTGCAGACTTCTTAGAAAATGAAAAAGACATTTGTTAATCTACAAATTGGAAGAGTTTTTAAAAACCCTTTCTAAAAAAGCATGCATGGAAATCTTGTTGAAGAAAATATATATCAAGAAGTAAAAAATGTAAAAATCATGAAAAATGTCATTTGTTTTGATAAAGAGGCATATATATATATATATGAACACACACATCCTGCCACATGATCCCAATAGAAAAATCCCAACAATCAATAAAAACTAATTTTTTGACAGCTCATTAACCACAATTATTTAAAAATTAAGCCAACTGGCATATTACAAATAAATTCCACTTCAATCAATATGCTAAAAATGAAAGAAGCCAGTGTGGTGGTACATGCTTGTAATTCCAACTCAGGAGGCTAAGGCAAGCCTCAGAAACCTAGCATGATCCTGTCTCAAAATAAAAAATAAGAAGAACTGGAGATGTAGCTCAGTAGGAAAGAGCCCCTGGGGATCAATCCCTGGTACTAAAATAAGAAAAAAGGAGAAAAACTTTGCTCCCCGATTTAAAAACATACCATTACCAGGTGTGATGGTGCATGTGTCATCCCAGCAGTTCACGAGGCTGAGACAGGGATCCCAAGTTCAAAGCCACCCTCAGCAATTAAACAAAGTTCTAAGCAACTTAGCAAGACCCCGTCTCAAAATGAAAACAAAATACTACCTATTAAACTTATACAGTATTGCTTGAACAAAACAAAATTATGTCACCTCAACATTTATTTTCAAGAGTAAAATTGGCAATACCCCAGAGATTTAATTTATGAAACACTGATAAACACACACACAAATATATTTTATTTCCTTCAGCTTGTGTATTTTCTGAAGCATGCTACAAAACTTACTTTGCTTCAAGCTCTTCATATTATTTGCATTTATAAGATCCCACTACATGTGGCACTTCCACAGGACTTAGAAAGTTATTTCTTATAACTGATGACTTTTTGTATTTTCATTTATAAGGCTTTAATCCAATGTGCATTCTTACACAGAGGCCAACTGAAGACTTATGTGCACCTCTTTTATTCTAGATTTCTTTCCATGTTGTGTTCTTTTAGGTCTGTGAATTGAACCAAGATGACTAAAGGCATTCCCATGTGCTTTACATGTATAAAAGGGCTCTCCACTCTGCATTCTCATTTTTGCTAAAAGGCCACAGGATAGTAAAAGACTTCCCACATTTCACATTTAAGGTTATTCTTTAGTGTGAGTTCTTTTTTTAATATTTATTTTTTAGTTATAGTTGGAAACAATACCTTTATTTCACTTATTTATTCTTACGTGGTGCTAAGGATCAAACCCCAGCCCCAGTGTGAGTTCTTTCATGTTTGTAAAAGGAACTGGATTGATTGAAGGCCTTTCCACATTGCCTACACACATAGGGCTTCTCACCAGTGTGAGTTCGTTCATGTATATGAATGTAACCAGATGAACTAAAGGCTTTCCCACATTGCTTACATACATAGGGTTTCTCTCCAGTGTGAGTCCTTTCATGTTTTTTGAGGGAACTGGGATGATAGTAGCCTTTCCCACACTGCTTACATATATAGGGTTTCTCTTCACTGTGAGTTCTTTCATGTATCTGAGTGTAACTGGAAGAACTAAAGGCTTTCCCACATTGTTTGCATACAAAGGGTTTCTCTCCAGTGTGAGTCCTTTCATGTTTCCGAACAGAACTGGAACAGGCAAAAGATTTCCCACATTGCTTACATTTATAGGGTTTCTCTCCAGTGTGAGTTCTTTCATGTATTTGAATATAACTGGAAAAACTGAAGGTTTTCCCACATTGCTTACATTCATGGTGTTTATTTCCACTGTGAATTCTTTCATGCTTCAGAAAACATTTGGTAAAACTGAAGGCTTTCCCATGTTCCTTACATTTATAAGGTTTCTCTCCATATTCCCAATATTCATATGGTTTGTATCCAGAGTGAGTTCTGTGTGTATCATTTAAGGATGAATGACCAACGAGGACTTTTCTACACACATGCCTTTCATCTGGTTTTATTGAAGGAGTTTTCTTATTCAGGAAAGGATCTGCAGACCAGCTGAATACTTTTCCACATTTGCTACCTAGTTTATGTTCAAAGAGTATCTCTACAACTTGACTTCTGTAAAGGAAAAAAAAAATAGAAGCAGTACATAACAAATGATTTGTTTATTAATGAGACATGCTCTTTTTATGTACGAATATCTGAACATGAATGTCCTGAATGTCCTGCACTATAGGTTAAGAACAGTTATCATCAAAACAGTGGTATTCACATCAGGTTTCTTTTTTCTTTTCTTACTTTTTTTTTTGTGTGTGTGGTACTGGAGACAGAAGCAGGGTCTTGTACCTGCAAGGCAAGAGTTCTACCACTGAGATACATCCCCAATCCTTTTTGAGACAGGGTCTCAATTTGTTGAGGCTGGCCTCAAATTTCTGATCCTTCTGTATTTCTTTCACAAGAGATTACAGGCAGGAATTACTATACCAGCTCATATGAGGTTTCTAATACTATTTCCCAGGTAATTATTTGACTACACTGAATGTTTATATCACATTGAAATACAGTTGAGTGTTACTTATTGTTTTAGATAGCTTTTCACTGCCGTGGCTAAAAAACTTGGTGAGAACAACTTTAGAGGAGGAAAAGTTTATTTGAGGGCTCATGGTTTCAGAGGTCTCAGTCCATAAACAACTGGCTGGGGCTTGAGGTAAGGCTTAACATCATAGTGGAAGAGTGTGGTGGAAGGAACTGGCTCATATGATAATCAAGAAGCAGAGAAAGAGACACTATTTGCCAGATACAAAATATATGCCCCAAAGGCACACCCACAATGCCCACCTCCTCCAGCTATGCACTACTTGCCTCTAGTTACCACTCAGTTAACGCATGATTAACTCACTGATTGGGTTAAGGCTCTCATAACCCAATCATTTCTCCTCTAAACCATCTTACATTGTCTCACATGAACTTTTGGGAGACACCTCACATCCAAACCATAACACTTATGCAAAAATTTCAAGACCAAATCCATTTTGGATTTTGAAATATTTGCATGTACATAATGAGATCTTGAAGCTGTGCCCCACCTTAAACACAAAATTTACTTTTATATCATATATACCTTACACCCACACCTGCAAGGAATTTCATACATCATTTTTAATAATATTGTGCATGGAACAAAGTTCATATACATTAAGACATCAGAAAAATATCACTTGTGTTGACATGATATTGGTGCTTCACATGTTTCCAACATTGGAACATCTTTTTATTTTGGATTTTTCAATTATGGATGTTCAACTTGTATGCATTTTAAAAAATATTTTGAGATTTAATCAATTTGAAGCTGAAGTTATTTTTCCTCATTTGCTCATTTTTAAAATTTCCTGTCACTCCAGGATTCTTGAGGGACACTGCTTTCTTTTGTGAGTGTAAATTACCTTAGATTTCTCCTGCAGTTTTTGTAGTCATTTTTAATGCTCTCATCTTCCTGTCCTCTTCCTAAGAGTAGACAAAAAAATCATTATGAATTACTACAGTGTTATAGAAATTACTACAGTGTTAAATCCTAGATAGGTTCATGGTATAATGTGCTCATGACTGGAATATTCATCAAAGTTTTCCTTTACTTAGTCCAAATCATGAAGCAACATTGATGACAAGAAACACTTGTTCTCTGATTGATTATATAAGGCAATGATGTTACTCTTACCTAGAGAAGCCAGGTTCCTGAAGGTTTCCCGCATCACATTTCTGTACAGCTTCTTTTTTTTTTTTTTTTAAATTTTTTTAATATTTATTTTTTTAGTTTTCGGCAGACACAACATCTTTGTTTGTATGTGGTGCTGAGGATCGAACCCGGGCCGCACGCATGCCAGGCGAGTGCGCTACCGCTTGAGCCACATCCCCAGCCCCTCTGTACAGCTTCTTTTGAGAAAGATCCAGCAAAGCCCACTCCTCCAGGGTGAAGTTCACAGTCACATCCTCAAAGGTCACTGACTCCTAAAACATCCCACACATTTCCAGCAGGAAAGGTGAGACTTGCTTTACTGGAAATCCATATTCACTACATAGTAAGATCACATGATTCTATGTTCTCTAAATGTTCATTCCATATTACTCAGTCATAAAGAAGAATGACATTACAGCATTTGAATTGGAGACTATCGTGCTAATGAAATAAGCCAATTCCCAAAATCAAAGGCCAAATGTTGTTTCCGATATGTGGATGCTATCATACAATAAGGGGTGGGGGATGGATGAATAGAAGTTCATTGGGTTAGATAAAGGGGAATGAAGAGAAGGGAGGGGGGAGGGAATCGAAAAGACAGTAGAATGAATCAGACATAACTTTCCTCTGATCATATAAGAATATACAATCAGGGTAACTCCACATCATGTACAAACACAAGAATAGGAAGTTAAACTCCACGTATGTATAATATGTCAAAATATAGTCTATTGTCATGTATAATTAAAAATAACAAATTAAAAATCTTTAAAAAATGTTCATTCCACTTCTTGGTCATCACACTAATTCTGACACTAGACTAGGGAACCATTTAGTAAAGTGACAGCAGAACAAGAACACCTGTCATGCTGCTGGGTCACCCAACTTCTCTTTGTACAGAGTGTGCACAGCACCTCTCACAACAAACTACTACTACTCAGTGTTCACAAGAGAGTTAACAGCATCTGTACTGAGATTGCATGTTCTCAGAAATGCTTGAGAACAGAGTTTGACCTTTGCTAGTGTGTTTGGGAACTGCTCTTGGGATGGATCTCAGAAGCCTACCTTTAAAGAGGGGTTAGCTGTTCCTAACCAGTTTCTGCCACCACATGATATTTGTCTAACTCCTACTGTCCCTGTGAATGTTTGCAGGTTTCTGACAGGTTCATCAGAGGAAGCCTACCTGATAAGCCCCCAAAGTACACTATGGATGATGAATTTCTAATGAGCAAGTCTGGTAGATATTATTTAATACCTCTTGTCACAACTTGTTACTTAGGGAACTGAGCACATCATCTGTGATTGTACAGAGACAACTTTGGAAGTTTCTAATTGTTTCTTATAGGCAAACCTTAATTAAATACTAAGACTCATGGAGAACAGTTTACTAGGCTAAAAGAAAAATGTTATAGTTTTTATTTGAGATGTAAAGGGACAATGAAATTAGGGAAAAGATAGCCCATGTTTTTAGAAAGAGCTCAATATTACGAAGATGTCACTTCTCATACATATGTACAAAATTCTATAATTCCAAAAACACACTTTTGACTTGACAACAAAATGTCTAATGATGTTTAAAATCTTTTTTTTTTTCTGTTTTTTTAAATTTTGAGACCAGATCTCACTAAATTGCTTAGGGCCTTGCAAAACTGAAGCTGGTATCAAACTTGCAATCTTCATGCCTCAGGAGGATTACAGGCATTACAGGCATTCACCACAATGCACTGGCTGATTGTTTAAAGTCTTTGGGACAAGAAAAGTGATAGCTTACCTAACCTGGTCTGAGTTTCCTGTCAGCTCCAAAAAAAAAGAGGAGTCCCCAGCCTTTTCATCATTTTATCTTGATGTGAGGCACAAAGGGAAGGAGAGTTGAGGGTTAAATACTGCCACAAAACATCCAAAAAAGGAATTAACATTTTT
Source organism: Marmota marmota marmota (assembly GCF_001458135.2). NCBI lineage: Eukaryota > Metazoa > Chordata > Mammalia > Rodentia > Sciuridae > Marmota > Marmota marmota. The sequence goes on along the minus strand of NW_026000241.1, from coordinate 4,592,626 downwards.
CCACTTTCTAGAATAGCATGGAAGCATATAGAAGAGGATATTCCTGTCCACAGAAGAAAAACACAAAGAAATTTAAAATCAACAACTCTTCTAAACTTGGAGAAGTAAGGTGGTATTCACTATAGCTTAATATTTCAAAATCCAACATTTTCCTACATATCAAATACAAACAACTGGATTTGAAATTAAAACCACAACACTATTTATACAGGAGAGAGAAACAATTTAATATAACATGAAAGCCTACACCAGATGTCATCGACAAAACCAAAATATAAACATAGAGATGCTGTTTATAATAGCTGGACAAAAATTAGATTTATTAGGGCTGGGGTTGTGGCTCAGTGGTAGAGCACTTGCCTAGTATGTTTGAGGCACTGGGTTTGATTCTCAGCACTACATATAAAAGTCAGATGATAAATTCATATGCTACCAAAATTCCTTACTAGCTGGGTGTGGTGGCCCCTGCCTATAATCTCAGCAACTGGGGAAGCTGAGGCAGGAGGATCATAGTTCAAGACCAGTCTGGACAACTTAATGAGACCCTATCTCAAGGGGGGGAAAAAAAAAAGACTAGAGATGGAGTTCAGTGATAAGAGTGCCCCGAGTTCAATCACCAATACTTGAAAAGAAAAAAAAAAATCTCTAATGCCTTTAAATTTATCCATCACTCTATCACCTACACATTATTATCCAAAGTACATGTATGAAGACATGAATTGGTGTGAATATACTTTCTATACAACCAGAGATATGAAAATTTGTGCTCTATATGTGTAATAGGAATTGTAATGTCATATATAAACAAAAAATTAATCTAAAAACTCTGCTTAGTAATAAAACACATGAGAAAGCTATAAAGAATACCAAAAACTGCATCTTGTGGTCATCTCTGGGTGCAAACAAAGATGAAATCAGGAAGACACACCAGAAGTAATCTATTTATTCACCTGCATGGTGAGTCCTCCAATATTTATATTCTTACCTAAATTTAGTATGAAACTCATCATCCCACTCTCAGGTTCCAAACAAGAAAATCACCATACTGCACTAACATTAAAAAGGACAATTCTTAAATGGTGAAGTAAACTGCTATTTTTTGAGAAGGACAATTATATCAAGGAAACAAAAGAAAGCAATAGGTTTCACAGGTCAAACACACTCCTAAATTTATAGACCACTCTCACTGTGCAGTTGCAGCCCAGGGGGGCTTCCTCCCACAATGTGCTGGGAAACCTGAGTAGCCAGGAAATGGAATTCTGGAATCTCCCCACACTATACTTGCCCCTCCTCTCAGCATAAAAAAATCTCCCTCCTCCACAGGTTCGATTCTGACAAGTGACCAAACTATCACTCAAAGCAATTGGAAAATTCCAACCTGTTGTGTTTTATCGACATCACTTCTGACTCCAAAGGTGTGCTGTTTGCTCAACACCAACCAATTCTCCAAGAAAGTGTCCCACAATTTAATTCTGATACCACCCAGATTTAGCACAGTCCTGAAAAATTCAGGGTTCAGTCTGACCACTGTCTCCACTGCAGATGCCAGTTCAAAGGAGGTGTTTGCTCTGTCTGGTCACCAATTCCCATAGAAGTTAAAGAAAGGTAACACCTTGAGTTTCCTCATTAGCATAAATTCAGACATTGCCTGAAAGAGGCTTATGATAACTAATCAAAGAGATTCCTACTGTTCAGAAATTCCGAGGGTTAAGCTTGCCAGAAGCTGGGACAAAGACCATTTGTTGTTGTTGTTTATTATACTATACACCAAAATAAAACCTCAAATTCATAAGCCATTTTCTCCAGCAGATAGACACCAAAGGTGTCTCTCAGACTGTACCTCACAGGTTTTCTCAATTAACATACATTGCACTCTGACCAGACTAACACTGTGAATATAAAAGCAAACAGCATAAAATGTTGAATTTTAACCAAGAGCTCTAATCTTGGTAAAGAGCAGTGATCAAAAATCTGCTACCTCCAATACTTTGATTTGGAGAAACATCCCACCCCAAACGAACACTATCCCTTTACACTTAGAAAATGTTCCCATTTTTTTTTTTTTAAACCAACAAGGCCAGATACACGCTTTACAAATTCCCACTTTGGGCTTAATGATTAACTAAACTGATCAGTAGAAAAGAAACAAAACACTTAAATAAGCAAACTTTCCTTGTATCTCTCCTTTTTCCAGGTCTGACCCACCTCAGCCTGAGCCAGCACATAAACCCCTCTTTAGCGTTACCCAAGCACAGGCGGACCTCAGGGGGAAAGTTCTCCTCTCCCCTAACTTTTCCTACTCTTCTTTCCTACTCCCTACAAAAGAAAAGCCCTCTTCTGCCTTTGTATGCTTGCAAACCATACGGTTAGGGCTTTTTCACCAATACTTCCAGGTGGTCACTTATGTCAATCACTTCGTTTCTTTTTTTTTGTTTTTTTTTTTTAATATTTATTTATTTTTTGGCGGACACAACATCTTTGTATGTGGTGCTGAGGATCGAACCCGGGCCGCACGCATGGGCCGCACGCATGCCAGGGGAGCGCGCTACCGCTTGAGCCACATCCCCAGCCCCAATCACTCCGTTTTTAAAAACAAGGTGTAGTAACAGTCTAAGGACAGTATCAATGTGTCCTCTTCCACCTCAACCCCAACCGTGTTGAAGCGGAAGACCCCCCTCTCCAAGGAGTCTGGCTTCGTGGAGAAGCACCTGGTAAATCAGAGATTGACTGGCAGCCAGCCCTAAGAAGCACTGGAAGATTGTGGATTTGAGACCTTCCTTCGCAAACATGTAGGAATTCCGGGCAATTAAGTATGCCACGGGGGAAAATGAGAAAAAGCTGGCGGCTCCCCAATCCCGCAGCTCCTCCCGCGCACGAGCCCACACGCGAGTCCGGGTC
>NW_026000241.1:4583713-4589176 GCF_001458135.2 Marmota marmota marmota | reverse complement strand
CCCTCCCGCCGACACCGCATTCTGGGGAGACCGGGACTCCGGGCTGGCCCAAGTCGCCGCGCAGGGATGGGACAGGACGCCGGGGTCCCGGCTGCCAGGTCAGCCCCACGGCGAGGTCGGAGGGACCGAGGGCCGAGCGACGCCAGCGGCGGACTCATTCACCGGCTCCGGGGCCTACGTGGAGGGCCGGTCCCTCCGCCGCTCCCGCCGGCGCTCCTTCCCCACCCCGGCCCGCTCCCCAACACTGACCATTTCGGGCTTCCGGGGTCGCCCGGAGTCCTCCCGACGGTAACCGGCATCAGTGGACGTCACAAAGCGAAGGAGGCTGAGGCGCTGGCGTCTCTCAGAACAGCTGACCGCCCACCCGCCCGTAGCCGCGGCGCCTCGGCGCCTCAAATACGGACCCTTCAGAGTCTGGACCGCCCCTCCCGCCGCCGGGGCTCCTGATTGGACAGTTCGTACGGCCCCCGCGCCCCGCGCCTCTGATTGGCTAGCGCTCCAGGACCCGCTCCCTAGGACCCGAGCGACAGGAGCGGTCCCCTAACTTGGCAGATTCTGGCTACAGCACTTACCCGGCCTTGCTTCCTCCCCAGCACAGACCTGGCTCAGGCTGAGGATAAGGGGAACTTGCTCCTGGCTTTCCCGAGCGGTCAACCGCTTCGTATTGTAACTCAGCGGTCTCGCTTCTTCCTCCTGGAAATGGGGTCATAAGCATGCTCAAGGAATTCCAGACGGTGCCCACTGCTGCCTTTTCTGTGTCTCTCTAAGCCCACCCTGTCCTCTGCAGTCTGGTCTCCTCATAAAAGCCAGAGAACTCTCTATACTCAGAAATCTGGCTAATCATTCATGCTTAAAACCAACCTACTGTTACACTTTGGAAACATGTTTGGCAGTATCTATGCAAGCTGATGGAGGCCTCCCCTATGACCCAGCAATTACATTCCCAGGTAGACCCAAAGAGCCCATTGAGATTTCCTGCTAAGGACACATAGTAGGCATTCATGAGAACTCCAAATTAGAAATAACAAACACCCATGGATATGTTCAGAGATATCAAAGATTATTTCTGAACGCTTTTAAAAATTTTTAGGGTTTCCTACTTCCCTAAGAACAAACTTTTCAAGTGGACTTCGTGGTCATCTGTGCTCTTGAACTCTGACCTGTCTGCCTTCATCAGGACTCCCTCAGCCAGCTTCACCTGGCTAGAACTCAGTGGACATCCCATTATTCCAAACACACCAGCTCTATCACCCTGAGCCTGTGCACTTGCTGTTCCTTCTACCTGGAAACTCCCCATCCATCTGCCTGCTTCATCTGAATCACAAGTGCATGCATTTCCATTTTACACATCACTCCCTCCAGACACTTTCTCTAAGCCCCTAGCTAGCTCTTAGAACTACACTTAGCCCCTATAGATGTCTAGGTTTCTCATTACAACTCTGACCATTTGGTCATCTCTTGATACAGGAGAGCTTCCAACACTGAACCATGAGAAACAGAGGACAGAGAATTCCTTTCTTCTTAATCACTGCTGACTCACAGCACCCCGAATATTTCCATATCAAATGAGCATGAAACTGACATTTATTGACTCTGTGAGAAAAACTCTATGAGGACAAGAGGCTGTAAGAACACAGAAGGAGTGTGAATCTGACTAGGCTCATTGAAAAACTGGCAATTCACTTGGAGGACTCTGAAGAACAAAGAGCTTCCCAGGACACGCTGGAATAGTGTTCTTGGCAGAGGGAACAGTTTGAGCAAAGGTGTGGAGGTGTGCTGAGGATGAGAGGGAAACCTGGAAATACATACTGGGCATATGTTATGTGGGGTCTTGATGATTCCCAGAGAGTCATCACTTTTGAAAATAGGAGTCCAGGTAAAAGGCTGGGGCATCTTGAAAGTTCAGGCCAAATTCCATTTGGAATGAGGCAGCCATATCATTCCTTTGCCCTATGTCTCAGGTAGCTCTATTGTGCTCTGGACCGGAATTTTCAGAAAACACAATTTAGCAGTTCATTGACAGTATGTTCTCTCAGCATAGAAGAAATCTGAAAAGGACCTAAGAGAGGGACAAGAAGTCTGTGAATATAAGAATGCTGGGCTCCATAAACTCGTTCTTCACTGATCCTTCTGGCACTCGGGCCAGAGAGAAAAAAGACCTAAGGCTAAGGCACAGAGATGGATGGAGATTGGCCATGGACAGCAGCGTTGCTGCTTCTCATAGACCACTTCTGTAGGTATCCACCCTATAGTATGTAATTCTAGTGACTATGGTGGAACATCCTGACCATCTTCGGATCATCCATGATGCTGGTTCCTCTATGTTCCCATTTCTGTGAAAAGACACAGATCATGTTAGGTTGGAGAAAGATCTCTTCCTTAGCTCAAGACTGTCTTCCTAAAGCCAGAGTCTAGTCCACTGGACACTTAAGATGACAAAGAATCATAACATAACCTCACATCTAAGAGTGGTCATCTGGTCAACCTCACTTTAAGAAAGTAGAAACTGAGGCTCAGAAAGAAGTAATCAGGTATAGACGCCATAGTAGGTCTGCACAGTCCTGGCTGTCACCAAAACATCATCTGATTGACCAGCACTTGGTTTTCTCTCTTCCTATATCTGTGTGATAGTCTCCTTAACTGTTTATAACACTCTGAATCTGGAGACAGCTTTCTGAAGTGGGACAAGTGACATTTTTTTACTTTTAGTTTCCACTATGACACATTATCAATATGTGTGGTTATCAAGTCTAATGTATGTAGAATACCGTGGCACATAGTAGCTGCTTGGTCTGTCAACCAAGTCCCTTCTGATTCCCTTTCTGTGCATTCCTCTTCCTAGGTCTACAACACTCATTCATTCCAAACATACTCTCTGTTCCAGTCTCTTAGAGAGATTTCAGATGAGTCAGACATTTTTTTCCTCCCTCAAGAGACTCGATCCAATGAAGAGTCAGGCACAGATGAAGGCACGGTAAGAAGAACAGGAGCTGGGGGAACCCAGAATGGGAGAGTTGGAAGACTTCCCAGGATCAGGGCAATTTAGAGCTGGGAGTGTAAGAGTGGTTTCTCTTGGGCAATGTATGTGCTCAGTGTCTTCTGGTCAAACTGCATAGCCCTGCCTCTCTCCTTGGTCAACTTCTCTCCTATCCCCATCATCCTGGTGATACCAGCCAGTCTAACAAGAGCAGTGTGTTCCTCTACAATAAACATATCCAAGACGATATGTTCCCCAGTGGATGCCTGAAACAATGGATAGCATTTAACCCTATATATATTATGTTTTTTTTCTTATACATACATACCTATGATAAAGTTTCATTTACGAATTAGGCACAGTAAGAGATTAACAATAGTTAAGAATAAAATAGAACCATTATAACAGTACACTGTAAAAAATATCATAATAATGTGGTCTCTTTCTCAGTGTGCCACATTATTCTGTAGTCACCCTTCTTCTAGTGATGATGTGACATCATAAAATGACTACCTGATGAGATGAAGTGAAATGATTGATGGCACAGGAGGGCACAAGATTTCATCAAGGTACTCAGAACAGCACTCAATTTAGAATTTATGAGTGTTTCTGAAATTTTCCATTTAATATTTTCAGACCATGGTAATCATGGTATATGAAACCACAGAATGCTATCTATAGATAAGGAGGGTATGACTATAATCTTTACAAACCCCACAGCAAGGGCTGTGTCCACATAGCTCAGGGCAGCCTTGCCTTGAAGGCTTGTATAGGTGAAGCCAATGCTTTTGTGCATTGAACTAATATGCTGTGGCTGCCAAAGAAGTGTGCTACAGGCTGGTGGCTGTACAATGGAAAGTAGGCCAGAGGTAAGGTGCAGCTTAGGTGGGGGTCACCTTCACCAGGGGGAGTGATGGCTGAGAAGGGAAGTCATCAGTTGCTTTGTCATGATGCAGAGATGGATGTTTCTACACAGGTAACATTAGCTGGTAAATCTCAGAGAGGACACGAGCTTGGAGAGAGGTGACAAGATTGAATCTGGACAGTGGCAGAGGCATATGGTGAAAATTAGTGTTGGAGGAAAGAGGTAGGAAGGAATAAGGAGGCCAATCCCCTGGCTTGACAGACCCCAGCCTACCTCTCTTCAGGGGAGACTACCCACCTGCCTGTAACCTATGGCAGACTGAGCCCATTGCAGGAAACTACACTCAGGTAACAACTGTACTAATATCATGGTGTCTCAGACTCCCAGCCTAGCCCCTCCACCAGATCCTCATTTGGTAAATGGGGATCAGCACGTCACCTGGACGTCCCTCCTCTCAGCCACACCTCTTCTTCTTCTGTGTTCCACCTGTGCACCGAGACAGGAATGGGGAGCAGCAGTGCCTCACCTGGACACCTTCACACACAGGATGGGGATAAGACAGCTCCCAGGGGTAAGTGAGGCGATGCTCTGTGCAGATGAGGGTCCTCCTACCACACCTTTACCTGGTTCTACACAGGTCACCCCACGTGGCCTTTATCTTACCAGTTTTCACTCAGCTACACCCGTCCTCAGGCACTTGCCCTTGTCTTCACTCAGGTGTCCACAGCTGGCCTGTGATACCTTCATACTATAATGTCTGGTTCCCACTGTAATCTTTGGCCTCTCCCCAGTTCCAGTCACCTGCCAGGTGTCCCCAACAGGGCATGAGGTATGGACTAGAAGCCTTGGACCCACCCTTTTAAGTTCCTCATTATCAATCCCTTGCCCTCAACCTGGCCAGAACACTTGTGCAATACAGGTCCCCAGGTTGTGTCCTTGTCTCCTCCTTGTCCTGATAACTTTTCTTGATCCAACTCCTGTTCCTTCTCGGTTCCCTTGCCACACCTTTACCCTCGAGCATCTGAAGGCTTCAACTCACCTGGTTTTCCCTGAGTCCCTCCCAATCCCCTACCCACTCACTTCCACCTGACCTCAATCTCCCTAGTTACGTTCTCTCCAAGGCTCTCATCCTATCTGGTTGATGTTTAGCCAGGTGCTCGGAGTGTGGTGTCGAACGCTGTCCTAGGTTTATTTCAGCTGTTGCTGGGCTAGCAGGGCTGGGGCTGTGGGTGCTAGGGCACCCGCTCAGCCCTGCACTCCCTGCCTCATTCTGCACCTTCTGGCTCAGCTCCGCCCCCAGCCAAAGCCCGCCCCTTCTTGGCTTAGCTACGCCTACCCATAGGTCATCCCCATTCTTCTTGCCAAAGCAAACCCCTTCTGGGTCATCCCAGCTCCAGGGACCCTCCCTCCCCTCCATGATCCCTCCCAGCCCATCTAGCAGCTCACCCCTTCTCCCTGATCTCAGCTCTACCAATCTCATTTTCATATAGGCCCTAAACTCCAAGTGGACCGACGCTTCCTCTTCTCCCAGCCGCCTGACTTCCATCCCCTTTTCCTGACTTCCATCCCCTTTTCGGGTGATTCTCCGTCAGTCTTCGCTCAGCCCCCCCCCCCCCCCCCC
>NW_026000241.1:4504823-4583660 GCF_001458135.2 Marmota marmota marmota | reverse complement strand
TCAGCCCACCCACCCCACCCCTGACCTCAGCCATGCATTCCCCAGGCTACTCTTAGCTCTCAGTCCAGCTTGTTTCCTACTCCCACATTTTTTTACTGGGGATTGAACCCAGGATGTCTCGAATGGTAGGTCAGTGAAGCAAGAGAGAAGAAGGGGAACCCCATTCATTACAGTAGGATCTGTTCTCTTTCCCCATCACCCATAGGCAGGAGGCTACACCGGAGGCCACCTCCAGTGGCTGCACAGCCAGCTGGTAAGACAGAGAGTGGAAGCAAGTTGAGGAGCTTGCGTGGCCAGAGGTAGAGTTCTGAATCTCAAGGCAGAATCTGATGATGTGGGTTGGGATCTAAACTTTCAAGGTGGATTCTGTGTCTTGGGTCAACTGAAGGACATGAAAAAGGGCTTGAGGATCTGGGGTGGCTATCAGTGACTTGGAGTGGGGAATGGAGGGATCCAGGTCCCAGGAATTCATTTGTGGATCTGGAGACAGTGCCCAAGAACAAAGGGTTGGATTTGAGGGACCAGTGGCAAGGTCCAGGCACAAAAAGGGATTTTAGAGATTCACTGCAGAGGTGTCATGCAAGGAACAGAGAAGGATCTAGAAGATTGTCCAGACCTAAAGGAGGCATCAACATAGGGTTGGACTATGAGGTGAAAAAAAGATAAAACTCAAAAGGTTTCAGAAGCATTTCCTTGAAAATATGTCGTTAGAACTACTTCCTTCTTCCATTCCAAATGCTTTTCCAATTTATTTCTCCATCTCTAACATCCTCTCTTTTGGTATTCTAACTTCTAAAGAAAGCCCTCAGTAATGCCCTTTCCTTTCTAAATTTAAAAGGAAGTCCTGGTTTATTAGTATGTAAATTTCTGGATAACAGTTAATAAACTATTTCTAAGAAACATGCCTGGAAATTTTGTTTAGTAGAACAAGCCCTATGTAGTTGTTTTGATTGCACACTTGTAGTTGTCAACCAGAATCAGGAACACTCATTCCCAATATGAACAGAGTTGTTTACTATGCAATAAAAGGTCTATGTAATTAGATTAGACTGTATCTATAGACTTTGGAGTCAGTCCATCCGACAATACTCTCAACAGTGACAGTCTGATCTGTCTGGTACACACAGGGCTTGCAGGAAAATGCAAACTGTGAATGTACCTGTAACGTGGAACTTCTAGAGACATCTGTGCAACCTACAAAACTGAGAAAATAGAAATGCAATAGTCAATGGTAGTTTGGGGGATACTCTTGAGTGATAATTCAAAAAGTCAGGAAAGGGAACTGGAAGAAGGTATCTTTCTGACCTAACACATCTGGCTATCTCCAGGTATGATGTCTGCAAAACCTGACTTACGCCTACCTCACAGTCTATTAGTGTATTCTAACATAGAACCATAAAGGACAGGGAATCTGGAAAATACTGGTTCCCAATATTTCTCACACACACATAACTCAATCCAGAAAAATTCTCCCACCCTAGGTTTTTATTGTCCTTCCTGTTTAACCCAAAGTCAATCATCCATCTAACAGAAAAAAATAACAGAGTAAAGGGCAACAGATTAAATTCACACAGAACTTATAATAAACTTGACATATTTACAAATTAATGCCAATTATTTATTAGCAATGAGAAGAGAATGAACTTCATTATACCAAATTTTCCCCCACAATAAAGAAGGGTAGAAAGTATATAATAGAAAAGGGATATCCCAAATCTGCCGATTTAGGACAGTGACAAAACTCTCAATAATTGTGGGCACAGTGGTGCATGCCTGTAGTCCCAGCTACTCAGAAGTCTAAGGCTGGAGGAACCCTTGAACCCAAGAGTTTGAAGATCAGCCTGAATGATATAACAAGACCCTGATTCAACAAACACCAAAATACCTGACAAAACACTCAACTATTAACAAAGACTAATTTTTCAATGTTCCATTAACCACAGAATAATTTAAAACTATATTAAAAAAATCAGATCTACTGCATAATAGAACTACATCTCAATTCATTCAGGAATCTTACAAACTTACATATATAAAATGAATGAGAAAAAAAATTATTAACTGGCATAAGAGAAAAAACAATACCTATTGAACTCATTAATTCAAGGGTACTTACAGAATTATCTCAGTTCAACATTTCTTTTTGAGAATAAGATTTTGAAATCCATAGCAGAGAGATCTACTTTAAGAGAAAGTCACTGATAAAGATTATTAATAAAGGTATAGCTTTTATAACATTTCCTTCAAATTGTGGTTTCTGGTGAGCAATACACCCAAATTAGTTTGTATCAAGCATTTTATATTTCTTTGATATATAGAATTTCAAAACATTGGTAGTTTCCACAAAATCTTTGAAATGTTTGTTAAATTGAAAATTCCTTGGTTGGTTTATTTTTTTCAGTGTTGGGGATCAAACCTAGGGCTTCACATATGCTAGGCAAATGCTCTGCCACTAAGCTACATCCCCAGCCCCAATGTACATTTTTACATGCTGTTAGGACGTAAGCCAACTGAAGACATTTGAATACCGTTCATATTCTTTCCCTGTGCGTTCTTCCATGGCTCTGAATTGAACTGTGAGGATTAAAAGCTTTTCCAAACTCCATTCATAGTAGTTCTCTACACATGCATTCTTGTGTGTGCTAGAAAGGCTGTGAGATTATCAGCTTTCCTGCATTCCTTAGGTAGGATTTCTCCTCAGGATCAGTTCTTTCATTCTTACAAAAGGAACTGGGACAAGAGAGTATTTTCCAACATCCCTTACATCCACAGGGTGTCTGTACAGTATTAAATTCATTCATATATTCATGACTGAAACAACAGAAGACTTTATCACATGTCTTATACTTGTACAATTATTCTTTGCTATGAGTCTTTCCATGTTTATACAAGGAATTTTGACACCTGAAGGCTTTCCCACATTCATTACATTCATAAGGTTTCTCTCCAGTATGAATTTTTTCATGTCTTCGAAAGGAATTAGAACTACTTAAGCCTTTCCCACACTGCTTACATTCATAGGGTTTCTCTCCAGTGTGAGTTCTTTCATGTATTCTAACATAACTGGAACTACTGAAGGCTTTCCCACATTGCTTACATTTATAAGGTCTCTCTCCACTGTGTATTATCATGTGTCTTCGAACACTTTTGAGACAAGTGAATATTTTCCCACATTCCTCACATTCATAAGGTTTCTCTCCAGCATGTGTTCTTACATGCATTCGAATGTAACTTGGACAACTGAAGGCTTTCCCACACTGCTTACATTCATAGGGTTTCTCACCAGAGTGAGTTGTTTCATGATTTCGAACAGAACTGGGACACTTAAAGGCTTTACCACATTGTTTACATTCATAGGGTTTCTCTCCAGTGTGTGTTCTTTCATGTATACGAAATAAACTGGGATAATGAAATGTTTTCCCACATACCTCACATTTATATGGTCCATCTCCACTGTGCATTATCATGTGTCTTCTAACACTCTGGAGATAAGTGAACATTTTCCCACACTGCTTACATTCATAGGGTTTCTCTCCAGTGTGAGTTCTTTCGTGTATTCGAATGTAACTGGAACAGCTGAAAGATTTCCCACATTGCTTACATTCATAGGGTTTCACTCCATTGTGAGTTCTTTCATGTATCTGAACATAACTGGAACTCCTGAAGGCTTTCCCACATTGCTTACATTCATAGAGTTTTAATCCACTGTGAGTTCTTTCATGTATCTGAACATAACTGGAGCTCCTACAGGCTTCTGCATGTTGCTTACATTCATAGGGTTTCTCCCCAGTGTGAGTTATTTCATAGTTTTGAATGAGATTGGTCCAGTTAAAGATTTCATCATGTTCTTCATGTTCATAGGATTTTTCCTGATACTCATATAGTCTATGTCCAAAATCAGATGTGATGTGCCCATTAAGGGATGAATGACCAATGGTCACTTCTCCACATACAGGGCTTTCACATGGTTTTAAAGCAGGAGTTTTCTTTTTCACAATGTGATCTGAAATCTGGCTGAAGATTTCTTCATATGGACTACCTTCTTTACATCCACATAGTCTCTCTATCACTTGACTTCTGCAAAAAATGAGAAGCACATTACTAAAGGTTTGTTTACTAATAATTTTATATTTATTTACAGATACTGAATTTACATTTTTAACATTATCAGTGAAAATATAGGCTTTATGCCCTGCCTCAATCTTCTGAACATGAATGAACTGAACGCTTTGCCAATGGCTAGACCATAACTTCTATGAAAACAGTGACACCCACACTGGATTACTTAATACTGTTTTCAAGTTAACTATTTTGCAAACATATGTATGTCACATTTAAGTTTTAGAAAAAATTTTATAAAAATAAATAAATCTGAAGTTTAATTTCTCATTTTTAAAATTTGCTGTCATTTTAAGATTCTCCAGGGACACTGCTTTCTCTTGCTAGTACAAATTACCTTAGATTTCTTTCTTTTTTTTTTTAAAGAGAGAGAGAGAGAGAGAGAGAGAGAGAGAGAGAGAGAATTTTTTAATATTTATTTTTTATTTTTTGGCAGACACAACATCTTTATTTGTATGTGGTGCTGAGGATGGAACCCAGCGCTGTGCGCATGCCAGGCAAGCACACTACCGCTTAAGCCACATCCGCAGCCCACAAATTACCTTAGATTCCTTCTACAATTTTTGTATTCATTGTCAATGTTCTGGTCTTCCCATTGTATTCCTAAAATACAGACACAGAAAAATCATTATGAGTTGGACATGGTATTGAATGCTTGTAGCCCCAGTTACTCAAGATGCTGAGGTGGGAGAATCACATGAACTCAGGAGTTCAAGACCAGCCTGGGCAACATAAAATACCCCATCTCGAAAATCAGTCAATCAATCAAAAGGAAAAAAAAAGGGAAATAATTGTTATTACAATATTATAAAAACATTATAAAAATGTTGTTTATAATGTTGTCATTACAACTTTATAAAAAAATTATTAGTCTCTATTCATGATACTCTGTGACCATGCTTGACTTGTTCAGCAACATAATTTTTTTCTACATTCCAAATCACCAAGGAGCACTGATGAGCAAAAAATACTTGTTCTCTAATTGATTAAGTGAGGAAAAGACATCACCCTTACCTACAGAGGTCAGGTTCCTGAAGGTTTCTAGCATCACTTCTCTGTAAAGATCCTTTTGGGAATGATCCAGCAAAGCCCACTCCTCCAGGGTGAAGTTCACTGCTACATCCTCAAAGGTCATTAAGTCCTAAAATATCCCACATGTTTAATATAGGAAGGGTAAGATCTACACTGAAATCATAATAGGTTCACATAATGCTGTGGACTCAAAATATTTATTCTATGACTTGGTAATCAGATTTACCCTTTATTCACTCTCACATCCTCCAACACAGCAATTGTGGTGATAGACTTGAACTATGCATAAAGCAATGGCTGAACAGGAACACATCTCTCATTGATGAGTTTATAGAGTAAGATGTGCAGCTTAGATCACCGTTAATGTCTCTTTGAACAGAAGACCTACAGTCCCTGTCATAGCAAAGTGTTGGTGTACTGAAGGGCCTACCATTAGCAGTCCTGAGACTGCATATCCTTAGAACAGTCTCTTTCAATATTCGACCTTTTTATTTGTTCTAATTAGTCATATGACAGTAGAATGCATTTTGATACATCATACATACATTCTTCTGGTATTGACCTTTGATAGCATTCAGAATCTAGATTTTGGGAAAGACCCCACCAATCTAATAAAGAATCATAACTTATGGGAATAAAAACCTGTATGCAGAAACCTCTGTGAAGCATTATAGAGGATAAAAAATATATATAAGAGGATGGGGAGGGAGAACAAGAAAAGAACAAGAACAAAAGAAAATGTGAACTAAACCATATTGATGAATTGCTGAAGTCTGAATTGAATGGGCACAAGTTTGAGAGGTAAAAAGTAGAGTGGGGCCCATTCTTAGGAAGTCCCCCTTCATTTATGAGTTTTACCTCCAGAAACACTACAGTTCTCATTGTGATGGTCAGATTAAAAACTGTTTCCTGCTTTGAGCAGGAAGAAAATAAAAGTAGTCATTTTGAAATATGCCCACAGACATGTGTTCTTAAGTCCAGTCTTCAAAACAATTTCTCAAAGGCCTTATCAACAGGGATGTTACCAGAGCTTTATGTTACTAAGGCAGGCTACTTTATTAAAAAAAAAAAAAAAAAGCGGCAGCTTCTTTTGGCTCAAAGTTCTGAGGATACAAAGTCAAGAGCCTACATCTGATGATGGCCTTCTTGCAAGCAGAGTCTTGAGACAGTGCAGAGCATCACATGGCAAAAGACAAGATGTAGGGGTGTGTGTGTGTGTGTGTGTGTGTGTGTGTGTTTATGTTCTGGTTTCTCTCCCTCTGGTGATAAAACCAAAAGGATTCAATCATGGGGGCTCCACTCTGATTACCTAATCACCTCCAAAAGGCTCTAACTCTAAATACTACAGTGAGGTTAAGTGTCTATCCTCTTAATTCCTAAGGGTAGGGGTTAAATTTCAACACATGAAGCCTTGAGGGACACTCAAACTACATCCAAATCACAGCAAGAGCCAAACCTCTGGGGAAGTGTAACACCCAGCTCCACCCCTCTGTAACCTTCCTGCTCAACTAAGGCATAAGGATGAAGAGTACTTACGGTAGTCACAACCCAGGAACACAAGCATCCTAAAAAATGAGGTCAAAATACATCAGTGCAATGTTCTGCCTTCCGCTACAGTTTACCATGACATGAATGAGGCTCCTGTGTAACAACTGTAGAATAAAACTGATAGAACTGCATGCTTCATACCTTATTTAAGAAGTCTCAGGGGCACACCAACAAATAGGGTAACCTGAATGAAGCGTAAAAATGTCTAGAAACACACCATCTACTGAGACTGGGTCATGAAAAACTACAAAATATGTGTAGACCTACAACTAATAAGGAGGCTGATAAAGTAATCAACCTCAACCCTGTCCCCAACAAATGAAAGTCTGGAACCAAACAGTTTCACTGGAAAATCTACCAAACATTTAAGGAAGAAATGTTATCCAAAAACCCTGAAGGATAACATTTCCAAATTTATCATACAAGACCAAAATTAGGCTAACAACAGCAACAACAACAAAACTACGGTCAACTGTCCCTTATGAATGAATATTGGTGCTGAAATCCTCAAATTCTTATTCAATGGTAGAGTAATCAAAACAATGTGGTGACGGACGGTATAAAGACAGAGATCTAGACCAATGGAATATGACAGAGAGCCTAGAAAGATACCCACGTATCTTTTTTAAAATGGTAGATGACTTTTTTAAAAAATGTTTTTATGAGTGCACTATAGTTAAACATAACAGTGGGGATTATTTTGTTTTTTCAGTTTCTCTCAGTACCAAGGGCTCTGCATTGTCACACACCAGCAAGGCAGGTTCCTAGGAATAAACAACTGGGCCTTCCCTGACTTCCATTTGCAGACTCAACATTGGCCTTAACATGAAGTCACCGGGCATGGAACTCCTCCTTGACCAACACTATTCACTTACTTTTAAGGGAGAAAATACCCAGTGTTTGAGGAATCTATTAAAATCACTTAGGCTTTGTTTATATATATAGGAGGTAAAGAATTCTAAGGCACTTATCCATCATAGCTCAACTGCAAAAGCACAAGTGACTATCCCTTTAGACAATTACAATGTAACTTAATTATCATTTCCATGGCAACAAATTAGCTAGCATTAATTATATTTGAATATTTCTGGATGTTGCCTCTTAAGTCTAAGTACCAGAAAAGAGAACAGTGTTCATTGTCCACTGTCCCAAGCTCCTCACCCAGGAATGGAGACAAACTCAAGTTTTGGTGAGTCCTTGTCATCCACTAATCTACCTACCATACCTTCTGGTGGAATTGTCTTTATTTCTCTGCAGCCACTGTGGAACAGTGATTTTTCCCTATGCTCTGAGATTCTCATCCCTAGCAGCATTCTCAAGGCTAAGTGTTATTATCCCATTTGAAGTCAACCAAAAGATAAGACCAGATCTGGGAAATGTACTACACACAATATGGAGAAGAACAAAGGTTAATAAAAATTTTTAAAAGAAAGGATAAGGCTAGATATTTAATTTTTTTTCTGAAATCACCTCTTTCTTGCTTCTTTGGATATATTTTGTCTTATCACTCAAGTTCCACTGAAAAACTGAGGCTCAAAGAAGTAAATCTTTCCTAAATGACAAGGCTAGGGAGTGTCAGTGCTGGTGTTCAATCGATCCAGCCTACCACACAGGACATTTCCCCTCACCTCCCATCCTGCTGACATGCTCAATATCCACCCTCCAAGGGATAACAGACTTCCCTGCTGTGTGCCCAAAGTGCATTTTCCCTTTCAGGAAAGGAAAGGAAATGGCACCACCTTATTGGGGTGGGTTTTCCTAGTCCTTTGGGATAGTTTTATCCCTTCACAAGGAATCCAGGGGGCAGGAATTATTTCTATCTTGTCCCCTCAGCACCAACATCTGATATTGTTGGTGCTAACAATATGGTGCTAACAAAGTGGGCTAACCAATATGTTTTCAAGGAATAAAGACCTGGTTAGGGAAAAAAAAAGGCTTAACCACATAAATGAGGGTATATCAAGAGACTCCTCCCTGCCATGGGCATCCATCTGCTCCGTTATGAGATATCAACAAGCAGGACCTTTAAGAGGTGAGTAAGCCCTACCCTCATGAATGGATTAATGCATCCATGGATTAATGGATTAATGGGTTATTTTAAACTTAGCCAGTTTGGCTAAGTCTCTCTGGCACTTCCTTTCTCTGGACATGTGATGCCCTGTGCCTATTCCAGCTCTGCCAGCAAACAACCAGATGGCACCTCTCAACTCTGGACTAGAACCATGAACTAAAAATAAGCTTTTCTTTATAAATTACCCAGACTGTGGTGTTGAGTTATGAGCAACTAAAAATGGACTGAGAAACCTAGGAAGAGCTATGCTGAGAAGACAGGGTCGTGGATTTGAGGCCTTGCTTCCAGATATTTAGAAAACTCAGGGGGAATCAGATCCTCTCTGGGGAGAAAGGAGGGAGGGGGACCCCACACACCACAGCTCCTCTGCGGGAGCCCTACACACACGCACGCGCGCGCACACACACACACACACACACACCCCACGCCTCCCGCCGCCACCGTCTGGGCAGACGCAGGGCTGTCCAGAGAGGGTCCCGGCTGCCGGCCCAGCCCCCACGGGGCGGAGGGACCGAGAGCCCAGCGGCGCCAGCCGCGGTCGGCCTCCCGAGCAGAGGCGGAGAACACGGGTCCCCGCTGCGGGTTCCGCGGGTCCAGCCGGCCCCTCCTTCCCCCTCCGCCTCCCACACTCACCATTTCTCTGCTTCCGAGGATTCGCGGCGTCCTGCAGACTGCTCCTGAGGTCAGCGGAGGTCACAGCGCAACAAAGGCTGAGCCGCTAGGCGCCTCTCCCGGGAGCGGTGGCCAGACCCCTACTGCGGCTGCGCATAAACGATCCCCCAAGGTTCAGGCCGTCTCCCCAGCCTCTTGCCGGCGCTCCTGATTGGACAGTTCGTACAGCCCCGCCCCAGAGGCCCTGATTGACTAGTGATCCAGGACCCGCCCCGGACCCTCAAGAGACAGCGACCCTTACGTGTCTGAGTGGAGCCCAAGTGACAGATTCCAGCCACAGCCCTTGCTAGCCCAGGTGGCCTTCTGGGGCACAAGCCTGGCCTCACCCCGGGAAAAGCAGAACTCGTTCCTCCTTTCCAGAGCTGGCGCCTGCTTCTTACTGAACTCTGTGGGTCTTTCCCGCTTCTCGTCCTGGAAATGGGGTCACAAGCATTGAATAAATAACTTTCCTTTTCAAACAGTCTGACTAGACCCTTCTTGAAGTCACTTGAGGCTCTCTCAATCCCTCTATTTAAAGTTATCGATTTGAGACTTTCTTCGAGAATAGACTGTGGTATCTTGGGTGAGTACCCTGTCCATTTTATTTGCTTCTGTTCTTTCTAACCAGGTCACACCATCTGCTCACACAGAATACACACAGAGCACACACAGAATACTACAGCAGTCCTCCTTTACCCGCAGGAGATACATTCCAAGAACTCTAGTGGATGTCCTAAATCTCAGTATCAAACCCCATATATACTATGTTTTTCTCTATATGTGCACGCTGTGATAAAGTTTAATTTGTAAATTAGGTACAGTAAGAGATAAAAACAATAAGACAATAACAAAATTTTACATTATAATGTAATAAAGGTTATGTGAAGGTGATTCCTTTCTTTCTCTAGCTTGTTATACTCTACTCCGCCTATAAATTACCCAGACTGTGGTGTTGAGTTATGAGCAACTAAAAATGGACTGAGAAACCTAGGAAGAGCTATGCTGAGAAGACAGGGTCGTGGATTTGAGGCCTTGCTTCCAGATATTTAGAAAACTCAGGGGGAATCAGATCCTCTCTGGGGAGAAAGGAGGGAGGGGGACCCCACACACCACAGCTCCTCTGCGGGAGCCCTACACACACGCACTTCTTGGGATGACACGAGATGGTACAACGCATGCGTGATGAGATGAAGTGAGGTGAATCACATAGGCATTGTGAGCTAAGTTAAGCTACTATCAATTCACTGTCTGAGCTGGTTCAGTGATCAAGATAGAAAAGTTCAGGCTAGATGTGTAGCTTAGAGTGCTTGCCTTGAATGTGCAAAGTCCTGGGCGCCACGTCTAGCACTGAGAAAGAGAAAGGGTTTGAGGAGGGGCAGAAGGAGAGAGAATCATCTGCCTCTAGTGATCCTGTATCATTTTCCTCTTAATATTTTTTTGTCCCAAGTTTAACCAAGAATAACCAAAATCTTGGAAAGCAGAAGTGCTCTTAAAGAGGACTTCTATATTGTATCTTCCTTCATTCCAGGTCCCAGGTTCATCCCTGGAGAAATGAGACTGCTTTTGTGTGTTAATAAAATACACACAGCTCAAGGACGGAGGCTAGTCAGTTCACCAGGAAAGTCCATGGAGTGGAACTTCTTAGTTGTTTAACTTAGTTGTTTTTAATTGTCAAAGAAGGTTGGAAATTTGAGCCTACTCTCTAGATCTCTGAGGATGGAGCCAATCCCCAGTGACAGATGATTTAATCAATCATGCCTACAGAATGAAACTTGCATAAAACTCCTAAATGATGGGGCGTGGAGAACCTCTGTGTTGGTGAACACATAGAGATGCTGGAAGGTTGACACCCCCAAATAGGACTTGGAAGTTCCACATATCCCCTTCTCCCATACCTTGCCCTACGCACCCCTCCCATTTAGCTATTCCTGGGTCGTATCTTTTATAAAGCATTGATAATAGTAAGGGAAGTGTTTTCTTGGGTCCTGTGGATCATTCTAGCAAATTATCAAGCACAAAGTGAGGAAGAGAGTGTGGGAACCTGACTTTGTAGCCAAGATGGAAAGAAGTGCGGGTTCTCTGAGCACCCAATTTTTCTGACACATTTCTCAAGAGTGCCCCACTTGTGGGACTGAACCCTTAAACCTGTGGTTCATTGAATAATGACTGTAGAGAATGATGGGTCTGAGTTTACAGTTGATTCTCCACGAGTGAGCATTGGCTAGGAGAAGCTACCAAGTGACATCTTTATGGAACGATGACCCTGCAGGGCAGCAAGGTAGAGAAGCCTTCATATTGAGTATTACTTCAATTAGTGTTTGCCTGGAAGGCTAGATTTATAGATATATGTACCTATACTGATTCATAGGTAGTAGCTATCCATCCAGCAGATGACTTGGAAGGAGCCAGATTTTAGGACTGATAACAAAGAGCTATTGCACCAAGAATGTGAGAACAATTTGCTCCCAGTGAAGGATCACTGCAGAAGTGCTCTCAATAATCAAGTGGCAATAGACCCCTTATCTGGTTATCAGTAGGTCTCATCTCAGTGTAGGGGTAAAAAAAAATAAGATTAAGTTTTCCCTGTTGTCTAAGAGAAAGGAACATTCCCCCCCCCCCGCTTTTTCTTAGAACTTATATCTGTAAATTCTTCCTCTGTCCTTCAATATATACATGAATCTTTTAACAAGCTAATAAGCCTCTTGCCAGCATTAGAACTCAGGAATGTTTTTCTTAAGACTCTGGGAGCCACTTGTTTGAAATGTAAACATCCAAAGAAGATAGGGCCCTATCTTCCATGGGAGGTTAGCTTAAGTGCTTTCTTTGTCTTAACTATAACTGTTGCTTGTTGTGGAGAGTCAATGTTTAAATGCAACTAACCAAAACAGATGGCCACCCTAATTACCAGGTAAACTTAGGATGAAAGAATGTTAAACAATTCATGCTATCAAGTCCTTTCCCATGAAGACAAGTTCTGGTCTATCTTGAGAAAATGTAGTAATGGATTATATCTGCTGATTTAATTTAAAAGACAGAGTATCTTTTTGTCTTTGCCCTGCTGAGCCACACAGGGATGACATCAGGAATGGAGCACGAGATGGGTGATCCCTCACCAAGGCTGGTCTGGATGCTGCCATTGCCAAATGCTTTACCAACTAATTGTAGAGACCAGTGCTGATCCCGGAATACAACAACCTTGGTGCAAGGTTGATTGTTTGGATGCCTACTACCATAGAAGGGGCTTGGAATTTAAATGTGTCCTGAATATGGATTTATCTTTCCTACCAACCAAGAATCATGTTAGTTAGCTTTCCAGGACTATGACCAAATAGCTGAGATGAACAATTTATAAGGAGGAAAGCTTTATTTTGGCTCACAGTTTCGGAGGTTTCAGTCCATGGACTATTGGTGGCGCAGTACATCATGGCAGGAGAGCAAAAAAGAGGAGACCTGTTTATTTCATGATGGTCAGGTAGAAGAAAGAAAGAGAGAGGGGGAAGGAAGGAAAGAAGGAAGGAGAGAAGGGAGGGAGGGAGGGAGGGAGAAGCTGAAATCTCAAAATCCCCTTAAAGGCACCCCCACCCCAGTGACCTAACTTCCTTCCACTGTGCTTCACCACCCAAAGGTGCCACACTTCCCAATAGTGCCATTGCCTGGGGAACAAGCCATCAAAACAGGAACCTTTGGGGGACATTTAAGATTCAAATTATATCATATTATATCAATTAGTTATACATAGTCTTTTAAGAGTTTTATACCCCTGAGATTCGCTTACTTCATCATGTACTCTATCAAGAAAACAGTGAAGTGGCACCTGCAAAATTCAATATGACTTATTTTTCTAGCTCTATGGTGAGTTACATATGTGGGTCATGCCTCCCACTGTGAAAAGCTATAAAGAATAAGAAAATATAAAACTCATGTTCTTGTAAATATTGACGACTTGGGAAGGAAATGAAATGTTCTCAGGCCAGTATTTGGATAGAGACAGGAGCTCAGGAGTTAAACAGAGTCAGCTTTAACCAGGAATGAGCTGATGTAAATGAGCCTACATTTCAGTTTCCAAGGTCTGTAGAGTACAGGAAATGAACAAACCCTGACACAGACAGATTGGAAAGTGTCAGTAGAGATCTTCCTCCCCATAAAGCAAGGAATCATCAATGCAAGAGTACACTAGGAGCAAGGAATTCTGCTATAAGGGGAATTCAAAGAAAAATGATGATCAAGTTTCTGCACTGAGTTGAGGAAGGAATTACTTCTAGAGAGAATTTGGAACTATAAATGCAGGTTTCCAGAAGGAAATAATGGTTTCTTGGGCACCCAAAAATCTTAAAAGTAATTTAAGTTATCTCAGATTCATCCTGTCCTTCAGGGAGACTGGCTGAAGCACAAACAAATCTCTCGGAGAAATCCATCTTTAAATCAGATCTCAAATATCATAATGAACAGGGAAAAGTTTAAAACTCTTCTCTAACACAAGGCGCCCACTTTTATTCAACATAGTACTTGAAGTCCTAGCTAGAGCAATTATACAAAAGAAACAAAGTCACCCAAATTGAAAAGGAGGTAATCAAATTTCCTTAATTGTAGACAACATAATGTTATGTATAGAAAAACCTAAAATCTCCACCCAAAAGTCAGATCTGTTCAATAAATTCAGGAAAGTTGCAGGATACAAAATGAATATGCAAAAATCAGTAGCCTTTTTGTATGCCAATAGTAAATTATCTGAAAAGAAATTTTAAAATTTTTATTTACAATAGCTAATGAAAAAGTACCTAGAACTAGTCAGCCATGCATGCAAAAAATCTCTATAATGAAAACCATACAACACTGATGAAAGAAATTGAAGAGGACACAAAAAAAATAGAAAAATATTCTCTGTGTTTACGGATTCAAAGAATTAATATTGTTAAATTGTCCATACTGTCCAAAGAAATATACAGACTCAATGCATTTTCTATCAAAGCGCCAATGACATTCTTCACAGAAATAGAAAAACATTCCTAAAATTCATACAGAACCAAAAATAAAATTCTCAAATAACTAAAGCAATCCTGAACACAAAGAAGAAAAGTGAAAGAATTACAATACCAGATTTTAAAATATACTACAAAGCTGTGGAAACAAAAAAAAAAAAAAAGCATGTTACTGACATTAAAAAAAACTTCATAGATAACCCAGAAATAAATCCATATATTTACAGCCAACTTATTTTTACAAAGGTGCCAAACGCGTACTAGGGAAGACAGTCTCTTCAATAAATGGTGCTAGGGAAATTGATATCCATAAGCATAATAATTAAACCAGACTGCTCACCATATACATAAATCAACACATGGATTAGAGACTTAATGTAAGATATGAAACTAGAAGAAAACATAGGGGACTACCTCTGGACATTGGCTTGGGCAAAGATTTTTTTTTTTAAATAGACCTCAAAAGGCAATAAAAGCAAGGAAGTAAATGGCATTATCTACACATCAAAGAAATAATCAACAGAGTAAAGACAATTTTCAGAAAGGAAGGAATATTTGAAAACTGTTCATCCATCAAGGGATTAATATCTAGAAAAACTTAAGGAACTCAAACAACTAAAAAAAAGTTTTCATCAGTTACCAAACTACAGATACATAGGAGCAATTAGTTCCAAAGTTCTGCAGCACAACAGGAAAACTAAAGTCTACAATAATATCTTAAACATTTCAATGTAACTAGAGGAGAATTTGAAGATTTCCAACAAATAGAAATGATGGTATTTGAAGAGATGAAGTGCTTTTACCATGATTTGACCATGTCTAATCTGTTTGTGTCTGAACATAAATTTAAATTTCCACAGGATTTTTATGTACATTTGTTGTAGGGACAAACAAGGCAAGACACCAAATACAGCAGGAAACAGTTTTATTTGGCTGCAGCCAGGTTCAGAGGGCACAGCTTTTGCTGTAATCAGTCAATCCCCTGAACCCTGAGTTCAGGTAGTTTCAGAGTTTTATATCCAGCACGTAAGGGGAGGGGCTCAGAAGTTCACAGTCTGCAGAAGTTCACATAAAAGTAGCTTTTTCTTTCACTGTTCTGGGCATGTTAACTCTTCAAGGACAACACCTGAGATGGGGAGAGCTTCTTCTCCCCTTTCTTTCCTCCCCCTGCCAGCTGTTACCATGGAGCCTAATTGTAACTTATCTTAAAAATGTAAACATCTCTGTGAAGCCCAGCTCAAGGCCAGAGGCCTTGTTTGCAGAGTTCTACAAAGTACTGTACTGGATATGTTTGTGAAAAACTAGTAAGGGGGTGTCCAGCACCTGGAGTGGCCAAGTAAAACAGGGCAACACGAAAATAGGAAGTTTATCTACATTGGACTCTTTTGCAGACAGTCCTAAAATTAGCCATGGTGAAGAGGGCTTTTCTGTGGAGAAAGGGGGTGCCACTTCACATTCAGTCCCAGAATCACATGCAAAACAATGTCAATTTAAAAGTTTTTAAAAAGAAAATCTCTGCCTTTTCTCTACCACCTACTCCTCAATAGCCAATGCTCAAAGCAGAAACAAATCTTTCTTATGACTCAATCTCTTTCAAAGTCAGTAAGCAATTGTATTGCCAAGCTATTTCATCTGGCACAATTATCTTTCTTTTCCTTCACAGGTCTTTAGCAATAAAGAGATGGTTTATGAAAAAAACAGACATAGTATACTACTCAATATACAATGTCTGGAATACATATACAATATGTATTCAGAGAGTGGCTTTTTTGACTCTTGCCATACAGCAGCAGGGACAACAACCTAATATTCAGCAATAAAGTTTTGTTTCCTATTTCAATATGAATAATGTATAATCCAAGTGTATGTGTGTGATGATTTCCACATTCTTTAAAAAATTATATAATCATAGGCCTGGGTCACAGATGGCAGTTTACAGATATAGTCAGTTTCAAGGAACAATATTGAGTACTGCTAAAATTAAGATTAGCCTCCAACCCCATATCAGATCCCAAACTACCTCAAAATGGATCAAAGACCTATGTGTAAGAGCTAAAACTATAAAAATCCTATTAGATGACTTTAGGTGTTCATGAAGTTAGTTTCTTACACAAATGGCATCAAAAGCACAGACAACCAAAAAAAAAAAAATAGATCAATTGATATCATCAAAATCAAAATCCTTTGGGCTGAAAAAAAAAAAAACCAAAACAAAGTAAAAAGACAACCTGTAGAATGTGAGCAAATTTTTTTTAAAGAGAGAGAGAGAGAATTTATTTATTTTTAAGTTTTCAGTGGACACAACATCTTTATTTTATTTTTATGTGGTACTGAGGATCGAACCCAGCGCACCTTGCATGGCAAGCGAGTGCGCTACCGCTTGAGCCACATCCCCAGCCCGTGAGCAAATATTTGAAAATCACATATCTGATAACAGACTTGTTAACTAGAAAATACAAACATTCTTGCAATTCAACAAAAAGAAAAAACAATCCTATTAAAGATGGTTATGTAGAAAAATATTCCCTTAAAAAGATATAGAAAGGTGCAAAAGCACATAATAAGATGCACAACATCCTTATTCATTAGGGAAATGCAAATCAAAACCACAGTGAGATACCGCTTCACACCTGATAAGATGGCTGGTGAAAAAGAAAGATAACAACAAGAATTGGCAAGGTTGAAAAGAAATTGGAACCCTAGGGCATTGCTAGTGGTAACGTAAAATGGTGCAGACTTTGGGATATAGTCTAGCAGTTTCTAAGTTAAACACAGAGATGCCATTTGGTCCAGGAATTCTACCCCTAAGTATATATTCAAGGAATGTAAAAACATATATTCCAACAAAAACTTATACATAATCATGTGTAGCAGCATTATTAAAAAGAGCAAAAAAAAATTAGAAATGCTGAAATATCCATCAATGATGAATGGATAAACAGAGTGTATTATATCCGTACAATGGAAGATCATTTGATTAAAGGGAATGAAGACTGACACATGCTACAACATGGGAGAACCTCGGAAATATTATGCTCAGTAAAATAATCCAGTTGAAAAGACTGTGATTTAATTTATGAGTCATAGTAAATGTCTGGGATGAACAAATTGGTACAGAAAGTAGATTGGTGGCTGCCTGGGGCTGAGGACAAAGGGATTAGGAGAAATGGGGAGTGACTGCTAATGGTGAGTTTCTTTTTGGGGGGTGATGAAATTTTTCTAAAATAGTTTGTGGTGCAGGTTGCCTAATTCCAAATGTACTAAAACCGTTGAAATATGCACTTTAATGGATAAACCATATGGAATTTGAATTATATCCTGATAAATCTGTCACATCTCAATAAAAACAGAACTAATATAAGAACTCATAAAGATGAAGAAAAGTTTTAAATATTTATTGAGCAACACCTATGTGATATACACAACTCTTTACACCAGTCTTAAAAAGTACATATATATTATTATTATTATTATTATTATTATTATTATTATTATTGTGTGTGTGTGTGTGTGTGGTGCTGGGGATTGAACCCAGGGCCTTGTGCATGTGAGGCAAGCACTCTACCAACTGAGCTACATCCCCAGCCCCAAAGTACCTCTTATTAACTCCATTTATAGATAAGGGCATGATCCTCTTTGTACTGAATTCTCCCAACACTTCGACGCTGGCTACTCAGGTGCTTGAGGAATAAAATTTCCTGAGGAAGGTCTTCTTCATGGCGTTCTTCAGCTCCTTGTTCCTTAAGCTAAAGATGATGGGGCTGAGAAAGGGTGTGAGGACCGTGTAGGTGGTGGCCATGAGGGTATCGCCTTCCTGAGAGTGGGGACCCTTGGGCTTGAGGTAGATGACAGAGGCAAAGCCGTAGTGCACGATCACCACAATAAGGTGGGAGGCACAGGTGGAGAAGGCCTTGTGCCGCCCCTCAGCAGATGGTATTCTCAAGATGGCAGCCACGATGAAGGCATAGGAGAGGAGGATGAGGAGGAAGCAGCCCAGCAGGGCCGTGATGCACACCAGGCCCACACCAAGGGCAGTAGTTGGTACATTATTCCCACAGGCCAACTTCAACAGAGGTGGCACATGACATAAGAAATGCTGGATCTCATTGGGTCCACAGAAAGTGAGGTGGAAAATAGATGTTGTCACCACCAGTCCCACCGCCAAGCCACCCGCCCAGGACCAGGCCACCAGGCAGGCACAGGCACGGGGGCTCATGAGCACGTTGTAGCGCAGCGGGTGGCCGATGGCCACATAGCGGTCATAGCCCATGACGGTGAGCAGCAAGGAGTGGGTGAAGCCAAATGTGAAGGAGAAGAACATCTGGCTGGCACAGGCCAGGAAGGCGATGGAGCGGTGGGCGGAGAGCAGGTCAGCCAGCATGCGGGGGATGATGGCCAAGGTGTAGAGGATCTCGGAGATGGAGAGGGCGCACAGGAAGAGGTACATGGGGGTGTGGAGGCTGCGCTCGCCCCAGATGGTGGCCATGATGAGCAGGTTGCCCAGCAGCGTGAAGAGGTACATGAGCAGGAAGAGCAGGAAGAAGACCGGCAGAAGCTGCTGTGGGAAGGTGGAGAAGCCGATGAGGATGAACTCAGACGCCCAGGTGTAGTTTAGCCCCGGCATTGTGGTTGCACCTGGGGGAGGAGAGAGGGAAGAAAAAGCCGTGGATAGGAGCACAGGGTCTTTAACGGGTCCTACCTGGGGAGACTTCCTGAAGAGGGTAATTCGCCCATCTAAGCCACAGTTAGTCATTATTTTTTAAATTTGTTGAGGCTTAAGTATGATTATACATCTTGCCAGGTGCAGTGGGGCACACCTGTAATCCCAGCAGCTCTGGAGCTGAGACAGGAGGATCTTGAGTTCAAAGCCAGCCTCAGCAATTTAGCGAAGCCCTAAGCAACTCAGTGAGACTCTGTCTCTAAATAAAATACAAAATAGAGCTGGCGATGTGGCACAGTGGTCAAGTGCCCCTGAGTTCAATCCCTGGTACTGCCCTCCCCCCAAAAAGATCATACATACAGTGCTTGTACAGGTCCTAGTAAGGATTCAACACATAAGAACTGCTACTGATAATAATTATTACACGATTATTACTATGTTAGCCTCATACACTCCTATCCCACCATGCATTTCTTTGTTCCAGTTTCTCTACCCTTCCCCCCATCATTATGAGTACAAATCCCACAAGGGTTAAGACAAAGTCACTCTCTAATTGCCCCCATTAGTTGGAAGTCATCTCTTCCCTGTGTCACAGAAAGGATGTAGGGTCTGTTTAATTCTCGACACCACTGCTTACTAGCTGTGAGACTTGGAACAGGTTGCTTGCCCTCTCTGAGACTCATTACTCACCTGGAAAATGAACTAATAGTCTTTATCTCAGAGCCATTACTTAAGTTGATGCTTAAATGAGTTGATGCACAAGAAGCACTTAGCTGTCATCACCGCCGTTTGGTATAACTTGTGAGTTGCCCAAAAGGATGGCATCACCACGGAGTCATGTTGTCTGGCCCCAGCGGAGCCCTCTATCTCCAGGCACTTGCCAATATTATTCTCTGAGTCTCCTCCCCTCTCCCTATCCTTGAACTTCCCATCCTCAGCCTCCTGCTTAGTGCAGAAACAAAACAAGACTCAGTGATGGGTTCTCTTACGATAGGTGGGTTCTCAGGAAGAGAGGAAAAAGAAACCCTCAGTGGATGGACACTCCCATCATTGAGCATGACTAGCCACGCTTGTCCCTCTAGATAGATGAACAAAATCTCCAGCATATCCTTATAACAGGTCAACTAGAATAAAAACGTAGTCAATTTAAATGTCAACAGATTTAAAGACTTACACAATGTGCCCACAATTGATTTATGGATAGATTGCTTAACCAAAAAAAAAAAAATTCTGAACCCCAAATATCAAATGATTATCATGGGATTGGATCTTCAAAGAAGCTTGCCTGAGCACCTGCTTCCCAGAAAATCAGAGACCTCAATCTTCTGCATCACTCATCTTCTCTTCTCTGAGAAGAAAGGGGCACCCACACTCTGCCTTTGGGGTATGTACATTTTACTGTCTTTAAATAATAAATCTTTGCTTGTACCTTGCTTTTGATGTATCCTGGGATTCTTTTCAGCTAAGGAAGTCAAGAACAAGCCCAGGCTGAATTGAGGTCCTATTGCCTACCCCTCAAGGGGTGGGGGGCTCTTTGGACCCTGTTCAATGGCACTCCATCTCCTTCCCTGAGCAGCAACAAGTAATATCTGTTCTCAGTGAGGGAAGTTCCGCATCCTGCACCCACTCTAACAGGATTCCTTCTCTCTGCTATGGCTCCTCTCCTTCTCTCTTTTCTCCAGGCTGCAAACAGACCTGATGCAAAATACAAAATTTATTTTAAAATGCAAAATGGATTGACACGTGGATAGACAAAAAGCAGTCCACTCATACAATGGAATATCATGCAGCACTATGAAGGGGAGGAGCATGATCCGTGCTACAATGTGGAGGACCCTTGAAAATATGACGATAAGGGAAAGAAATCAGACACAAAAATTCCATGGAGTATGTGACTCTATTTATTTGAGATGTCCAGAATAGGTAAATCAGCAGGGAAAGAAAGCAGATTTGTGATTGGCAAGGAATGAGGGCAGGGTAGAATAGGGAGTGACTAACAGTGGGTATGAGTTGTGAAAGTGCCTTGGAACTAAATAGAGGTGGGGGTTGTTCAACACTGTGAATGTACTAACTGCCAAAGAATTGTAGGCTTCGTATGAATGAGTGTGTATGTGGGGTGTGTGTGTGTGTGTGTGTGTGGCACTGGGGATTGGACCCAGGCCACTGAGCTACATCCCAAGCCAGCCCTGTCCACTCCCCCCTTTTATTTTTACTTTGAGGCAGAATCTTGCAAAGTTACCTGGGCTGACCTCCATCCTCCTGCCTCAATCTCACAAGTCACTGAGATTATAGGTGTGTGCCACCCTATTCAGCTGAATTTTACATTTTAAAATGCTTAATAATTAACTTTATGTTCAATGAATTTCACCTGAATTTTTAAAATGAACTACATACTGCAACAAGATGAACCCTGAAAACATACTAACTGAAAGAATCCAGACAAAAAGGATCTGATTCTTAATAGGAAAAGTCCAGAACAGACAAGTTCATAGAGACAGAGAGAGTCCACATTACCAGAGCCTGGTGCATGGGGAAGGAGAAGTGGGGGCTACTGGTATCTTCTGGAGTGATGAAAATATTTTAGAACTAGAGAGAGGTGATGATTGCACATTGCGAATGTTTTAGATGCCACTGAATTTGTGCCCTTGGAAATGGTGAATTCTATGTTGTGTGAAATTTACATCAAAATATTTAAAAGCAAAATGGGCCTCCCTCAGTCTACTCCTGACTCTCCTCTGTGTTCACTGCCCAGCCTGTCCACAGCAAGGAAGAAGGGTCTCAAGGTGCTGCTGGCTGATCCAGGGCTAAGGGACGGGTACCCACTCCTCTAACTGGGCTCAGCTTCCCTTCTCCTGCTCAGGGCAGCCTGAGCCTCAACCTGGCGCGTTTGAGAGCAGTGCGGGAGGCTCCGCTGGAAAGCTCTCCTCGGGGTGGGCAGCCCCCTGTGTCTGCAGATTGGGGCACGGTGCCAGAGATCTCATACCCACTCCTCCACATACCTGCCTCCAACTTCCCACTATCACTTGCGCAGGCGCTGTAGGCTCCGTTACTTAAACCAAACATGCACAAAGTGTGTGCGTGCACACAAGCTGTGTTCAGACCCGAGCTTTTACACAGATGTCTAGAACCCGCCCGTGGAGATGGATGCACAATTGCAGAGTCCATAAGTCTGCACCCTGGGGTGGAACACTAATATGCACACTCACAGTACGGCACAGCAGAAGCATGCGGGCGATGGGCGAGCGCCGGTCGGTGTCCCTCACTCGCAAATTTCACCCTACGACCTGCGTGGACAAGTGCACAGTGATCGTGGGTGCAGGACTCTGGGATGAGGACCCTCCCCGCCGGGCCCTGCTCGCCTGGAGCCTCCTTCGTCTGCCTTTAGGTCCAAGATCCTCCTCCCACCCCAAAACTCCGTTCACCCTCAGCCCTTTCCCGGATCCCTCGCTTCAGTCACCTCCCCAGAAGACAGCCTGGGACAAACACTCGTGGAGTAGCGGGGAGGTGGGGGACACCCGGCCGGCCGCGCCCGCACAGCAAGCCTGGAAAGGGGAGTGGGCAGGGCGAGAGGCTGCGTCCTCGCTTTATCCCTGTGGTCTCCAGCGTCGCCTTCCAAAAGAATCTCAGGGGATCCCAGGGCGGGGTGCACTCCCGCCCCCCAGGACCCTGCGCACCAGTCCCCTGTGCTCAGCTTTGAGTCTGGTTCTTCTGAGGCCCCAGATGGGACTGTTAGGCCGACGGATGGGAGTGACAAAGTGCCCAAGTTTGGACAGGATTGAAATAGGTCCTGGGGCAGAGAAGGAATTTTAAAATGAGGCCTGGACCCGCCCCTTGTCCTCCAACCCCGGGCTCCTTCCCTCCCTGGGAAGGACTAGAGTGTGCAAACCCTCTCCCAGAGGAGGCCCAAACTTCCAAACCGCTTCCTTTGACTTTCCCTGGCTCCATGGTTCTGGATCAGGAACCAGGCAAGGGCCCGCCGGGTCAGGAAGTCCAGGGTCGGACTACTGAGTCTATAAAGGTGGCAGGGACTTGGCTGAGCCAGGCCTGTGGGAAGCACAAGTGGCCAGAGCAGGACTCTCAGGTGCTACCACGCAGTGCAGGGCAGGACTGGAGAGGAGAGGAGGACACAGTGCCAGGCCTGATCCTGTAGCCTGGAAGCTTGGGTGGGATTTCCTTGACTTCTGGGCTTGTCTGGTTCTTGGACCAAAACGGAGCTCAAGTGTTTAGAGGACTGCCAAAGCCTGCTGGTTGCTGTGTAAGGTGATGGTGACACTTGTAACCTGGAAGGCAGCATGAGACCTGCATTTGATTGTTAGGTTTGTCATAGGAAATAACCACAAACTACTGTAAAACAATTGAATTCATCCTGTTCTGGGGCCCAAAATCCCAAACCAAGGTGCTGGCTTCCCTCTGGGGTCTCCGAGGAGGAATGACTCCCAACTTGTCCCCTGGCTTCTGCCAGCAACCTTTGGCAGCTTCTTGCTTTGTGGACAGATGGCTCAACATCTGTCTCTGTGTTCATATTGCATTCCTCCCTGTCCCTTGTCCCCTTATAGGCCCACCCTCAACCCAGGAGAGTTTCATCTCAAGATCTCTACTAAGAACACCCACAAAGCCTGCATTTACAAAGGAGGCCATATTCTGAGGTTCCAGATGGACATGAGTTTCCTGGAGGACCCTACACAGCCCATTAGAGCCCCCTTCCTACTCTCCTTGCTTCATCTCTCACCCTAGGTTCCTGCTGAACAAACCAGATTACAATCTTCCTCTGCTTAGAACCTTCCATGGCTCCACGTGCCCATGCAGTCCACAAGTTACTGTCTGCTCCTTCTTAACCTCTCTGATTTTCTCTCTAGACTCTCTTCTCCAATTCCAGCAACCCCCAACTTTTAACCTCTATTCTAAAATGAGTCTAGAGCATTTTTAAGTCCTTGTATGGGCCAGGCTTTCTCTCACTTCGACCCCTGTGCCTCCGCTGTTCCCTGCACCCAAGTGCCTCTGTCAACTGGTCTCAGGTTGCATGTCACGTCCTCCAGGAAGTCTTCCAAGATTTCCCCACTCTGCCTGGGTCAGGTGCCCCTCTGCCTCCTAGTACCCTTAGAAGTCCCCTGTCTCACAGTGTTGTCATTGCCTGGTTATGAGTCCCTAGCTCCCACTCAACTGTTACGTCCTAGTATCCGGGAGAGCATCTTCCTGGGTCCATACTGAGTTTCCAATCCCTGGAATGGTCTCTGTGTATAGGAAATATTCAGTAAGAATATAATGTGGGCACGATGCTGTGAGAGCCCATGGGTCAGGAGGATGAACGGGGAGGTGGCCCTTGTGCCGAATTTTATTTTATTTTTTAAAGTTGGAGACAGGATCTGCTAAGTTGCTTGGGACCCCACTTAGTTGCTGAGACTGGCCTTGAACTTGCGATCCTCCTGTCTCAACCTCCTGTGTCGTTGGGATTTCAGGCATGCACCACTACGCCTTCTTGTGCTGAATTTTAAAGAATGAGCAAGAGGTACTGAGAATCCAGTACCAGGGAGGGTGTCCCAGGCATGCAACAGAAGAAACAGTAGAACTGGCATGAGCAAAAGCATAGAGAAGCACCCAGAATGGACTTGGGTAGGCTGGGAAGTCAGCTGGGGCCAGACCGTGAAGGGCTGTTAGGTAGCTTAGAATAATCACTCTGGGACTGTGAAGGGGAGGACAGATGATGATGGGTTTGTGCCGCAGTCTGGCTGGGCACACAATCACGAGCCACCACACAGCTTGTAGATTCAAACAGCAACTCTTTATTCCCGAACTCACACCAGCCGTCTACAATCACGTTCTGGGGAAATCCACGTTCTCTGCCCAAATCCACTCCCACTGGGCTTCTGTCTCCCAAAAAATACTGTCTGAATCCCGTGAGAACTCAAGGGGAACTCAGGCAGCAGGATACGCCCTATTCCCAGCAGGAATAACCTTAAACCTGGAACCACCCTAAACCCGGATCCGCCTTGGTCCTTGAGCAAGGTCACATACATGCAATGTCACTGCAAAATGTCCTATTTCCATGAGTCCTTCCACTAAGCAACATGGGGTACTCTGGCAAGGAAATTGTCATACCTACTTGGCTAATGGCTCCCAGCAGGTTTGGAGTAAAAGACAGGAAGGGTCTGGAGACTGCCACCTCGGGAGGGCAATGCCAGCAGGAGCTGAGGACCCAGCAAACGGTTTTCTCTAAGTTCCATCCTCCCAGAAGAGCAGAATACTTAGAATTTGCAGGAATTAGACTGGGTCCCCAGATATTCTTTCATAAGGCATTTTCTTGGCACAGCCTAAGCCAGGAAAGGACATCAGAGGGACAATCAGCCAAGAGATGGAGCCAGGACATAGGAAAAGAAAGCTTTGTTGCTGCACATCTGCACTGGGTTTGATTCAGTGGATGAACAATACGTTTAAGTCATCTCACTCTCTGCACGTGCATCAGCCCCTACTGTGCACAGAACCTGTGTCCAGGAGAAAGACAGAAGGTGGATCAGACCCATCTGTCGTTCAAGAAAAAACCCCACCTCCTTCCCTTCACTGCACCCTGCCCTTGATTTAGGGAGAGAAAAGCCCTCTTTGTTTAATCTGATGCCAAATAGGAGAAATCTGGCAGATGTTCTTTAATGGTTTTGGTAATTTAATTGTGGATGGTTTCTTTTTATGTATCCTCTTACCTGCAGGGGCTCCGGAGAAGGAAAGGGGGCGATGACTACCTCAGGACTCTGACATCTTTATCACCGTTATCTTGCAGTATCTGGACAACGTATGATTAATAGCCCTTCCTTGTCCAGCAGCCCTCAGAGGTAGAATTGAGTCCTAATCATCTTTCATCTCTAGCACATAGCCCATGGTCCGTAAGTATTTATAGAGTAAATTTATTTATAGGGTAAATTTAAGTATTTATAGAGTAAATTTGTGGACTCAGTCTGAAGCACCCTTCCATGCCTAGGTCAATGTCTTGCTCAAATGGTCTCCTCTTTCTGAGATCAGCATCTACTTGGCAATAAACAGAAGCAGGAAACCTCATGCTTGATCTGGTCCTTGATGGTGGGGAGAAGAGAGGGCGGCCCCACTAGCTGCTTCCTATGGCAGAGATGACTCCCCTGGAACCTCAAGCCTGTGCATGAGATATCTTACCTCCCACTCAGAGGAGGCCCAGCCCCAGCTGTCACCCATTCAACAGATGTGTCTGGAACATCTGGGCACATCCCTGAGCCAGGAGCTGGAGACCCACAATGGCCAGGGCAGACATGATACCTGCTCTTGTGGACTTTATAGTGGAGGGAGAAGGTGGAGGGGGAGTAACTGAATTTCACACGAGAGAGTGGGGAGAGGAACGCAGTGACACAAACACTGGACAACCTCTCCCTCAGAGATAAGGGCAGGCTGGTGGGGAAGGGCTTCATGGAGGAGGTGGCATTTCAGCGGACACATTCTTCTCCAGGGCTGGAGGGAGAAGAAAGGCTGGGCCAGGTAGAGGGGAGAGCATGTGCACAGGACCTGAGGTAGGAAGATGATTACCCACCCAAGGAAAAAGAAAAGATGATAGACAGGGTGCGCGGGCAGTGAGGAGCAGGGAGTAGCTCAAGATGCCGGAAAGGACAAACAGGGGTTCAAATTCAAAGGACCTTCCTGGAAATCCTGATAATCCACGGATGACATTCACCTACATGGAGGATACTGCTTATGATACATGTGAGGGTATGTGGATTCAGTGATGTCAACCACATCTCAAAAATGCATTTCAGATAAATTGGAGCACAGTTGCCCACAATTTAGAGGGATTTTGCAACCCATAGACTCCCCATAGGTTGTAATGACAGAGTCATTTTCTTGTTTACTCAGCAAGTGTGTACTGAGCACCTCCGCAGTGCCAGGCAGTGGGAACTCCCTGCTCAGCAGGCCCAGAGGGGTCCTACCCTCAAGGGCCACCAATCTAGAAGGCAAAGAGGGTACCTGTAGCCCTACCTAAAGTAAATGAAGCTTGAAGCTATAAAGGGAGGGTTCTTGTGTGGATGTGCGTGATAATGCTGAGCACCAAGAACTCTAGAGTCACAAGTTTGTCCTGAGTTGATTTGAGCCTGATCTCATAGGCTTACAAATCTTTCTAACTTCCTGTTGATAAACTCCATCTGATTTTCACTGATATGAGTATGACTTACTGTCTTCATGGTTTTCAGAGACTGGCTGAAATACTAATTGCTTTTGTGATAAATGTTTACCAAAAGGCAATGCTTTGCTGTCCTGTTTGTTATTGTCTTAGTGTGATTCCTGTCCTATGTATGCCGTGTCCAGCCACCTGCCACCTGCCACTGTGGGTTTCTGGACTGCTCTGATGCTGAATGCCCTTAACTGTCCCCATCCCACCTGACAGAGAACAAGGACTTTGGGTTGCTTCCCCCATCTTTGTCCTCTTTCAGCAGGAAGCAGCTTGATGTCACCCCCCTTTTTTCCACAGAAATGGAATATAAAAATTGACAGTGGGGAAATGTAACCGTGTCCACTTCATGCTTTGAATGTGGCCCTTGCTGCTCTGCCACTACAACTTATTTTTAAAACGGACATGTTTCTTTCTTTTCCTCTCTCCTTTCTCCTCCTTATTCTCTCCCCACCCCTGATCTCAGGGGAAACAGGATTACTTTTGTTCCCCATCCTAGGCAGTTACCTGTCCCTGAGTACATACCCACCATAGGAATGAAGTCATCCAGACTTTGGGGATGGCACAGGAAGGTCTCAGAAATGACTATCTCTCAAATTAACAAGTGAATTACAACTCCAACAGAGATCCCATGGAATGTAACCTTTGAAACGCCTCTTTAAAAGGAACACCCCTGTTCCTGCTGATGGGCAGAATCACAACCTCTGGGACAGGAGTACCCTCTGTTTCTCCTTCACTAGCAAAGCAATAAACCTTCTTTTTCCTTTTTCTCAAAAAAAAAAAAAAAAAAAAAAAAGAGTATGTGTTAGAGAAGGAATTTAAACAACAGGGTGAGCATTTTGATGGGGGAGGTAACAGAGGATGTAGAAGCTTTGGTGGCCCCCCCCAACCCTGGAGGCCACCTCCGTCTGTGCTGTTAGCATGGAACATTCCCAGGGGCCGCACAGCTTTGCATGCTGAGGGGTTAAAGTTTGTTCGGTGGCATTGGGTTGTTTGACGCTCTTTT
Source organism: Marmota marmota marmota (assembly GCF_001458135.2). NCBI lineage: Eukaryota > Metazoa > Chordata > Mammalia > Rodentia > Sciuridae > Marmota > Marmota marmota. The sequence goes on along the minus strand of NW_026000241.1, from coordinate 4,555,418 downwards.
GTGTCTTGAGGGAAAAGAGGGCCACCGCTAATTTTCATCTACCTGTCTGGTTGTTAATCAGAAACCATCTGGGGATCCTCCCTCCACAGTGGGCTGCTAATGTCGCCACATTAGCTCTGAGCTGCTTCAAAACTTTTCTGCCTGCAGCTCTGTGTATGATAATTAGGGAATTTTTAATTTACACAAGTAAAGGGAGATGAGAATTGCATGTCAACTTTTAATAAGTCCCCAGGTGTCCCTTAATATCCCATGGCGTGTTCACTGACAAAACTTGGAATTGGTTTCTGGGGATTGATAAGGCCCCAGTTGGGTGAGTTGTGCAGGTGGATGTTCCACTGGGCTTTTTAATGTAAGGCAAGGCGCTAACCTGGTTCATCTCTCATGTGCCCTCAAGGAAGGATGCCCAGGGGCTTGGACCAATGGGCACTGAGAGCTGAACATGGGAGGGTCAGAAAACTTCTACTAATTGCCTGGTACGCCTGGTATGACACCATGCATCACTTCAATAGAATTCTCTGGTGACATTTTTGTTTTCTGGAAGAGACCAGCTGGTTACCGATGTGAACTATTTCTCCTCTCCTTACACGCAGATTAATAGGCATGTGGAAACTTGTATAGTAGAGTGGATGGGTTGGTGTCTCGGGGCACTGAATCCCACTGGAGAGATGCAGGCTAAAATCCTGTGACTTTGGTGAAGTACCTTTACCTCTCCAAGCCTCCTACTGCAAAAAGGGAGTCTAATAATAATAGTCCCTGCCTCACCATGTGGTGCAGGTGAACTTGCGGGCACTTAGGAAATGCTCCATGAATGCTGGGTAGTATTATCTCAGTCCTAGAGGGTGTTTGCCAACCAACAGCTTCTTTTAGCATCCTCCATGCATGCCTTTCATTGAACCTCATTGAGCGGTTTCTATGCTTTCTGCTCTGGGAATTCAAGCACAGAGTGAGCAGGATGAGGTCCCTGTCCTCCTAGTGTGAAGCAAACTATAGGGAGAAAATAGTTCACAAGCATATGAGTAAGTGAATAGAACAGTTACACTTATGTATCAGAGTGTGTTGTGGTTGGATATGGTTTGTCCCCACAAAGGTTCATGTCTCCAGTGTGGCAGTATTAAGAGGTGGTGGGACCTTTAATAGGTGAGAACTGGTGGAAGGTGGTTAGGTCAATGGGGGCATAGCTCTCAGAAGGGATTAATGCTGGTTTCACAGAGTGAGTTATTTCTCAGGAGACAAAGTTGTAGAAGAGCAAGCCTGGACCTTGAATCCCTCTCAGTCTTTGTTTCTCGCCATGTGATCACTCTTCTTGCATGTTCGGCAATGATGTCATCCAAAATGTTATGATGTAGCCAAGGGGCCACCCAAACAGATGGGGCCACCCAATCTTTTAACCTCCAAAACTGTAAGTTGAATAAACCTTCATTCTCTACAAGAATGAAGGTTTATTCAACTTATAATTTGCTTATTTTGTTACAAGAAAAGAAAACTAAGCTGGGCGCGGTGGTGCACGCCTGTAACCCCAGTGGCTTGGAAGGCTGAGAAAGGAAGATCACGAGTTCAAAGCCAGCCTCAGCAACTTATTGAGGCACTAAGCCCCCAGTGAGACCCTGTCTCTAAATAAAATACAAAATAGGCTGGGGATGTGGCTCAGTGGTTGAGAACCCCTGAGTTCAATTCCTAGTACCAAAAAAAAAAAAAAAAGACAACATTTTAAAGGAAATAAAAACAGTGTTGTGATTTTAAAATCAGGAAAACAATATTGGAAATGGTGGGCACAAAAGGCTTCTCTGAGAAGGTGACAATGTAGAACTAAAGAAAGAGGGAGCCATAACCCCAGTTGCTCAAGAGTCAGAGGCAGGAGGATGGTAGATTGCTTGCTAGTGTTTGCAAGTCCCGGGTACTTTCCCACAGCTCAGCGTCAGTAATTATCAACCTTTGTTTGCTTTTTTGTTTGCAGTACTGAGGATTGAACCTGGGGCCTCACACATGCCAGGCAAGTGCTCCTTCACTAAGCTACACCCCCAGCCCCATTTGGTCTATTTCGTTTCATTTATAACCTCTTCCCACTAATTTGCTTTTATAATCAATGGCGCTCTTTAACTCTACCTGTAATGGCCTAGGTACTTTACCTGTATATCTATAGCATAGAATATCTTCTTTTAAGGTCATAACCCCATTTCAAGCACTATGTAACTTACCCTATATTTACTTAAGGAGGTATACTGAATTTTGTAACACTTTCTGTTTTTAGATTTTTTTTATACATTTATTTATTTATTTATTTATTTTATGTGGTGCTAAGGATCAAACCCATTTTCTTTATCCATTCATCTCTTGACAGGCATCTCGGTTGGTTCCTTAACATGCTATTGCTATAAACATTGATGTGTCTATATCTCTAGGGTATGCTGATTTTAGGTCTTTTGGATAAATACCAAGGAACAGAGTAATTGGTTCATATGTCAGATGGATTGCTAACTTTTTGATTTCCATCCTGCTTCCTGATTTCCAAGACACCCAGGATTCTCCCAATAGAGCTTCCAGAACCTGTATGACAGAGTAAATCTGGCCTCCTAAGCATCGGAGAGGAAGCCTTGTGATGGATCCCAAGAGTAAAGGGTTCCAGCCATAATTGTTTGAAATCCCAAGTCTGACTGTTCCAACAATCCTTCCATAGCTGGGGTGTTTTTGATTCTCTCTTGGTCTCTTCAAACTTTTTTTTTTTTGTCTTGTAGAATTTCTTATAATTTTTTTTTTTAATGATAGCCAAAAATGGCATACTGGGTAAAAGGAACTGCTTCAAACAAGTTGTTAGTCATTGGTGGTGAGGTGTCGGGGAGCAGGACGTTCTACGGCCCCATGACTAGATCTCATGTGATCCCTGTGAGTGACCCGGTTCCTCTGGAGTCTGACAAACACATGTGTTATTCAGTTTCTCCAACCCTCCCCCTGCTGTCTCTCTCTCTTTCTCTTTCTCTAAAACACACACACATACACACACACACACACACACACACACACACACACCAGATAGAACAGGATGGCTAAAACTGACTAGAGTTGGGTATTTTCATTCTCCGAGGTCATTAAGTTCTGTTAAAACCCCAGTTGCTAGATAAAAATAAGAAAGGAAAACAGGGGAATCCCCTGAAAATAGAAGGGAGATCAGTAGAACAGACCAGGGGGATTGAGGGGAAGGGGGAGGGAGGGGAAAAGGGAGGAATGGGGGAGTGAAACTGACCCAGCCCTATGACATTCATGAGCATACCACAGTGAAGCTCGCCTTCATGTATATCTATAATGAACTAATTTTTTTTTAAACAATTATGAATAAATAGAAGAAAGACTGGGAGAATAGCCAGAAAAGATAGGAGAGGAGAGGAAGGGGAAGTACTGGGGTTGTGATGGAGCAAATTAAATTCCATGCTTCTATAATTGTGTCAAAAAGAACCCCAATATTATGTAAAATGATTATGCACTAATTTTTTTTCAAAACCCAGCAGGTTAGGCTGCAGTTGAGTAGTTTCCAGAGCTCAGACCTTGTAGGAAGAGCAGGATGCACGGGCATCCCTCCAAATGGCTCCTCTTCCCCCCCTCAGCCAGAAGCACACCCTTCCCATTTACAGTCCTGTGACAACCTGGTACACAAAAGAGGTGGCTGATAACTGGATCTGCCAGAATTTTAACTCTGCTCCTGTCCACACTGAGCTTCCAGCATTCTCCAATTACAGTGGACATGTCCTGCCCTTGGCTCTGGCATTTAAGAGGTTGCCACCCAGGGGACTTTTCATCCCAGTAAATGGCGGCTTTCTTGATTTGCCTGTTTATCTTTTCGAGAGTGGACGCAGCAATATGTCCTGTGACCTGTGACCTCTTACAAATCTAAATGTTTGCCTTTTCAGCTTATTCACATTTTTACTTATTGTTAGGCTCGAGTAGCCACTCTTACTTTCTTCCATGCCAGACCAGAAACTGGAAGTCCAGAATCAATTCATTTTGACAGGTAACTACCCTACTATTAGTTAGTTCATATTGCATTAAGTTAATTACTATTACTATTAATTAACCATCCTGCCAAAAGTTAGTAAAGTCTTAAAATGTCATGATACCCAGTGAGAACTCAAATATTGTTGTTTCCTCAAACACAACATTTCTCATCAAAATCCAAACAAGAACCAAACATTAATTCAGTTGTTTCATAGGACAATTTTACTCTATAATATTCTCACACTCAACTTGTTTATACCATTTATTTTCTGAACAAACTGTGTTATTTTTCTCCTATGAGAAGTTCTCTAAGTCATATGTGCTCGCTGTCTTACCCCAGTATCATTTTATGTGTCTCTGCAGAATTTAAGAAGAGAAGACAGGCCCAGGAGGACTGGTGCTGAGGGAGACTTCTTTCCTGGAGAGAAGCTGGGGGTGGTTAATGAGATTGCACCCCAGGATAAACTGAGGATGGAGGGGAAAGCAGCTCAGCAGATCTATGGCTTCTCTCAGATCCAATATCGGGTGAAAAGTTCAATACCATAATAACTGGATCAGTGACCAGATGTCTCATGTATGCCAGCAATGGAGATGAGAAAGTGCTTCATTCCAGTTGCTGTGAAAACACATCCAAGTATCAGTCAAGTCCTGTGATCACAGAGCACAGCTCAGGCACAATAAGCCTTTCCCATTGACTTCTCCCTGCCAGGATCCCAGGTGAAGTTCTTCTCCCACCCCCTGGGGCACTGGTGACATCCAAGGGAAGAAAACCTTCATGCTGTAGATTATACTAAAGCTTCTTCATCCTGGAACTATTGATATTTGCTGCACATCAGACTATGAACCACATCCCTATCTCTACCCAGTAGAGGCAAATACCAGCCACACACAGGTATGACAACCAAGATTGTAAGGGTAAAAGAAATTGAAGTTAAAGCATAAAAGTTAAAGGGTAAAGGACCAGGCATTGTAAACCTGCTTCTAAACTGCAAAGCCTGGGTTAAATTCCTGAGGCAGTTAAGACAATGCCCTACTGGCTATTTAGTTGATTTATAGCATTCAAGACCCTGTGCAGCTTGTCACGTAGGCTTTGCAGGGCCTGGACCAATCAGTTTGAATGTAACCCCCTCCTTAGGAATGACCTATCACTCCAGCCTGACCTGTTCCCGCCAATGTATGTACTAATCAAGTCTAAGAATTGTTGTTTGACTTTCCCTCGGTGTATAATGATTTGTTAAAGGAGACTGTGATGTATGTAAAATCCCAGCCCTTCCAAAAAAAGTGTACTTAAGCAGTGCTCAGCCCCTGCTCGGGGCTCTGGGCTGTTCTCCCTTCTTGAGTGGGCATGGAGCCCTAGCATGCTAGATCAATAAATCCCCTTCTGCCAATTGCATGAGTGGTCACTTGGTGGTCTCTTTTTCCGACGCTTCGCCGGACCCTTACAGATATTTTGCATACAATACAATACATCTCTGAGGGTCAAATACTCCCACTTAAGTATCCCTGTTTTCTAACAATGACCTACTGAAAACTCTTGCATTTATGTGATGCAAATGAATAAGTGAACAGATACCTCAGGAACTCTGGGGCCAGAGTTTCAGGAAATCATTTCTTTGCATGATTGGCATTTAATTTGTCATATGAGAGCCTTACTCTCTTTCCTAAATGTTTTAGAAATGTTTAGAGTGTGTGTGTGTATGTGTGTGTGTGAGTGTGTGTGTGTGTGTAAGTTCATTGAACACCTGATGAATATAAATCCCTGTAGCAGTTACTGGAAACAGATGAGCTGAACGCACTGGGAACTGCCTGGAGCTAAGGGTTCTGAACCCCCAAAGAGACCACTTGAAGGTGGGGACTGAGCTATCTTTGTAAGACCAGGACACAAGAAAAGACCACTGACTCCAATTAAAATCAAATTAAAGCAAGCTTATTATTTCGACCGGCCAGGCTGCCTCTCCCACCCAAAACTGCCCACAGCTTTCTTGCAGCCCAGCTTTATAGCCCAGAAAGTTACATAAAGGGGAGGGGGTTATAGATAATAAAACTCTGACGAGCATAACACAAAGGCTAGTTTACATTTTTGCTGGCCCTGATGTCAGAATTTATGAAGGTCATTAGAGCCTCAGAGAGGGTCGTAATCTGGCCAGGGAAGGCCAAGATTGATGAGGCGTCACTAAAATTTCAGAGAGGGCTGCTATCTGGTCAGAGAGCCAGGCATGGGTGAGTTCAAGGCATGGGCAGGCATTCCAAGCAAGTTCAGAATTTGCAGTAATTTATAGTAAAACTGAAATTATCTTTTTCTGGCTTTGTGGAGAGATGGCTCCTAATTTTAAGAGAAAATCATGCTGGGTCTATCACTTGGCACATTGCAAAAAAGCACATTGCCTTTGCATATGTCCATTCCCTGTCTAGACTACCCAAAGATAGGATACAGAAATAGTGGATCAAAGTGGAAACTAACCTCGCCTGTGAGTTGGGTTGCATAAAATGCCCCTCACGCTGTCATCTGTTGCAGAAGCTACCTCTGTGAACCATGTAAAAAGAACAACCTCCTTCTCCCAGCTCTCTTCCCACCACCCACCCCTGCCTCTGGCTTCCTTACCATTCCTGGCCTGCAGAGCCTCCACTTGCTGGAACATTTCTCCCCACATGGCGTCTCTTTTGTGTCCACCATTGGCCGGTCTCTGCTGAGAGCCATAGCTAAGTAAGAATGACGCATGGCAATTTCTTTGTCAGCCTACCCCATGTTGCTTAGAGGGAGGACTCTCCATTGTGGAAATGGGCTTGCCTTGGACCCAGGTCATTTGCAGTGACTTTGCATGAAAGGTGACCTTGCTCAAGGACCAGGGCGGATCCGGGTTTAGGGCGGATCAGGGTTTAGGGTGGATGGGGGTTTAGGGCGGTTCCAGGTTTAAGGTGATTCCTGCTGGGAATAGGGCATATCCTGCTGCCTCAGGCGCCCACCTGCTCCTTGAGTTCCCGTTGAGTTCTCCCGGGATTGAGAGAGTATTTGGGATGTAGAGTGCTGGTGGATTTTCCCCAGAACGTGCTTGTAGAGTGCCGGTGTGAGTTCGGGAATAATGAGTGGCTCGTGATTTTGTGCCCAGCCAGACTACGGCAGGTCCCTGTGAGATGAACAGACCCAGGTTAAAGGCTGGTCGTAGTGGGAGGGCCACACACCATTTCAATCATCACTCACATTTGGTGTCTAGTTGCTTCAGCTCATCTCTCACCTGGTTTAGAAAGAGCAAGACTGGATGGGAGAGGAAAGAAAGAGCTTTAGGTGACTCGTCCCTTCATTTCCCACCACTAACCTCCTGCAGACTAGGCTCAGGAAGACCATTTTCTTCTAAGATGCTCATGCTCAGGATTGGAGGAGTGGCTGAGTGGGAAAGTACTTGCTTAGAGTGTACAAGGCCCCACGTTGACAGCAACAACAATAAAACAAAACACACCCTCCCAGAGAAACAGTCCAGCCATGCCTTCCTACTCCACCTCCACCTCAGCTCCTGGGGCCCCTGTCCACACACTACAGACTCAGGCCCTGTTTCTTTCCCATCGCCCATTACTAATGGCCTGGTCACCTCACCTCTGACCAGGTCCACCCCAAGGATAATGACCAACAAGCAGGGTCAGGACCACTGCCAGGCAGACAAACTTCCAAGGCTCATCCTGGGATAGCTGGGGATCCTGCTGCGCTGTGGGGCATGGGGCAGGGCTCAGCATGTGCGTGCTCAGTCAGTGCTGGGAGGGTCAAGGCCTCCATTCCATGGAAGGAGCAGAAGTCAGTTACACACTCAGAAAAGTACTGGGATAGTCTGGGTGGACAAAATGACTCCTGCCCAAGCCCCTTGACTCACCTGGTTCCCAGAGTGTTGCACATGGGTTTTTCTTCCATTGGCATAAGGTCCTGTTCAGCCTCCAACCCACAGTGCCTCCCTTCAGCCATGGCTGCAGCCTCCAAAAAAAAACTCACTCTCCTCTGCTGGGCTCATAGCCCTCGGGGTATTACTGGAGACACACCCATCCTGTAGGACTTCATCCTCTCTGGGTGAGTCTGAATCACTCATTGCTAGAGTGATTAGACAGAGTGATCATGAGATTATGGGGATCCCGAGTTTCCCCCTCCTTCTTGGTGGTCAATCATTAAAGGGTACACTGGACATCTGGATGGACAAATGACTCCTGCCCAAGCCCCTTGATTCATCTGGCTCCCTGGGCGTGCACGTAGGTTGTTCTTTCATTGGCATAAGGTCCTGTTCAGCCTCAACCCACAGTGCCTCCCTTCAGCCACGGCTGCAGCTCACTGTCCTCTGCTGCGCTCACAGCCCTTGGAGTTATGGCGACCTCTTGGGTGTTGTCTGGAGACACACCCGTCCTGTGATAGGCAATGTCCACTATCAGATGTTTCCTCCCTGGCTCTGCAAGGCCCCCAGGAACTCTAGAGACATTATCACAGTTCACGTCTTGGGGAGATGACACATTGTCTAGGGGAGGCCTTTTTGTTCCAAGTTTCTGCCACACATTCCATTCCCCTCCGCATTGGTACATCCGTAGCTTCCCTAGAGTAAGTTTGGAGATCGCTGATGCCTTTTCCCTCTAGGTTTCCTGTTACATTTGTTCGTAAAGAGCTTGTACATGTGAGAGAGGAAGTGGCTATGACAAGTTAGGAGCCACTTCTACAATTTTTTTTTTCTCAGAAGATGTGGCCAAAGTCATTTGGACCCATTTCTTTACCATTTCAAAAAATAATGTAGCGGGCTGAGGTTGGGGCTCAGTGGTAGATCACTTGCCCAGCATGTGCCAGGCCCTGGATTCCATCCCCAGCTCTCAAGAAAACTGTAGAATACCAAGTAACCTGGAGAAGTGAGCTCAGGGGCATGAAGAACCTCTCGAGGACCACACCCCTTGTTAGGAAAATTTCATATTTTGTATCATTTTTCTGTTTCTTTCCTTTCTGGCTATAATCCTGACTTTTTCTCTTCTGGTTTTTAGCAGTTTGACTAGGATGGGCCAAAGGCTCTGTGTGCACGATTATGTCCCCATCCATTGGAGATTATGCCTTGTGTTAATCCAGGGATATTTTTAACTGGTGGGATCTCCAGCAATGTGGTGGCTCCATCTTGAGGCCCTTTAATCACCACCTGGGTCACCCTCCTGCAGCTAGGAGACGCCACCCAAGAGACCATGTGTTTGGCCCTCTCAGGATCCTGGCCATAATTTCCTTCTGTGGTTGCCTCAAGTGAGAACTTCAGGAATTCAGCTCATAGCAGAGCAGGAGAGAGATGGTCTCCTGACATTGGTAGGATGCTAAGAAGATACCAAATTTCCCTCTGCACCACGACTACCACCTCCACTCAATAGCTAGGAGACTCATGTGGCTGGTCCTAGAGTCATGGGGCAGTACAGTGGTGTGTACCCTCCCCTGAATCTCCTATGCCACCCAAGGGGAAGGCTTCACCTGCCGGCAGGTCCATCCATGTCATGATCAGGGGACAGTCCAGAGCGGGATCAACCAGCCATAGTTTTGGAGACAGGAGAAAGACACCCCAGTGTCTGCAGTTACTGAGCTCACTGAAGACCCACTATGTGCCTAGGAGCATCGGGCAGCCTAGGGCAGATATGCTGGTTGGCACCGCATTTTCATGGGCTTCATGGCCAGTACAGAGCATCTTTAAACAGAGCTTACATGTAAATGTAATACATTTAGACAAAGATTAATTTTCACATGTAAAACATTTCTTATAATTTAAAATTGGGATTTTGGATGAGAGCATATTAACAGTGATTATTGAGATATGTTGGTATTGTAGAATTTTATTTTTTACACTTTCTTCTATGGATACATATCATTTTGTAATAAGAAAAGGACTTGCAAGATAAATAAAGAGAAAAATAAAGGTGACTTTCCTCTAATACTGCATTTATTTATTTATTTATTTTGGTCTCACTTGGCCATTGGTGTTCCTCTCTAATTTTACAGCCAGTAGTCCTCCCATCCACCCAGTCTGTGGCCTCCTGTGTCCAGCGGGAGACACCTACAGGCAGAGAGAGGAGCCAGGGCAGGGGAAGCTACTGTCCGTGGTGCTGAAGTGGACACCCCCTTACCCCCACCTCAGCCCCCACCATTCCACCCATAACCTCACTCCTTTGTCTTCCCACTGTATTCAAAACCCCTGTAACTTCCACTACCTGCAACATCTAAGGGAGAAGGGATTTCTGGTTGTGCATCTTCAAATTTTAAGTTCACATTGGAGCCAGTAGCAGACCAAAGTTTCTCAGACATAACTGTGGATATTTAGAAACTACTGAATGTTCCAGTGGTTTCCTCCAACATCAGGTTGCCATGTTTTCCAAAACTCAAACATCTCTTTGGGGTTAGGAAGTTACCTCAGGGGAAGAGCACTTCCCTAGCATGTGCAAAGTCTTGGGTTCTATCCCAAGTACCATAAAGAAATAAATATAGAAATGTAAACATATTTCTTTTATGATTTTAAAACATTTAAGCTTTAAAGTCATGATGCAAAAATAAAGAAAGGAAAAAATTGGACTCAATGTACTGCAAATGCTTAGAAGGTATTGGCTCAGTTATATTGTACATGCAGACTTGTAAATCTTCAAAAGAGAACAAAAGGGGGTGTGATTAAGTAGTAAGGAAGGAAGCCTTAGTGAGATAAACAATTTCCCCCAAGCCAAACAGCTAGTAAGTAGCAGACTAGGATTCTGATCTTGATAGGATAACCCCAAGAGGAAAGGAATTATCTTAGTCCATCTGGGATGCCATAGCAAAATAAATATCTTAGGCTGGAGAATTCATAAACAGTAAAAATGTCTAGTCACAGTTCTGGAGGCTGGAAAGAACAAGGTGCTAACAGTTTTGGTGTTTGGACAAGGCCTGCTCATCATAGATGGAACTTCTGTGTGTTTCCTTGCATGTTGGAAGGGTAAAGAAATCTCCCACTGAGCTCATTCAAAAGAGGGAACTATACCAATTCATAAAGGATAATGACATAATCACCTTCCAAAATTCCTCCCTTTTCATGCCACCGTATTGGACTTCAACTTATGAATCTGGGGTGGGGGGAGTACAGATCACAAATAATCAGACCCGAGCATGGACTCAGGGTCATCTGCCCAGATTGACTCTAGCTATCTATCCCTTGTTCCTGAAAGTAGACCTTGTCCTCATGGTCTGAGATGGGGCTCCAGTTACATCATCGATATTGCAAGCAGCAGAAAGGATGAAGGTGGAAGATGGGGACAGACTGTCCTAGTTTTCTGTTAGCGAAAGCTATCAGAATTATCACAAAACCTTTGACTTTTCCACATGTGACAGGACAAAGTCATTTAATCAAACCAGCTTCAAGAAAGTGATTCAAATGTAATCTATATATTCCAGAATGCTATGCATCTTAGCAAAACATTGATGATTCTAAGAGGGCAAAGATGGAGATCAGGATAAACAATCCACAGTCCCTGACCAGTCCACCCCAGACACTCCCAAAATATCCACTGTACACTCGCCTTCCTAAACACAGGAACACAATCAAAATCTCCAAAGGCTACAAACACAAAGTTCATCTGTCCTCTCCACTTTGCTCTCTTTTGCAGAACTTTCCCACAGATAATCTTTTGATGATAAAAACCCATATAATAAACATGTTGAGCCAGCTCTGGGTCACTGTTCTCAACTAGAGGTCAGTGTCTCACCTGATCCCAGCTTTCTCTCTTAATGTTTGTGTGTCTTTATTAATACCCCATGGCCCCTTGCTGGTTTCTAGAGTTTGGCCATGCAGGTCATGGCAAATGATCATCCCAATATATCCAAAAATTGGATAATCACAAGATCATGCCAACTTAAAATCTCACTGTAAGCTAGCTGCTTCCATTAATTGCAGACCAAGTTTGGATTAAGTTCCCCACTGCTTTAAAACAACTTTTAAGGCTGGATGCTTTTCCAATTCCATAGGTGAATAAGTGATGTGAAAAGACAGAAAGGAATCACAAAACTGGCTGGGGTTTAGTTCACAGGAAATGGCTTTCCTAACATGCACGAGACCCAGGGTTCCATTTCCAGCAAGGGGGAAAAAAAAGCAGGCATTATTCTGATGAAAGCAGAAAGCTATAAATGAAATGAACATGAAGTAGGCTTTTGTTCTCAAGTCAGGAAAATGGGAAGCTCATGAGGAGATGAAAAGAATCAAAACCCAGGAGTGAAACAAGAGGGGTTGAAATCTCCAAGATCCTCTTCACAGAAGTGGGACCTCAGGGGACGTCTCTAGGCAGGGAGTAAACTGAAATGAAGGAGACCTCACGTGTGATTGCAGAGTGAATTAAACTGCCCTAATGACCTTGGATACCACAAGCTTTGATCTTCCTTTCACATAATCTACAGAACACTGCTTACTTCACATTGTGCAATTATTCAAACACGACAGCCACTATCAAGGTAAAGATAACCAGCCAATAAAAAGTGACCCCAATAAAAAGGTTTTTAAAAATCAGCAAAAATAACAGGCAATAAAAATACAGCGACTCCAATGATCAGACACCATATAAAACAACCATGCTTAGTCATGCTCAGCTCAGAGCGCGGGCCCATGCCTGGTACCCGGCTATCCAGAGGATGAAGCAAGATTTGCGCTGGAGCCCAGGAGTTAGACATTGCTCTGCATAGATTCTGTCTCTTAAAGTAAGAAAAGCAGAAGATGGTGGGAAGGAGCAGGAGCAAAGAAAACACAACTGAGTTTGCTATTTTTAATAAACCTAGTAATTTGGTAGCCACAGCAACAGTGAAAAAATCCCATGATGAGAAAATGCAGGCTACATTAGGAGATGCGAACAGAGATAAGGATGGTAAATATTTAGTGTTCTGAGCGTTTGTGACTCAGAGGCTCAACCCTGCCCTTACTCTAGGTCCACCTTCTGCTCCAAACCCTCCCAAGACTCCCACCATGTGCTCAGGGGCTGTGAGGCCAGCCAGAGCCAGCGAGGGTCGGGCCTCACCTCCCGCACCTAGGCCACCACTTTGGTTGCCCGACGTCCCCAGCGCCCCCTGCTGACGCTCGGTGAGACTCAAACGCAGGTGAAACCGTTTTATTGCTGGTATCTGCCCAGGTAGCTTGGGGGATCTGCATGGAGGGGTCCCCGGACCGGCCTCGGTGGGTCACTACGCGCCGGGGCTCAGCGGCTCCACGCGCAGCCAGAGCCCGCCCTCGGCGCGCAGGATCAGCTCGGGCTTCCTGCGCGGCTCGGTGTCGTCGGGCAGGACGCGGAAGCGCAGCAGCGTCAGCGCCAGCACCACCTTCATCTCGCTCATGGCGAACGTCTGCCCGATGCAGTTCCTGCGGGCGGGGTGGGGACTCTTACTGCGCCAGGGACCCCCATCCAGGACGGGATCCCCCTTCCGACCCTGAACAGCCTGAAGGGCAGCGAGGGGGGCTGACGTGCCTGGACCGTTGTGGGTGATCCTGTCCCCAGAGCCTGGCCCAAGCCCCCCACACACAACTCAGCCTAGAAGCTGGGGTGGGAAGGCTCTGAGCACACGGTGAGTGGGCCCCATTTTGGACCGACCTCTTTGGGGACACACCCAACAGCCACTCTCCTAACCTCAGCACACAAACTACAAGAGCGGCAGGAAAGACACCAGCATCTGACCATCCGCAACTTCCCCCCTTTCCGAAAGTCCCGATGCCATCACCCCTCCCCCATCTCAGACTCCCGCTTTCCTTACCTAGGTCCCGCGGAGAAAGGAATAAAAGCTAGAGGTGACCTGTCCTTGGCGTTTTCTGGGTCAAAGCGGAAGGGGTCATACACCTGGAGGGGAGGTCCACCAAGACACAGTTGCTGGGTGGGGTCTGCCAGCACACCCAGGGAGAGACAGGGGTGCGTGTGGTGGGGTCAAAACGCCACTCCACCCCTACAGTGGACAAGAATGGGAAGAGGGAAAGGCAGGCAGCACCTCAGGGTTCGGCCACACAGCTGGGTTGTGATGAGTCCCGAAAATACTGATGAGGCAGGTGACTCCTGTGGGAGAGAAGGGACAAGGTCCAACTGCCTGATGGAGCCCTTTTCCTGCCCAGGAGCCTCCTCCCCCTGCCTTGTGGGTACCTTTGGGGATGACCCGGCCGTCGGGGAGCACAACGTCCTGGGTGCAGCAGCGGGAGATAACTGTAACTGGGGGGTGCAACCGCAGACTCTCCTTGATGCACATGGTCAGGAAGGGCAACTGGGCCAGGTCGTCCCTAAAACCACCACCACCCCCAAATTATCCCGAGAGCAAAACAGAGTTTGCCCGCATCTGGGTGAAACCTTTTCTCCTTCTCATAAAATAAGCCCCAGATGGATCAAGTATTTGAGAATTGGAAAAGCAATTAGGAAAGGACTGGAGAAGCTGTAACTAGGTATCTTTAGAAGTTTTTCTTCAAACACAGTATCAAAAAAAAAAAAAACCACACCACTGTAAAGAAGTCAATAGTTTGCATGAAAATAAGTGTCCTTGATACTATAGAGAAGAATAAAAATATAAACAAGTAAAAAACAAAATACACACATTTAATTGTGTGTGGGGGGTATCAATTTTGTTTTTTTATTATTATCATTGTTTTTGTTGTTTCAAGACAAGGTCTGGCCCCCAAACCTTGATCCTCCACCTCAGCCTCCCCGGTAGCTGGGATTACAGGTGTGCACCAGTAAACCCAGCTCACTGTACCCACTACAGCTCTTCTTCATCCCCCTCTGTCTCTCAGTCCCCCCTTCTCTTTCTCTGTACTCTCTTTCTCTCTCTTCCTTTCCACCTTCTTCCTTTTCCATCTGAGCCTTTCCTCTTCACACACAAACCTTCACCTCTCTTCTCCCCTCCCCCTTCTGTTTTACTCCTCCTCCCTCTGCACCGCCCATTTTGGTAAAGACTTGCTTCTTGACCTAGAGCACTGTTCCTCAGATGAAAAAGAAAATTCTTCTGCTAATCATTCAGGGGCTCAGTTGAAACCATTATTTTACCTCTAGCCTTGTTTCTCTTCCTCTCAACCCCATTCCTACCCTTGTATGCTTGCAGTGTCCCCCACCAGGGATCATTTGCCCACCAATCTGAGAGCTCCTGGAAGGAGATCCCGGGACTGTTTCCTTCTCAGGTCTCTAGAGCACAGAGCCCGGCTGAGCACAGAATGGGGGATGGGAAGACAGTGTGGGCCTGTTTTCTGAATGAAGGCTGCACCAATGAAGGATGCAGGTGCTCTGGGTACAACAGATGACTTTTACTTCCAGGTATCTCCTATGAATCCTTGGATTGGATAGGAAGTTAAGAATTACGTACAAGAGAAGAACAAACTTTTAGGAGGTGAAGATCCTTGAAAAAGTGCTATTTGAAAGAAAATAGAGGAAGTGCAGGGGAAGTCCATTTCCTGACCATGGCTGACAGTCCTGTTCTACCCTCACAGATTGTCACAGTGTCACTGAATCTCCCATAAGTTCAGATCATTTGTCCCCAAATACTGCAAATGTACCCTTGCTAGTCAGGTTGGGTACTAGGCCCTGCCTCTGAATTGGATCCTATTCCCACAAAGCAATAATGAAATCACAAGCATCTTACCCATCCCCACCTGGGGAGCAGGGCCCATGAGAGGGGCTCAGGGAGGGCCTTGAGGACTCACTCACCACTCAATCTCTTTAGGATCACGGTCCCTCAGCAGGTCTTGCACCTCCTTCCGGCAGCGCTCCTGGTATTCCGGGTGCTTTGCCAGGTTGTACAGGGCCCAGGAGAGACCACTGGCCGTGGTGTCATGGCCTGAGGGGCAGTCAGGCAGCCTTGGGCCTCTGGGCTGCTTCAGCACCAGAGGGTGGACAGCGCCCAAGCATTGAGGTCCCAGGAAGGATGGGAAAGAGGAGAATGGACAGAATGCAGTGATCCAGGGTCCACCCAGCCCATCGCTGGGGTGGAGAGACCCTCCACCCCCTCTGTAGTCCTGCACTGGGGCCCTCACCCTCAAACATGAAGGTGTCAGCTTCTGCTCTTATATCCTCATCCGACAACTCTTTTCCATCTTCATCCTGGAGAGAAGACAGGACATCCCACACCCCAAATTACACCAGGTCTGCAGGATCTTCAGTGTGACTGACACAATCTCTACAGATCTGACTTCAGGGGCTGGGGCTGGGGCTCAGCGGTAGAGGGCTAGCCTAGCCCATGTGTAGGCGCTGGGTTCAATCCTCAGCACCACATGAAAATAAATAAATAAAATAAAGGTATTGTGTTTGACTACAACTAAAATCCTTAAAAAAAGATCTGTCTTCCATCCAGAAACCCAAGCCACATGCACCCCTAGACCTCTGTTGGTCACCATCATCTGAATCCCCACCACACAGTCATCCTGCTGGGCTTCCTTGCCTCCTAGTTTGTCCCTGGCAGGAAGAATAAATGATCCATGAATATTTTCATATTCTGTATAATTTCTGTATAATGAGGAATTTCTGAGAAAGGGTTACTTACTGGAACTTGGGTTAGAGGATTATTAAATGGCAATTTACCTTGGACATTAAGCATTTAACATTCCAAATACATTTGCTCACACTCTCAAGTGAGAATCTTACCTTAAGTCCCCAGAGGGATTTGGTTCTCAGGCTAATTGACTTTACCTTTCCACTGAAGATAACTTGTTTATTCTCCAGAACAAAGTTTGTCCCCTCCCTCTCCACCCTGCCAGAAGAGCAATTGTGCCACCTGTCCTATATAAGCTTAAAAACTCAAGATTTGAAGCTTCAAAACAGATTAAAATCTTGCATCATCTGGGGAAGGAAGAGTTGGGAATTGGGAACCATTGCTACAGTCCTACTCAGGGTGCCATTACTGTAATAACTGGATTTTGTATGTCACTTAGTCACTTATGGAACTGATCAAAGTGTTTGGTGCATTTGTCAACATAGATATAGATACAGATATAAATGTAGTATACAAACTTCTTAACTTGCAAATAGATTAAATTATCAGGCCCTTCACAGTTTCAGACTATGGAGTCCCCTGCTGGCTGCATCCAAGAGTTATCTCTAAGACCTATTCAGTTCTGGCTTGATCCTCCCTTCTCAGATACCTCCTATGGCTTCCCAGTGTCCTCCTGTTGAGAAGCTCACCTTGGTCAGCAGGAGCACATCGATGAAGTCCAAAGTTTTGGACTCAGCCTTGGCCTTGAGGAAGTCACTAATACCGTGATCAGGGAGGGTGCGGCGCCGCTCCTGGATGACAGCATCTGTGAAGTCATGCACCAGGCGGCAGGCCTTACGGAAGCGCTGCCCACTGGGGCTGAGAAGGTACAGGAAGTCCATGTGCATGAGGAGTTGCTCATTTCTTTTGACCACAAGGGCACTGAGCTCCAAGATGGCAGCAATATATTCACTGGGCTTCCTGTAGGATGAGGACATAAAAGGAGGCAACAGCTCAACATAACTGATGCCCAAGGAGGACTTCTCACCAGCAGCTGGGAGCTACCTCCCATCAGGAAAAGTGAGTATCCAGCAACACATGGCCTCTCAGATACACAGTGGATATAGGCCATCAGGTTGACTTTCCTTTGTCTCTTCTCTCTCTGCATCCCATCTCTGTGACCCACCTTCATGCCCCAAGGAACCCAGAGCACAGTCTGGACATCAAGCTCCTCTCCTTTGTTCAGTATCCAGTCCTGTCCTCTTTCCTGCCTGATACTGTCCACAGCTCACACATCGTTCTCTTCTAACTGGTCCTAGAAGCAGCCCCTGCCCTAGCCTCCTTGCACCCAGTGTCAACTCCAGGTACTGTCTACACGAGAAGTCCCACAGAGTTCAGCTCTGATCATGCCCATCATCAGCTCAAACACCTTCATTGGTTCCCTGAAAACCTCCTGATAAAATTCACACTCCTTTGCCTGACTTTCAATCTCCTTAAGACCAACCCACTCCTGCCACTTGATCCTCATCCACAGAGTCTCCTTCTTGCCTGTTGTACACACTCTGCTCATCTGAGCCCCCTTACCTTTACTCAAACAATTCCACCTACTTGGAAGAACTAATTTCTCTCTCCCCTTCCCTGTCCTTCAGTGCCAGTTCTAACTCACAACCTCCTGGAAGCCTCCTCTGGCCCCTACACATAGCCCTCCCTCCCCCACGGACTCACTTGAGTCCCTGGCCTAGGTTCCAAGACCTTAGGAAAGGACTCACTCCTGACAATTGCTGTCGAAACTGAAGACGCATTTCTGCAGACTGTCCAAGGTCATAAGGCTGATGTGCTCAAACATGTCCAGACAGGCGCTGCCCTCTGAGACCAGTCGCCGCCACTTGGCCTGGCCAGAAAAGAGAACACGGCTGGGGCTTGGCCTTGGCTCCCAGAGCCCCTGCCCAACTACTCCTACCAGGATGGACTCTTCAGAGCCAGCCTCATTGAGGGTCTTCTGTCCAAGGCCCCCAAACCCAGGGAGGATCATGTTCAGTAGGAGCAGAAGCTGTTCCTACTGAGAAATGAATGCCCAAGGCTGGCAATCAGTCCAAGTCCCAGCACCGCCTCTGTGCACCTTTAATCACCTGTTTGCTTCTCCGAAGTTCCACATGTCAAATCTTCAGCAACAGTTAACCTGATCTGCTTCAAAGGCTGATTGTCGGAGATTAAAAACCCTGCTTCACCATTCATGCTCACTTACTAGCTAGGTGATCCTGAGCAAACTCCCTAATTTCTCTCACACTCAGAATGATTATTTGTCATGGGCAAAATAACCTGTGCTATTCATGGTTGTGGAAAATAAATTGGACAATATGTATTAAGCAATTGGCATATGGCATAATTTCTGGTATACATCGAGTCTTCAGGGTTAGCTTTCCTCATCTTCATAGAGATATATTGATTTTAAAAATATTTTTTAAAAATCTCTTACATTGGGAGAAGGAGTCATGCATAGATACTGAATGCAAGGTTCCTAGCCTGGACCATTTCTCAAAGGTATGTTTGTAGAAAATAACCCCAAAGGAAGATGGAATGACTCCTCTGGGTGAGATTCAGGCTAGTTTCTGTTTGCTATTAAAGCAGATTCCCTAAATCTAGTGTAATGGACTATATCAATGAGCAGGCACCTAATGAAGCCAGCCTTATCACCACCATGGGATTCGGTGGCTTGCAGCAAAGATTAAAGCAACAAGAAGCACAGGTTGCTTGGTGAGTCATGAGTAATCAACTACCCTTTGCCACTGATCCAGGAATCTCATGTCTTCTGGAAGAATCCAAGAACTGATAACAAGCTAACTTATTAACTTACAAGTAAGAAAAATCCTAAGCACTTCACAGAAACCTCATCCCCAACATTACCCTACTTCCTAAATCCACATCTTTTGCAATGTGATTTTTCAGCAAGAAAAGAAGGAGAATCTATTTTACCCCCATTTGATTATGTGATAGAATTCTGACTTTGGCCCATACAATGTGACTAAAATGAGGTCATAGCTCAATGAAGCCTATACTTCAAGAGACACTGCAGCCTCCTCTCACACCCATGGAACCCTATCTCTGCCTTGGATCCCCAGATTATCTTCTGAAGGGACAGAATCATGCAGAAGAGTACAGTTGTCCGAGATGAGGACATTCTACATCAGTCAACCCCTAAACATGCGAGGGAATCTTCCCAGGGTCATCAAAGTTGCCTACCTGACCCACAGCTGATCATATACCTTGAGTGATTCCATCTGCATCCAATTTATTTAGAAGAACCAGCCTACTGACTTATACCCTTGTTAGCAACTCTAAACCTCATTGATTTTCAACCAATGGGTTCAGAAATGACTTGTTAACAACAAATTCATCAGCACTGTGGCTTTACAGACCTTCTGTGAGAAAAGCATAGAAACTAACCCCTTCTGAGCACCTACCATGCACCAGGGACATAACTCCACTATATTATTTAGGACAACTTTTAAGTACAGATTTTTATTCCCATTTTACTAATGTGGAAACCGAGGCACAGAGAGAAAGACCAATGGTCTCAAAGTGGTTCATCAGAGCCAGATCTGTAGATCGGCTCTGTCTGTGACCCTTCTCCCACCCAGGTTCAACTTTGGACACTAGGTTCAAGAGACTCACATGCATGACATTCGTACTGTCATTGAAAATCTTCATATAGGGCTTCAGGATGTTGAAATGGAAGGCAGGTGTCAGCAGGCGACGATGGTGGTTCCATTTGTCACCAGAACTCAGCAAGAGCCCATCCCCTGGTAGGGCAGCCATGGGCAGTGGGCAAGGGCACCACCTCACCCTGGCACCCAGGGTTCCCCCAAGCCCTGTCATCTGCAGTTACTTACCCAGCCAGGGCTTCAGGAAGCTGTAGAAGATCACATCCTTCAGTGCAACCGCAGCTGACGTGAACAAGAACAATTAGGGCCATGGAGAGGGGTAACGGGTGGACTGTGGGAGGAGGTGGAGGCTCCCAGGCAGGGCTTGCACTCCCCCACTCTAAGACCAGCATAGCAGGAAGGATTCCAGGGGAGAGGAAATAGGGAAGAGGGAGGAGGCTAGAGGGGACCAGGCCAGGCTGCAGCAGCAGAGCCATGAAATAGCTACACACGGCACAAGACAGACCAGCATACCTGGGTGTGAGTCCTACAAGCTCCAACATGTTCTACAACATTCTAGCACAGCACAACACTCCACAGAACTTATAGGAAACCCTGTCCACCCAGCACCATTTGATATCTCCTGACATAGACCCGAGACATGTGACAGGGACACTTGTTATGTCCTGACATGGGCAAAACATACATGACCTGCCAAGACATATACAACATCCTCTGACATGAACCAGAGAAGGTCTAACGTGACATCTGTGCCCCACAGACAGAACTGAAATATGGTCCTATTCATATCCCAAATATGGCCCAGATGTGACCCAACACATGTTATCCAATGTGACCTGGATAATAAGACCTGCTTTAGACAACACTCAAATTAGGTCTCAGTCTCTTCTCCAAGGGACTCTGGGACCCAGACTCCAGACAAACCACACACATGGCCCAGATGAGGCCAGCAGAAAGAAAAGATCATCTACAACAGAATCACAGACAAAACCACACGGACTCTGACATGCCCCAAAGGTCCTTGGCCACAACAGAGCCCTAGGCAGGACCATCAGCAAGGATCCAGGTGTAACCAGGCATACATTAGCCAGCTGTAACCAGGATCCGGGAGTAAATGTACATTGGCAAGTTGTGGCCATTCAGCAGATTTCACATAGACATGCTCCAGACATGAGCAGCCATGACCAGAGGTTAGACAGGTGGGGGTCCAGGTGAGCCAGAGGCAGGAGCATCATGGCTGCAGCCCCTCCAGCTTGCACTAGGTCCCCCAACAGCTGGAGGCAGCACAGAGACCTTGGCAGCAGGCCAGCTGGGGTCATGCCAGTGTCTACCTGGAGCAAAGAGCACCGGCTTGATGCAGGTGGGGTGGAAGATGCGGACCACTGGGTTCCAGGGCCCCACCCACCAGCAGCACACATCCCCAAAGGTGCTCGCCAGACCCTGCGTGTACAGCAGACCTTCTTCTGAGCCCCGGATCTGGAGAACAAACAGAACCGGATGCACACTCCCCTGGGCTACCAGAGAAGGACCTACAGCACTAGACCAGGACCGGGAGTGCAGGGAATCCCACTCAGCAGGTCCTCATCCTCCATGCTGAGCCCTGCCTGGGCTCTCTGCCCGCATCCTCTGCACATAACAGTCTGGATCCCTCAGCTACAGTCACAGACATACTCCTTCCCCTCTTGCATCCCAAACACTACACACCTGGGTCATCTTCCATTCAGTTTCCCAGATAGGCATTGAGGCTCTGAATGAGAAAGTCACATACACGCTCATGGCCCTCCAGACAGTGAGTCACATGCCTGTGACCAGAGTCTGAATCCATATCCTGAGTGCTTAACCACTAACCTGCTTTGTGTTCCCCCAAACAATCACACTGGGGGTCCCAGGCCTGCCAAGACTTGGGCAATCAGAATTGCAGTGATTAAATGGGAAATCTACCCTCCGATTCAGGCCAGGACAATTGAAGTGAATAATGGGTCATTGATGGGAATGCTGGGGGAATGAAGAGCTCTTTCATGGAAGTGAACTTCCGGGGGCTCTTCATTCAAGCCCTGCCTTGAACGGAAAGTGGTGCCAAGAGAGCAGACAGATCTCTCTGGACATTATTTGAGAGCTGGATCTAACTGAGCCTGAAGATCAGCCTCCCTGGACTTTACACTAAACAGATTCCCTCTCTGACTTAGAGCACACCGTAGTGAGTCTCCACCATCCACAACTGAAAGAGACTTGAGCAGCCAGAGAGTCAGGGACCTGCCCCAATCACCAAGCACTTTGGTATCAGAGCCGTTGCTTTTCCCCCTGCTCAACTTGGTCTAGCCAAGAATGGGAAGGGCAGGGGGCAGGGGGAATGAACTAGGCTGGGGTGGAGTCTCCTAAGAAAGACTCCTAGGGCCTGGAGCAGGAGGGCAGGGAAAATGCAGGGGACAAGCCACAAGAAGGAATCCACCCACCAGAGTTGGGTATGGTGGAAATAGCAGCCACGCTCCTCCTCCAGCCACAAGCCCTCCTCGTGGCTCTGGGTCTGCAGAAGGGCAAGGCTGGGGCAGGAGTGGCAGAGGGGCTTGGGCGCATCCCCTGCCCTGCTCTGGTAGCTCCTCCTCTAGGAGGGCTCCAGCTGCCCTGGCAGAGACCCTGCTGTCCACCAGCTGCCACAATCTGTCTCCCTCCAGCCCATACAAAATGTTGGGGTTATTGGTCCAGATCCATTTCCTTGAACTAGGGGATCCCTCCAGGAAAGAGCCCTGGATGAAGGCCTCTTGGGACTCTGGAGGCACTGAGAACACTAGGGTGGAGGGGTGACCACAGTGGAAGAAAAAGACAGTGAGATGGGGTCTGTGGAGCCCACGAAAGAGAGAAGAAGAAGGCGGAGAGGAAGAGGGAAGAGGGGGCTGGGCGAGGCAGGGGCCCACGGAAGCCTGTAGGTAGAGGGCACTCAGATGTGTCATAGCGCCCACCACCAAGAGTTCTGCATGGGTACCTGAGGCACTGAGGACAGATCGGACGATGTTGGGGTGGCACAGAGTGACGATGGGAATGATGGGGCCCAGCCATGTCATAAAGCCCTGAGGATAGGTGCCCACCAGCTTCGACACTTCCTTCAAGCCCTGCTCTGTGGGTTGGATCTGAAAACAAGGCAGGGGTGGTCACCTCCTAACATGGTTGATGTCAAGTGTCAGCTTGTCAGATGTCCCCTGAAACATGATTTCTGGGTGTGTCTGTTGGGTCATTTCCAGAGGAGAGTGGCGTCTGCATTGGTAGACTGAAGACGCACCCTCCCCAGTGTGGGTCCCCTGAGGGTCCAGAGAGGACGTGCAGGCAGGGAAAGGACAGGTTCGATCTCTCTTTGGAGCTGAGAACTCTTTCCTGCCCCTGGACATCAGAACTTCAGTTCTCAAACCTTTGGACTCAGAACTTAACATCAGCAATCTCCACCCAAGGTTTTTATGCCCTTAGGCTCAGACTGAACTAATGACACCACCATTCCCTGGTTCTCCAGCATTGATAGTGTGTAGTGAGACTTCTTGGACTTCATAATATATGAACCAGTTCCCCTAATAATCCCTTCTCTCTCTCTCTCTCTCTCTCTCTCTAAATATACATACATATGTGTGTGTGTACGTATATACACCACACATGCATACGTACATACACACATATCTTATATACATATGTACACAGATATATGTATTTATTTATGTTTGCGTAATGTCTATATATATGTGTGTGTACGTATATATATGCATGTCTGTATGTGTAGTACAATCATGTGTATAGTAGTCCCTTAAGATTGCAGTGCAGCTGTTGGGTGTGGTAGTTTTCACCTGTAATCCCAGTGACTCAGGAGGCTGGATTAGGAGAATCTTGAGTTCAAGTTCAGCTTCAGGAACTTAGTGAGGCTGTAAGCAACTGAGCAAGACCCTGTCTCTAAATAAAATATAAAAAAGGGGCTGGGGATATGGCTCAGTGGTTAAGCACCCCTGGGTTCAATCCTTAGAACACAGCAACAACAACAAAAAATTACAGTGTAGCTGAAGAATTTGAAGAACGGCTATCACCCAGCACTTTGACTGTTCTTTTTCTGTGTTCGAATACTTTTAGATACATAAATACTTAGTATTGTGCTCCACTTGCCTACAGCTTTCAGAAAGGTAACAGGCTGCCCAGGCATGAACCTAGGAACAACAGGCAACACCACGTAGCCTGGGTGTGTGCACGGCTACACCGTCTAGGTATGTGTGAGGCCACCCCCCGGTGTAGGCAAAGGACAAAATCGCCTCATGACGAATTACTCAGTAGGGTTCCCATGATTAAGTGATGAAGGACTTTGTGTGTGGTGTGTGTGTGTGTGTGTGTGTGTGTGTGTCCGTGTCCTTTCGTTCTCTTTCTCTGGAGAACCCTAATAAACCATCCCAAGAGCCACAACAGGGGCTTCCTACGGCCTCTGCAGGTGGTTTGCCTTCTGCAGTGAACACATGTCCCAATTTTGTAAGGATGAAGGGAATCTCTGCCGCTCCTGTCCCATCCCTCTCAAGACCCTATCCGAGTCCCAACAGTGCATCCCAGGGCAGACAGAGAAGTCAGGTGACCTCCATCTCTCCATCAGGACTCTCCCACCCATGAGCACCTGCTGCTACCCACATTCTGGCAGATCATTCTGCGCATGCTCTCACTAAACCTGTGCCCTTTACAAGGGAAGCAGCCAGAGCACAGCTCCCTAAAGTGGAGGGCAGATCTAAGGTCAAGGTTTAGAGTAATGGGTGGGGTCGAGGAAGGCTTCTGCAAAGGGAAGTGGCAACCAACTTCAATCTGGGTTGGGCAACAGGGCCCATGGGTTCATCTTAGGGGAGAAGAGAGATAAGAGGAAGGCGCCCCAGGAGGGAGAAGTGGGAGGCAACCCAGACCCACCTCTTGGCTGAGCTAGTCCACGGGAAGCGATTGCTCATTTCCGTGAACATCCCGAAGCCCATAGATGGGCAGACACAAAGAAATAGTTCAGGTAGGAGCAGACCTGGTCAGCACCCCTGTGGAGGACTCAAGTCCAGCAGCAGAGAATACGGGAACACCAGGGGGTCCTCACTCCGTGTAGCCCACCCTGGGAGCCCCTCAGGGATGCACCAACGTGGCAAAGACAGGCCAGAAATGAATCCCAAAGACTAGGCCGCGGGAACAAGGAGGTAAGAGGGGCTCGGCCCATCCCGGGGTGAGCACACCCCAGAGCACCTGCCTTCCTTGTTCTCTGCTGTCCGAGACCTTAGCCCACCCGACACCCAGCTCCCTGAGCCCCATTCCTGACCCCTCAGCAGTCCATACACCCCTATAGCCCAACCCAGCCTGCTGCCACACTCACCATGCCCACGTGACCCAAGAGCCAATTCCGTTTGGGGGGCTGCGGGAAACATTGGAGGCGACGAGATTTTTCATAAAAAGCATAGATCCAGGTCAGGCTGCGGGCCAGGAGCCAGGAGGCCCCCACCAGCAGCAGGAGGACCCAGGGAGAGGCTTCCGTGGGCCCCAGTCCCAGCCAGGACAGGCTCAGCTGTGGCATGCTGCAGGAAAGAGGGGACAGAGGGTGAGCTGCGGAGGCCCAGGAGAGACGATTTCTCTAGGGTCACTGGGCAGGGACAGTGGTGTGAAAAGGGCAGGAGGGCTCAGAGAGGGGAGCAAGAGCGAGGGCAACCCAGGGAAAGCATCAGGGAGAGCAGAGACGAAGGTGGAGGAGGAAGAGGAGAAATTGGAGATGGGAGGAGAACAATGAAGAGAGACTGATGAGAGTCCAGACCTTCCTGAGTCATAGACAAATTTCCGGGGACTGTTACCCGGAAACCACCAGTTTCCCAGGCTGGCTGGCTCCCTGGAGCTGCCCCAGCCCTGGGCAACATCCTTCCCATATCAGGTAAAGATCCTCCAGTCCCACCAAATCTAGTCTGGCACCTTTTGTCAGGAGCAGCTTGTCCCCAACAGGCTCTTCTCCTCTCCTCTGGGATTTCTTTGTCCCTGGTTGATGACCTGGAGGAATCTGTGGGAGGCTGAGCTGGGCTGGGCTGGACCAGCCAATCCCAGCAGGCCTGCCTGGGCAGGCAGCCAAGAGTGGGGGTGGAGCCAACTGGGTGCAAAGGGGAACCCTTCTGTGGTCACGGGCACGGGCACGGGCACTACGTCCTTAGAACTTGGCATCTCCTACCTGAGTAGAAAACATGTTGTGGGGGGTGAGAAAAGGTGACTGAGTGATAAAGTCTACAGCCCCACCTGCTCTTTCAAAGCCAGGGTGCAGGAGGTCGAAGGATGGATTTATGAGTTCAGGAGAGCAGGGCCAGGCCAGGCCTTCCCCCAGAAGGTCTCCAGACCTCCTCTCCAAGCATGGACTGCGGGAACATCACGCACCATTGCTCAGTGAAAAAACAAGGAGGCTCAGAGATGGAGACCTGTGGCTGACCAGCTGCATAGCCTGGCAAGAGTTCAAGTCCTGCTTCCAGCCAGCGCAAGGCCTGGAGTGAGACCTGACTTCTAGGAGCAGCAACAAAGAATCCAGCCCTGCCGAGCATTACCTGGATCAGATTCCAGGGATAAGGAAACCAGCTGAAAGAGCTCACCTGGGGCTGGGCTCATTTGGAGCAGGAAGGTGAGAGAAGAGAAGGGCTAAGAGGGGACCTCAGGTAATGGGGCCCAGGCAAGGGAGGGCAGAGCCAGGAGACCCTCGTCCTTGCTCTGATTGTGGAGTGCTAGCCCTCCTGGGCTCAGTCTTTCTATATGGGAATTGGGGTATCAGGTGAGAACATTAGAGGGGGCATATGGAGTATAGGAAAGGGGCTGGCAATTATGGCCTCACCTGCTTGAAGCCAGTCCTGTACTCTGCAAAAGACTGTAGGTCAAGTCTTTCTACTGTAGGCTCTACTTTTACATAAGGCAAGACTACTGTGTGCCAGCAGCTCTACATAAATGGGACCTACTAAATGCAACTTGATCTGCATAAACTATGCCCACGGAATGCTACTTACTTTCCACAGGGTCTATTGCTGTACCCGTAGCATAAAGCATGCCTACTGAATGCCACCTGCTCTACATAAGGCATGTCAACTGTGTGCTGAAATACTCTACAGAAAACATCCCTCCTGAATATTATGTGCTCTACTTAAAGGGCACCTATTGCACACCATCTATAGTGCTTAAAGCATGGCTACTGTGTGCATATTCTACACAAAGTGTGTCTGATTTGTGTCGGATGCTCAGCTGCATCACAATGCCCAAGATTTCCTGCTAACCTCTCCTCAGTATCTAAGAACCCAGACCCTGAAGCCCAATCCCTCTTCCAGGCTGATTCACCTCCATTAATTGAGAACAATGCCCTTTTATTAATTGGGACATTTAGACATGGTGGAAGCTCAGACCATATGGTGGCCCCAGAATAGAAACACCTTGAGACACTTGAATCACCTGTCCCCTCCTCCTGCACTCAGAAGCTTTCACCCAACAGGTCTGGGGCTCCCCTCCTGGCCCTCTCTGTGTCCTGTCCAGGGTTGCCCTGCCGGGTGGTCTCAGGTGGTGGGGGGCTTCAGGGATTGAGCTTCTGGGAAGGAATGTGGGAAAGAGACGATCTCCTGACACTGGTAGGATGTTAGGGAGACCCCCAAACCTCCCTCTGTACCCCCACTCAGTGGCTCTCTGTTCCTAGAGCCCAAAGTATGGTAGTGTGTGCCCTCTCCAGAGTCCCCTACACCACCCAGGGAAAGACTTCACCTGTTGGCAGGTCCATCTGTGTCAAGGCCAGGGGACAGTGCAGCTAGATCCACAGCCCTAGTCCTGGAGACAGGATAAAGATGCCCTGTGGCTGCAGTTGAAGATGCACTATGTGCCTGGGAGCATCAGGCAGCCTAGAGCAGGTTGCTGGCCACTGCCACATTTGCCTGCATGTCACAGGCCTTGACTGAGTCCTTTAGGTATAGTAAGCGCTCCCCCACTTTATGAATGGGAATAAGGCTGAAAGAAATTTAGATGATTCGCCCAAAGTCACACTGCTGGTGGAGTCAGGGGGCCTGGCTTCGTACTGTGTGCCACTAACCACTAGGCTGCACTGCTTTTTGTCTGTGCCCCACTCCCAACAGAAACAGCCAGCAGATGCAGCACAGCAGCCTCCAGGCATGCAGGTTCAGGCCCTCAGCCGACAAAATGACCGGTGGAAACTCCGGAGCAACCTGGAAGTAGCTCCTGTGCCCTGTTTTTCCAGGAGGATCCATAGCTGTGAGTCCCAGAGTTATCAGGTGACTCAATTCTCATTCAGACATATGGGCCCACAGAAGGCATTTCCTGAGGATAACCCCAAGCAGCCTGTGGAGAAATTCACACATACACAATGGCAGTACATCCACAAAAGGGCTTACAGAGGAGCATGCCACAGACGCCAGCCACCAACCAGTGTGTCCAGATACAAGGCCCTGACCTTAGACCTGTGCACTCCAGAGGGCAACAACCCTATGCTCTCCTCCCCTCGGCTACCAAACACCACATCAAACAGACTTCCATGCCTCTGCCTTAGACTGCCGCACCATGCACACCCCAAAATGTACACAGAGAGCCCACACTGGATTTGACAGAACTGAATATGCGGAGCTTTTCTTCAGGAGGGTGCACAAGACTATACCCCTAATAGGGAATAGCCAGGCTGCTAAGTCACAGACAATCAGAGACCATCTTGTATGACCCAACAGAAAGCTAATAGATACCCAGACACAGTGAACATCAGAGAGAGCCTCCTAGGGTGGTGTTAGAGGTGAGCAGGGGTGATCACTACCTCCATACCCAGGGAAACCGAGGTAAAGCTCAAGGCTGGTGGACATCTTCTAAAGGTCCCAGTCCTAATGAAATCCAAATCAGGAAGTCTCAATAAGAAATTTCTCCACCTTGGATTATTATAAATAGCTCTTATGTCTTTTTTTTTTTTTTTTTTTTTTTTGGTACCAAAAAAACCAAAAACAAAAACAAAACAAAAAAAAACAACCCAATCAACAAATGGGCTAAGAAGCTGAACAGACACTTCTCAGAAGGAGATATACATTTGATCAACAAATATATTAAAAAATGTTCAACATCTCTGATAATTAGAAAAATGCAAATCAAAACTACTCTAAGATTTCAATGCACGCCAGACAGAATGGCAGTGATCAAGAATACAGACAACAATAAATGTTGGTGAGGATGTGGGGGGAAGGGCACTCTCATACATTGCTGGGGGGACTGCAAATTGGAGCAACCACTCAGGAAAGCCTCAGAAAACTTGGAATGGAGCCACCATTTGACCCAGCTATCCCATTCCTTGGTCTATATTCAAAGGACTTAAAATCAGCATACTATAGTAACACAGCCACATAAATGTTCATAGCAGCTCAATTCACAGTAGCTAAACTGTGGAAGCAACCTAGAAGCCCTTCAATAGATGAACGGATAAATACACAATGGACTATTACTCACAATTAAAAGAGAATAAAACTATGGTATTTGCAGGTAAATTGATGGAGTTGGAGAATATCATGCTAAGAGAAGTAAGCCAATCCCAAAAAACTAAAGGCCAAATGTTCTCTCTGATAAGGGGATGTTGAACCATAACAGAGACGGGGGAGACATGGGAAAAAGGGAGGAACTTTGATTGGGCAAAGGGGAGGGAGGGGAGGGAGGTAGCATGGGGCAGGAAAGATGGTGGAATGAAATGGACATCATTACCCTAGGTACATGTTTGACTGCACATATGGTGTGACACCACATCATGTGCAACCATAGATATGTAAAGTTGAGCTACAATTGTGTACAATGAATCAAAATGCATTCTGATATCATATATACCTAATTAAAATAAATCAATCAATTAAAAAAAAAGATTTCAACTGATTTCTCAGTTTTAACCCTAAAAGTCATGAGAGCTTGAGATAATATATACCAAGCCCTGAAAGAAAACGGATGCCAACCAAGATTACAATATCTTGGACAAGCAAAGCTGTCCTTCAGAATTAAAAATAAAAGCCTTTCATGATAAGCAGAAACTACAAGAATTCATAACCACTAAGCTTGTACTACAAAAAAATAAAATATTTATGCAGAAGAAATGAAAATTAAAAGTCAGAGCCTACAGAGGGGTGAATCTCACTAGAAGAACAGTCAAAGGTGAATAAATTCTGAATTATCATTAGAAATAAACTGAAATGGCAAGAAATAAAAATCATCTCTCTATAATAACCCTAAATGTAAGTGGTCTAAACTCTGCAATCAAAAGACATAGATTGGGGCTCGAGTTGTAGCTCAGTGGTTGAACACTTGCTTTGCATGCGTGAGGTACCGGGTTGGATCCTCAGCACCACATACAAAAATAAATAAATAAAATAAAGATTTAAAAAAAGACATAGATTGGCAGAATGGATTAAAAAATAAGAGCCAACAAAATGTTGCTTGTAAGAGTCTCATCTCACAGTCAAAGACATTCATAGGCTGTAAGTGAATTGATGGGAAGAGATATACCATGCAAATTAAGACCAAAGGCAAGCAGGGCTAGCTATCAAACAAAGTAGATTTCAAGTCAAAATTAATCAGAAGAAACAAAGAAGGTAATTTAATACTGGTTACGGAAATCATTGAACAACAAGATATAATTTTTGAAATGTTTTTGCCCCAAGCATCAGTGCACCTGTGTACATAAAACAAACTTTTCTCAATATAAAGAATCCAAGTGAACACAATACAATATTTCTGGGTGATTTCAACAAATCTCTGTTACCATTAGACAGGCCATCCAGACGGACTCTTCAGAACTAAAAAATATTAGTATTCAAATGGACCTAACAGACACATATAGAATATTTTATTTGCCAACAACTGAATTCACTTCCTTCTCAGTGGCACATGGAACTTTCTTTGAAATAGATCATATTTTTGGGCACAAGGTGGTCTTAGGAAATACGAAAAAGAGAGATAATTTCTTGCAGACTATCAGATCACAATGGAATGACATTAGAAATGACAAGATTTTTTTTTTTAAAAAGAAACAATGTTTAACACCTGGAGATTAATAATACACTTTTGAATGAGGAATGGATCATAGACAAAATTGGAGAGAGATTAAAAAATTCTTGGAAACAAATGAGAATATAGATATAACATATCAAAATCTCTGGTACAGTATGAAGGCAGTTCTAACATCAGAAAAATAAAGATATCAAATAAATAATCTAATGTTACAACTCAAGGCCCTATAAAAAGAAGAAAGTACTAGTTCCATAGTTAGTGGAAGACAGTAAATAATTAAGATCAGAATGAAATTGAAAATAAAACAATACAAAAGTTTCATTCAACAAAGAGTTAATTCTTTGAAAATAAAACTAAGATCGATAAACCCTTAGTCAAACTAACCAAAAGAGAGAAAAAGAGAAGTTCCAAATCAACAAAATTAGAGATGAAAGGGGAGAAGTACCACAAACACTTCAGAAATCCAGAGGATCATTTTGAAAATTTATATTCCAATAAAGTGGAAAATCTAGAATATATTGATAAATTTTGAGACACATGATCTGCTCAAATTGAACCATGAGGATATGGAAAACTTAAATAGACCAACATCAAGCAAGGAAATTCAGGCAGAAATTAAAAGTCTTCCAACAAAGAAAAACCCAGGACCAAATGAATTTTCAGTCAAGTTCTAACAGATCTTTAAAGCACAACGAACACCAGTCCTTTTCAAACTACTCTGTGAAGTAGAAGGGGAAGGAATACTCCAAAATGCATTCTATACAACCAGTATCATCCTGATACCAAAACCAGACAAAGACATATTAAGGAAAGAAATCTTCAAACCAATATCCCTGATGAACATAGATGAAAAAATTCTCCATAAAATATTGACAAACCACATAAAAAAGTACTTTAGGAAGATAGTATATCATTATCAAGTGAGTTTCATTCCAGTAATGCAAGGTTGTTGAACATACAAAACTCAATAAGTGTAATGCACCACCTAAATAGAGTTAAGGACAAAAATCAGATGATCGTCTAAATAAATGGAGAAAAAGCATTAGATAAAATCCAGCACCTATTCATGTTAAAAATGTTGGAGAAACTAGGGTTAGAGGGAACTTACCTCAACATTGCAAAGACTGTATGTGAAAAACCCAAGATCAACGTCATACTGAATGGAGAAAAAAACCAAAAACATTTTCTCTGAAATCAAGAACAAGATAAGGATGTCTACTTTCACCACTTCTATTCAAATATAGTTCTTGAAACTAAGAGCAATCAGGCAAGAAAATGAAATTAAAAGGATACAAATAGAAAAAGAAATCAAAATTCTCCTTTTTTTTTTGCTGATGTCATGATCCTATATCTACAAGACCCAAAAAACTCCCCCAAAAGACTTCTAGAGCTGATAAATTCAGCAAAGTAGCAGGATACAATACCAGCATGCATAAATCAATCACTTGCTTAATCTCCAATAATATCTGCTGAGAAAGAAATCTATCCCATATATGCTAACCTCAAAATATACTTGGAAATTAATCTAATTTTGCTAAGTGACTGAAGCAAGACAGCGTTTTTAACAAATGGTTCTGGGAAAACTGGTTGTTTCTATGTAGAAGAATGAGACTAGATTCTTGCCCTGCACAAAAGTCAATTCAAATATGGGTAAGAAACCTAGGAATTAGACCAGAAACTGTGCAACTCATAGAAGAAAATGTAGGGTCAGTGCTCCAACATGAAGGCACAGGCAATGACTTTCTCAGTAGGAATCCTAAAGCTTGGGAGAAAATGCCAAGAGTTAATAAATGGGATGACATCAAGTTAAAAAGCTATTGCACTAAAGAGGAAACAGTAATGTGAAAGAGAACCCATAGAATGAGAGAAAATCTTGGGTAGCTACTCCTCTGACAGAAGATTAATATATAGATTATATAAAGAACTCAAAAAGCATGAGGAAACCAAATAACTCAATTAGTAGCTGGGCAAATGAACTACACACTCCTCAAAAGAAGAAATTACAAATGGCCAAAAAATATATGAAAAACCTTCAACATATTTAGTGACTAGGAAAATATAAGTCAAAACTACACTGAGGTTTCCTCTCATTCCAGTTAGAAAGTCAGTCATCAAGAAAACAAAAAATAATAATAAATGCTGGAGATGATATGGAGAAAAAAGGACATTTTTACACTGCTGATGGGATTGTAAATGAGTACAACCACTATGGAAATCAGTACAAAGTTTCTTCAAAATACTAGACATGAAACCACCATGTGACCAGCTACACAACTCCTTTGCATACCCATGTTTATAGCAGCACAATTCACAATAGCCCAACTATGGTCCAGCCCAAATGTCCACTGGTAGATGAATGGATAAAGAAATGTGGCATATAAGCAAAATGGAGTTTTATTCAGTCATAAAGAAGAATGAGATTATGATTTTTTTCAGGAAAATGGATGAAACTTGAGATTATGTTAAGCAAAACAAGCCAAAATCAGAAGGTCAAGGGTTGTCTCTCATATCTGGAAAGAAACATGGAGGATGGCTGGGGTTGTGGCTCAGTGGAAGAACACTTGCCTAGCATGTGTAAGGCACTGGGTTCAATTCCCAGCGCCGCATATAAATAAACTAATTAAATAACAGAAAAAGAAAAAAAAAAGAAACATGGAGGAGTCTCCTGAACACTGAAGGGAGATCAGTCAAGTGGAGGAAAGAGACCATGGGGCGGGGAGGGAGAGGGAAAGGGGAAATACTGGGGAAAGATTGACAAATTGTATTGTTAATATTCGTGTATGTACAAATATGCAAAATAATTTGCCAATATGATGTACAATTATAATGCACCAATAAAAAATATGGGGGAAAAAAAGAAGCAACCATTGAGCAGAAACTGAATGCCACGGAGGAGTGGTCTGTGCATCAGGGCCAAGTCAGGAGTGGAAGAGCCGAGCACCAGCTGGGACAAACAAATGGCCTAAAAAAGTGTAGCCATTCTTGCTTCCTTCCTCAGCCCTGGTGAGACAAACAGAGATGTGGGGCAAGTTCCCCCAAGGGTCTGTGGGGAGCGGAACCAGCTGTGCCCAGGTGGTGACGAAATCTGGCCCCATGTTCAAGTGGAAGCAGTTGTTGCTGTGTTTCACTCACCAAAACAAAGTTCATGAAACCAACGAGCCCCTGCAGACTCATCCAGGACAGATCCATTAGTGGGGCCTGTGAGTGTCTTGGCAGAGGGGCCAGGAGAGCAAATGAGCCAGTTTGAGGGTTGTTTTTTTTTTTTTTTAATATATTTTTATTTGTAGTTGGACACAATACCTTTATTTATTTATTTTTATGTGGTGCTGAGGATGGAACCCAGAGCCTCACATGTGCTACGCAGGTGCTCTACCACTGAGCCCCAGCCCCAGCCCTGGTTTGGAGGGTTTTTAAAGGAGCAAATAAACTTCAGACAGAGAAGGATCCACAGGACTCAGGATGGTCAATTCCATCCTCTCCTGGATGAGTGCCAGTTCTAGAGCTGGCCCAACTCACTCCAGCCCTAGAACGGGGGAACTCCTGCTGGTCCACAGGCCGTCCAAGAGCAGGGAAAGAAGTTTATTTCATCCAAAACCAAAGGAGGGGACTACCATGGAGTCTGCAGGGGAGACACAGAATTTTGTTCCTCATCAGGGGGTCTGCTTAGCCAGCGGGCAGGGGGACCCACCCAAGGCATAGGCGCTGAGTGAACCCCCTCTGCAGGGCCACTGTGTAGGTGACAGGCTTCAACAGACAGGAGCTACTATCCACCTGCCTGCAGCCCTCCAGGTCAAATAAGGAGACGAGGTTTTGTCAGTGGGGACATCTGCAGGTGGGCAGAGGGGCGGGGGGTGATAGTCTGGGTCTGGCTCTTGCCTCCAAATCTTATGTTGGGGTCTAACCCCATTTGGGGGATATCACAGGATAGAAACCTAATGCTACTACAGTGTTTAGAAGTGGGTCCTTTGAGAGGTGACTAGGATTAGATAAGGTCACCAGGGTGAAGGCTCCATAGTTGAATCCTAATGGCTTTGTAAGAAGAGGCAGAGAGACCAGAGGATTTATCTATCTATCTATCTATCTATCTATCTATCTATCTATCTATCTATCTATTTATTGGAGCTGGGGATTGAACCCAGGGCCTTGTGCGTGCAAGGCAGGCACTCTACCAACTGAGCTACATCCCCAGCCCCCAGAGGATTTATAACATATGCACATGCACTGTTTCTTGACATGGGATACATGTGCAGCACAGGGACTCTGCTAACAAGAAGGCCATCACCCAGATGTAGTCCCTTGACCTTGGACCAGAACTTGCATCAAAATAAACCTGTTTTCTTTATAACCTAGCCAGTCTCTGATATAACACTATTAGTAACAGAAAATGGACTAAGATGGAGAATGACATCACCCTCTGCCCTCCTCTTTCCAACCAGTTACCCTTTTGGCCAGTCACTCCCACTGACTCCAGAAATGGCTGTCCCTGGGCCTTGCCAGGCGCTCAGCTGATGCTGCCCCCAGGTTGCTATGCTGTACCTCATGGTTTCCTTTGACCCTGCCCACACCCTTGTGCAGGGCCCCTCCTTAATCCACCTTGTTTAGCCCACTCGAGGTCCCTGCCAGGGCCTGATGGCTACTTCACCCAAAGGTAAGGGACTCCTCAACAGACCAGCTATGTGGGTGTAGAAGCTTATATGTTCACAGAAACACTGAAAATCCCACCCAGCTGTTAGAATGGGAAGGAGGAGTGGAAAGATTGAATGTGCCTTGCAAACACTGAGACTTACCAATTATTTCCTTTTCTTATATGAAGCCTTTTAAATTATAAGTACTTATTCATATAATTATAAACTGTGTTTTGCCTGTCCTACAGCAGCACCCCTCACAGTGTCTTGTGAGGAGCCAGAGAGCATCGCGGTTAAGAACAAGGTGTCAAGGGACAGACCGCTTTGTCCACACCAGGACCAGCTGTGTGACTTGGAGCATATCTCTGTACTATTCCGTGACTCTGTTTTTTCTCCTTAAATCTGGGGATAATGACAAGGTGTTGTAAACATTAAATAAGTTAAAACAAGTGTAAAGAGTCTACAACAATGCCCCCTGATAAGCGATCAGCACCAAGCTGGTTGCCATTATTACTGTTCTGATAGAACATGGGCACCAGCTGTTTGGGGTCCCTCCAGCACCCAAAACAGAAAATTGATGGCTATAAAAATCCCCCATTCATATCTCTCTCTCTCTCTCTCTCTCTCTCTCTCTCTCTCTCTCTCCCTGTGTTTTCAGGATTTTAGGAAAGCAGTGAGCACCTAGCTTGGGGTCAGAAAGCCCAGGTCAAAGTTGGCCTACGCCACTTACCAGTTGTGTGGCCTTGTGCAAGTAACTTCCTGTCTCTGAGGCTCTTATTCCTCCTGGTTAAAAAAAGCATAAGAATAGGTCTAAGAGGGTTGCAGGAGTCAGTCAATATAGGTCTTATTTGGGGTTCCCCAGAAGCAGATCCTGACACAAAGGTTCAAGTGCAAATACTTTATTTAGAGGTGACCTCAAGACAGGAATTCAACTATGCATTGTCTCTTTGGGCAGTGATCCCGGGGAGGTAGGATGGAAAGGGAAGGGAGCATTTCCACTGTGGATGGCAGGGCGCAGTCCTGCTGGGAAGCTCCAGGAGGCAGACAGCACCTGAGTGACCCCCCAGAGTGAGGGAGCGGAGCCCTCTATCCACCATATCCACCCACCAGTACTCAGGGTGCTTCAAGGGCAGTGTGTCTCCAGAATGTCCTGCCTGCTCTGCAAGGGTCAGGCCTGGGGACAGGCAGGGCTCTCTCAGCAGTTTCCAGCCATAATCACAGCCTGGTGTGAACAGACACCATTGCTCACACACTCACCTATGTACACACACTCAAACACCAACAGTGTGTAAACACATACACAAAGAGGCACAAAAACATGCACACCCATTGTGTGCACCCTCACATACACTCATGTGCACACCAATGCATGTTTTTTCACAGTTGCACAAATACACAGCCACACATACACTTGCACACAGTCACAGACACACATGGTCTCTCACATTCTCACACACTGAATCAGACTCCTTAGAGCACGTTGTCCCCAAATGGCCCAGCAGAGGGAGCCTCCTCACGTTCAGAGGAGGAAGAGGCCTAAGCAGCCAGTGACAAGACCAGGCCTGGGTGAGTTTGGGGGATTACAGGGGCAGGTGTGCCAGAGTCTCAGGGACCCACATACCACCCTTCATCACTCCATTCACTGACCTGCATAGTCCTTGGTGGAACCTCCAAGACTCCTGTTGGGCTGGGAAAGGAAATTCTTTTTTTTTTTTTTTTGTACTGGGGATTGAACCTGGGGACACTTTACTAACAAGAGACATCCCGCCTTTTTTATATTTTATTTTGAGACAGGGCCTCACCAAGTTGCTGAGGCTGGCCTTGAACCTACGGTCCTCCCTTCTCAGCCTCCCCAGCCGCTGAGATTACAGGCAGAAAAAGAGACATTTAACACCAAATGTAGATGACACTTTGAAGGAGTTGGCTACATTGTGAAGCAGAAAAATAGAGTATTGGCTGTTGGGAAAGTGAGGACCAGGGAAGGAGTGTGTGGAGTGTGTGTGTGTGTGTGTGTGTGTGTTTGTGAGAGAGAGAGAGAGAGAGAGAGAGATTTTGAGGAACTACAATTACTTCAACTCTAATGAGAAAGATATCTGGTCAAAATACAAAAATCAATTCTGTTTCTATATTTCTATATTCCAGGGGTCAAACCACTAAGGCCTGTGGACAAAAACCTTTGGCCCCTTTTTGTGTGGCCTATGAGCTAAGAATAGTTTTTAAATTTTAAATGGGTTAGAAGAGAAAGAGGAGGGGTAGAAAGAGGAGAAGCCGGATGGGGACATGTAAGGCCTAAAATATTTACTATGTGGCCCTTTAAAGAAAAGAAGTTAGCCAAGTCCTGCCATGAATAACAAATGGAATACAAATATTTTAAACTATCATTTTTTAAAACACCAGAAAAAGTGTACTAACACAGGTGTAAATCTAACAAAAACCCACAGGATATTTATGGTGGAGACTTTGATACAGTGATGAAAGAAATCCAAAAAGATCCAAATAAATGGATAGAAGAATAACATTTGTGGATGGGAAGGATCAATACTGTTAAGATGTTACTGAGCAAGGTGGTGCATCCCTGTAATCCAAGCATTCGGGAGACTGAGGCAGGATCACAAGTTAGCAACCAGCCTAGGAAACCTAGCAAGACTCTGGCTCAGAATAAAAAAATTAAAAGGGCTGGGGGTGTAGCTCAGTGGTAGAGTGTCCCTGGGTTAAATCTCCAGTACTGCACAATAATATAATAATTAATAAAATTAAAGGGCTAGGGATGTAGCTCATTAGTACAGTGACTCTGGGTTCAATCCCCACTACCAATATATACATACATATGTGTGTGTGTGTATGTGTGTGTGTATGTATGATATATAATACATATATGTGCTATATATGTATATAATATATAGTATGCATATGCATTCTTTTTTTAATATTTCTTTTTTGTTGTTGTAGTTGGACACAATACCTTTATTTTATTTTATTTTAGGTGGTGCTGAGGATTGAACCTAGGGCCTCACACGTACTAGGAGAGCGCTCTACCGCTGAGCCCCAGCCCCAGCCCTGCATATGAATTCTTAAGAAGTTAATTCTCCTCAGTTTAACTGACAGACTTCTTAAAATATTAAATCCCAGCATGGCTCTCTATAGAAACAGACAAGCTGGTTATGAAATTTACATGAAATGCAAAAGGCATATAGTAGCCAAAAATTATTTAAAAATAAAATTGTAGTTGAAGAATTCTCTTTGCCTTTTCAAGATGTTCTATAAAACTGCAGTAATCATGAGTCTGGGCAAAAAATTAGACACATAAATTAATGGAACAGAAGAGAAACTCCAGAAATGCATCCACTGAAAATCAGCCAATTTATTTTAATCACAAACATTAAAGGCCAGTTTAGGCAAAAAGAATAAATTTTTCAGCACATGGTACTGGAGCTATCCACATATCCATAAACAATGGGACAAATCAAATCATTCCTCAGTTTATACAAACCTTAATTACATAAAATATAACATAGCATTAAATACAAAATCTTAAACTATAGAAACTAATAGAAGAAAATACAAGAGTAAAACTTTGTGGTCTTGGCTTAGGCAAGGATTCTTAAGTATAATTCATAAAAATAAAAGAGTTGATAAATTATACTTTATAAAATTTTAAAACCCCATGAATAAAGGATGATTCTGAGAAGACAATCCACAAGCCAGAAAGAAGAGGATGAATAAATTATACCTCAGGCAAAGGACTTGTGTATTAATGCAAATATATAAAGAGCTCTCAAAATCCAAAAATAAACTAGGTGTGGTGGCTCATGCTTATAATCCCAGTGACTCAGGAGGATGAGGCAGGAGAATCACAAGTTCAAAGCTAGCCTCAGCAATTTAGTGAGGCTAGAAGCAAATTTAGAGACGTTGTCTCAAAAAATTAAAAATAAAAAGGGCTGGGGATGTGGCTCAGTGGTTAAGTGCCTCTGGGTTCAATCCCCAGTGCAACCCCCTCCCGCCAAATGCCAATAATAAGAAAGCAAACAAAGCATTTGAATAGACACTCTACCAAATAACTAGGTACATGAAAAGATGTTAAACACCATTAGTCTTTAGGAAATGCAAATTACAATCTCAGTGATATTCCACTGCACACCCATAGAATGGCTCGAAAAAACTGATACCACCAAGTGCTGCTGAATCCATGCAGCAGTCAGACCTCTCATCCATTACTGATGGGAATTCAAATTGGCACCGACACTGTTAAAGCATTGAAAGAAATTCTATTGTGAAACATACACATAGAATACGAAGGAGTCATCCTTCTCCAAGAGCAATGAAAACAGATTCACACGAAAACCTATACACAATATACATAGCAGCTTTATTGACGATAACCCCACACTGAAAACAACCCTCATGTCCTTCAACTGGTGAACGAAACTCATTCCATGCACTGAAAGAGAAACAAAGGCTTGATACATACAACACGTGACTCTCGAATGCAATATGCTGATGAACAACCCAGACTCTAAAGCTGCACACGGTACAAACCCATCTGTACAAACACATGAAGAAAGCAAAACTACAGGCAGAGAGAATAGATCAGTGGGTGATTTTTTGCTACCAAAGGTGACTCTGGTAGTTGTGATTACATGGCTCTGGGCACTGTCAAAACTCAGAACTGCAAGACGGTAACGCAACTTGTACATCTGAACATTTTGGTGCAATTTTAAGATGAAACAAAGAGCAACTGTATTCATATATTATATACTGTTTTTCTAAGTACACAATGGGAGAATATACCAGAAAGCGTTTATCTAAAAGTGAAGCAAATCTGCACAGCAAAAGAAACAATTTAGAGCATGAAGAGAGAGCCTAAAGAATGGGCTGCTCCTCAGGATGTTAATATCCAGAATATATAAAAAATAAAAAAACAAATAAAAACTTAGCATCAGAAAAACAAATGACCCAATTAATAAATGGGCAAAAGAACTAAACAGACACTTCTCAAAAGAAGAATAAAGGAAAAGAAAGGTTCAACATCTCTAGCAATTAGGGAAATGCACATCAAAGCTATATTGAGATGTCACTCCAGTCAGAATGACAAGTATCAAGAATACAAGTAATAATAAGTATTGGTGAGGATGTGGGGAAAAGGTGCACTCATACATTGTTGCAAATTAGTGCAACCACTCTGTAAAGCTTCTGTAAAGCAGTATGGAGATTCCTCAAAAAACTAGGAAGAGTTTTCTGCACATCTCTTGGCACCTCGAGTGACTCTGCTCAGATTTACTCTCCAGTCTAGGCTGCGTGCCGGGCTTTCTGGACCTCAGACCCCTGAAGTCTGAATTTGCGGTTGCTCCTTTCTCTTCTGGTTTCTTGTGAGGACTGCCACGCTTTTCTCCCTCACTTCACCCTCTGCTCTGTTGTTGTAGGGACAAACGAGGCAGGAAACAGTTTTATTTGGCTGCAGCCAGGTTCAGAGGGCACAGCCTTTGCTGTAATCAATCAATCCCCTGAACCCCGAGTTCAGGGAGTTTCAGAGTTTTATACCCAGCATGTAAGGGGAGGGGCTCAGAAGTTCACAGTCTGCAGAAGTTCAGAGAAAAGCAGCTTTTTCTTTCACTGTTCTGGGCAAGTTAACCCTTCAACACCTGAGAAGGGGAGAGCTTCTTGTCCCCTTTCTTTCCTCCCCCTGCCAGCTGTTACCGTGGAGCCCATTTGTAACTTATCTTAAAAAATGTAGACATCTCTGTGAAGCCCAGCTCAAGGCCAGAGGCCTTGTTTGCACATTTCTACAAAGTACTGTTGGGAGTGTGTCCCCCCACCCTCCAAAGACTAACTTCCCCATCCCCCAAGAAGAGCCGTCCAGTGGGGAGCCCCGCTGGCTCACCTGATCCTTACCCACCAATCAGACTAGCCCTGCTGGCTCACCTGATCCTTACCCTCCAATCAGACTAGCCCTGCTGGCTCACCTGATCCTTACCCTCCAATCAAAAAGCACCCCATGCCAACTGTCAAACCACCCCTGGCTCTATAAATATGCAGAGCTGTTCCTCAACAAACCGGCATTTGCTCTGATGACGAGAGAAGCCTTGTTCGTTCTTTCAAGTACTATACTGGATATGTTTCTGAAAAACTAATAAGGGGGTGTATCTTCTCGGCCAGTGGCCAAGTAAACAGGGCAACACGAAAATAGGAAGTTTATCTACATTGGACTCTTTCACAGAGACTCTTTTGCTGACAGTCCTAAAATCAGCCATGGTGAAGAGGGCTTTTCTGTGGAGGGAGGGGGCCACTTCAGTGGGAGTCTGAGAAATCTGATTCCACCTTCCAGATCTCAAGCACATTCTCTCTTCCCTGAATTTGCCCCTAGACGCAAGTTTCTTATCTCCATCTCCTGAGAGGTTTTCATGAGCTTCTTTTAAGGACACAGTGTACACCAAGAAAATAAGAAGCAGAAGGTTACCGGGATAGTGAAGACATTTAGCAAAGAAATTTAAGAGGGAAAAAAATATAAAGTTAGTTAAGTGATAAATTTTTAGTATAATTTTTGATAACCAGTATAAAAGTAAATTCTGTAAATAATGATATGGGTGTGTTTATGGGAAGAAAGAATTTTGGGGCTCTGGTTTGTCTTTAGAACCCTGCAAGGAGTCCACAAAGGGCATTGCTGGCCAGTTCCTGAGTGGTAACAATTTATGTCTGGAGCAAGTGGGCAAAGCATGTTTCCTCCATATTGCAGAATAAAGCCGTGCTTCCTGAACAAACAAACAAACAAACCCCAACTAGGAATGGAACCACCATATGACCCAGCTATCTCACTCCTCAGTATATATCCAAAAGATCGAAAATTGGCATGTTACAGGGATGCAGACACATCAATGTTCACTTTTTTCCTTTTATAATACTTTTTCAGAATTTATTAGGTGTTCTTTTTATTTAATTGATTTTAATATTTTTTTAAATACACGACACACATCAATGTTCCTAGCAGCACAATTCACAATAGCCAAGATATAGAACCAATCAAGGTGCCCTTCAACAGATGAATGGTTAGAGAAAAAGTGGTATAACACACAATGGAGTATCATTCGGCCATGAAGAATATGAAATTATGGCATTTGCCAGTAAGTGGATGGGACTGGAGACCACTGTGCTAAGTGAAATGAGCTAGACCCAGAAAGTCAGAGGCCATTTTTTTTCTGATATGTGAAAGCAAGTCCAAACTGAGGGGATGAAAAAGGAAAAGAAAAGTGGGGCAGGGGGATCCATCAAAATAGAACAAAGATCAAGGGAGTAGAGGAGGGGATTGAGAGGGAGGGAGGAGGGATGGGATAAGGGAAACACAGTGGGGTGAATCCGACCTAACTTTCCCAGGTACATATATGAATACACCATAGTGAATCTCACCACTGTGTATAGCCACAAATTCCTATTTTTTTTTTTAAAGTTGTAAGTTAATAGCAGAAGATCAGTAGAGAGAAGGGAACAGCAGAAGGAGGAGTGGAAAGACAGGGCAAGCACTGCAGACTAAATCAGAGAAAATTCTATTCCATGCTTTAGTAATTATGTCCAAATGAATATTAACATGATATATAACTAAAAAGAATCAATAAAAAAGAAATGAAAACAAGCATACTTGAATTGATGAATAAATAAACTGGCAGGCAATTTTTTAAAAATATATTACATAAATGAAGAGACAGGCAGATGAAGAACCAATATTTCACACTGTGCATTTTATTTCTTACAAGAGTGAATGTTTCCTGTCAAAAGTATTACTTTGAGGTCCAGGGTGGTGGCTAAGTGGTAGAGCACTCGCCTAGCACATGTGAGGCAAAAACTAAATTTTTATAAAAACTATTACATTGATAATTTGAGGCCCCATCTGTCAGAGTCTCACCTACTAATTCTGGAATGGTTCCATGGGTATCTAATATGCCTGGAGCTGAGACCCACTTTGAAAATGTCTTCACTTGTAGGTTGAGGTGTGATCTCTGTAGGAACCTGACCAAATTCACCTCGCTGCACACTGAATAACCTTGAGCAAGTGATTTGTTCTCTATCATCCTTAAGAATGAAGTGAAGGTGAATTGGGCGTTCAGCTGGGGGAGCTGCAGCATCACCTTGTCCCCCCCCCCCAACAGCGTCTACTTCTGTGAATAGGAACAAAACTTCAGTGTCGGTGGAGTTACCAGGCCACAGTTATTCTGTGGA
This sequence comes from Marmota marmota marmota, assembly GCF_001458135.2. NCBI lineage: Eukaryota > Metazoa > Chordata > Mammalia > Rodentia > Sciuridae > Marmota > Marmota marmota. The sequence goes on along the minus strand of NW_026000241.1, from coordinate 4,511,520 downwards.
AGATGTCCAACCACACCCATATCTTACATGAAAATATTCTCACCTGTTTCTATAAAAATTAAATATTTAGCCCAAAAGCTAATGGATGAAGAGTAACTGGACTTTTAATTGACAGTGATATCCGAAGCCATTTTGTTCTGACATGAAAATGTAATGTGAGACTTAAATATAATTTTCACCTGTGAAACATTTCAGATAGTTAGAAACTTGAAGTATGTGTGAGAATACAAGCAGTGATTATTAAGACATGTGTGGATTGTAGGTGATTTTATTCCTTCCATTTCCTTATAGGATTTTCCCCTATGGATAGGCATTGTTCTGGAATATGAAAAGCACTTGAATGGAGACTGCTACAGGCAAAGAAAAACGACTGTGATTTTCCACTTACACTATGTATTTTTTTTCGCCTCATTTTTCAGTGTCAGTTGTTATTTTACAGCCTGTGATCCTCCCAGGTCCTGGATCTGTGGCCTCCTGAAAAGCACTCAGTCTTTGCACTGTGTCCTGATGAAGACCCCTACACAGAGGAGCCAGTCGTGAGGCAGCCGCTGTCCCTGGTGCTGAAGGGGAGGCCCCGTCGGGCCCCTCACCCTCAACCCTGCTCTGCGGTCACTATTCAATCAAGCCCAGGGCCACTTCCATTTACTCCCTGGAACTTCTAGATGAAATGGAAGTCCTGGTAGTGCCTCTCTAAAATATATATGTTTATATATATATATATATATATATATATATATATATATTTATTTATAGATATATTTTTATTTATATATTTATATATAAATATATTATGTATTATATATTATATAAATATATTTATATCTATATATAAATATCATATATATAATATTTTAAAAATATATTTATATATTTTTTCCAGTTCTAAGCTTCAGGCTCTTGTCAGACCAACTTGTAGTTTCTCAGATTTAAAATATAGATATTTAGAAACTTGCCAGTCATGGTGGCACATGCCTGTAATCCTAGCAGCTTGGAAGACTGAGGAAGGAAGATCACCAGTTCAAAGCCAAACTCAGCAACTTGTCAAGGTCCTAAGCAACTCAGGGAGACCCTGTATCTAAATAAAACATTAAAAGGGGCTGAAGATGTGGTTCAGTGGCTAAGTACCCCTGAGTTCAAACCCCAGCACCAAAAAAAAAAAAAAAAAAAGCTGACTGAATATTCCAATGGTTTTCTCCAATAGATGCTAGCCACACTTTTCAAAACTCAAACTCCTCTTTTGGGCTGAGGATATGGCTCAGTGTGACTTTAAAACATTTCAAAACCTAAAATGTAATGCCAAAAAGAAGAGAGAAAGAAGAAAACTAATTTTCATGGACTGTGGGTGCTTAAGAGATGTGGATGTGGATGCTTGGTTCAGTTGTGTTGTGCATGTAAACTTGTTCAATCTTCAGAATATACTAGTGGGGTGGGGTACTGTTAGGTGGTAAAGGAACTGGGGCTTCGAAAACTAAACAATAAAATATGAAGCTCTGTTTTAATGATCTTGTGATGAAAGGGAAAAAAAATCAAAGACAAGGAGCAATACAAGAAGGAGAATTTTTAAGAAGGTTCTTCTCACATAAGAACCTTAATGATCTACATCTCCCAGGGAGAGAGCAAATTGAAGCCAAGAAGCCACACAAGTGTTTGGTCAGCTTGTGTTTAAATGGCCTCAGTGACCTTGGGCACCACAAGCCCGGAACTTGGTTTAACATAATCCTCAAGCACAAGGGCTCCAAGGACACCTCTACAGAAAACTGCCTTTTTCAAATTCTACAAATATTCTTTCAAATCTGTTAGCAAATACCCAGGCGAAGATAAGCAGGAACACAAAAATCAGGGCCCCCATGAGTGAAAATCAGCAAAAACGACAGGCAATGTAATAGATGCACAGATACCACAATGATCAGACACACTGTAAAACAACCAGGCTTGTTAGGTTTAATAAACATAGTAATTTAGTAACCATAGAAACAGTAAAAATCCTGAGGTGAGAAAAGATTGGGTGTATTAAGAAGATCAGAATAAAGTCAGGATGGCAGAAATGTTAGTACTATTAATTGCCTACATTACAAGAGTCTCAACACGGCCTTCAATCCTGGTTCCTCTCCTGCTCAAACACCTCCCATGGTTGCCTTTGGTCCACACGATGAAATCCATATTTGAGCAACGGGAGAACCTGCCATCAGCGCGGGGCGCTGTAGTCAGCCAGGGACGCTGTCACGGTCTTGGGCTCAAAGACCTCAGCCTCGCCTCCCCCCAACCCACGCGCCCCGTCACCTCTGTCCCCCTGCGCCCCCTGCTGGCGCTCGGTAAAGTTCAAGCACAGGTGATCACCATCTTATTCCCGGGAATCTGCAAAGGTGGGTGGGCGGGTGTTGTGTCCCAGGACAGCTCTCTGAGGGTCACTCCGCACCCGCGCTCAGCGGCTCCAGGCGCAGCCAGAGCCCGCCCTCGGCGCGCAGGATCAGCTCGGGCTTCCTGCGCGGCTCGGTGTCGTCGGGCAGGACGCGGAAGCGCAGCAGCGTCAGCGCCAGCACCACCTTCATCTCGCTCATGGCGAACGTCTGCCCGATGCAGTTCCTGCGGGCGGGGTGGGGACTCTCACTGTGTCGGGATCCCCCATCTGGGCTGGCATCCCACCGCTACGAGCTGGGGGACCTCCCACCCACCCACCCAGATCAAGCTGAGGGGCAGCGAGGGACGCTGACGCGCCTGGACCACTGTGGGCGTCCCCATGTCCCGGGGCCTGGCCCAGACTCCTGCCCCAGCTCGCACCAGCAGCAGGGAGGGGACTCTGCCACACACACCCTTTTCCTGGGATCCCGTTCCAAACCTCGAGCCCCGACGCACGCGCCCCACAATCAGGCATGGGGCGTTCGGACGAGGCCCCCTCTGCACACCCTCACCCATCCCGCCTCCATGCCCGCTTCCCTCACCTGGGCCCCGCCGAGAAGGGAATAAAAGCCAGAGGTGACCTCTTCTGGGGGCTTTCTGGGTCGAAGCGCGAGGGGTCATAGACCTGGGGACAGGGCAAGAGAGGGCTGCTGGGAGGGGGCACACCAGCCACCCCGGGGGAAGTCGGGCAGGTGCAGTAGAGGCACAGAGTCTGGTGTCCCAGGTCAGGTCCGCGCCCCATCACCAGGCCCCAGGAATGGGGAGGAGGAGCAGCACCTCAGGATCTGGCCAGACCGATGGATTGTGATGGATCCCAAAGATGCTGATAGCACAGACGTTCCCTGTAGGGAAAGAGGGGACAATCAGGATGAGGTCCGTGCTGCCCCATGAGACCACCACCGTGCCCAGGAGTCTCCTCCCCCTGCCGTTGTGGGCACCTTTGGGGATGACCCGGCCGTCGGGGAGGGCAACGTCCCGGGTACAGCAGCGGGAGATGATTGTGACTGGGGGGTGCAACCGCAGACTCTCCTTGATGCACATGGTCAGGAAGGGCAACTGGGCCAGGTCGTCCCTAAGGAACCACCCCCAAACAATTATCCAAGGAGCAAACAGAAAAACTCCCCCAGCCTTACTGCTGCCCCATGAAACCCTCTTGCCACCGCCCTCTGCCCCTCTGTCCTACAACAAAATGAATCCCAGACGGATCAAAGGTTTAAACATTAGAAAATCAAAATTACAAAAATACTAGAAGAAAACTTGACCTGGTGTTTTTAGAAATATTTCTCAGCAAAATACACCTTTCAAAAGTGTACTCTTTAAAGTATTGATATATTTGAAAGAAAGCATTATTAAAATGATAAAATGACTGAACAAAAGCAGAAACAAATATCCTTAAAGGGTTAATAAGGTTATCTGAATGTATAAGATTCACCCACATGCTAGGGAGGCATGACCTATTAACATAAAGGTGTGAATTCTTTCTAAATCAGTATATATTCAATGTGATCCAATAAAAATCTAGTTGGATTTTTAAGCTAGACAATTTTTATCTTTATTTATTTATTTATTTTTGGTGCAGGAGATCAAACCCAAGGCTTTGCACATTAGAGGCAAGCACTGTTGCAACTAAGCTAGATCCCCAGCCCAATGATCTTATTCCAATTGGAAGGGTTAAAGTTCATCAGGGGCTGGGTCAATATAAAAATAAAAGTATCAAAGAAGAGGAGCCTAATCTACCCATTATTAAGACCTATTACAAAGGTATAGTATTTAAAGTAGTTTTTAAAAAATATATGGTACTGCAACAAGAACAGGAAAATAGATCCATAGAACAAAGTAGAGAGCTTGCAGTCAGATACATCAACTTTAGCATCTGGTAAAGAGGTTCCACACATTCCTGGAAAATGGATATATGGTCTGGTGGAGGTGTTCAGACAACTGGCAATATGGAAACAAAAAGAATTAAATCCTCCTCTACTCCACATGCAGGGTAGAGCCTCCCCCCATAACTAAAAGATAAAACTGTAAATTTAATAGCATATCCATCATTTCCAACATTTGTCATATCTTTGTCAAAATTCTCTCTTTCAGCTATTTTGAAATGTATAATACATTATTGTGCAGAATATCAGAACTATTCCTCCCCCCTAACTGTAACTTTGTACCCATTTACAAACTGTCCCCATCAGTCCACCCCCTTCCCAGCCTGAGTAAAGAAAAAAAAAACTACAAAGAAGATAACATTTTTGTGACCTGGCAATAAGGAATTCTTAAAATCTCAAAAATACAAACCATAAAACCAAAATTAAAAAGGATAAATACAAACAAAATTGAAGAATTACTATATAATAAAAGATACCATGGACCAAATTCACATTCTGATGAGAGGTTCAGAGATATATGTAGATCTAGAATATACAAGGAATTCCTGCAAATCAACAAACAAAATGACAGGTGACCCAAGAAAAAAATAAACAAAAAGATATAATCTAGGAATTCCCAGAGATCAACCACAAGAGATTTAAGAAGGGGTGCACAGAGTCACTGGTTATCAGAGAAATGGAAGTATTAACAATGAGATGTTACTTCATATCTGTTTGAGGTAGGAATCAACAATGTGAGGAGTGCTGAGGATTGGCTGAGGGGTGTGGAGGGGTTGGTGGATCTCATGCACTGATTGTGGGGATGTGGGCAGGGGCTGCCATTCTGGAGGGCAACTGCCAGTATGTGGTCAAGGAAAAATGGTATGTGTTTACAACCCTTCCAACTGGCTCCCAAGTATGGGTTTCAGAGAGGTCTTCAGACAAGTGGATGAAGAGTCCATACAAAGATGTTTGCTGCAGGGACAGGATGGAAGCAGCCTGAGTGTCCAGCACTAGGGGACTAAAGAGGAAAGCACCACATGACAGTTAAACACAATAATCTACATGGACTTAGAACCATGGAAGGCTAATAAAATCCCAGTGCTGCATCTCTGGAAAAGGTGAAAATCAGTATCAGAGCTGTGACCCAACAGCATATTTGCAAAGTTTATAATATACCCACTTCAACAACAAATTTTACAAAATAAAAGCATCAGTTTCTTTAGAATCACATTAGGGAAGACTAGACTTGGGATAAATGGGAGAAAATAAGTATTGCACAGTAAAATGATGACATCTAGTCAGGAATTTGGAGAGAGTGGTTAATTCAACTCCTGGAAACTGAGGAGTTTAATTTGAAAAATATTAATTATTTAAAAATTTCAAGGTTATTTTTTCAGACTAGCCAATCGGATTATAGCTATCATGTGGAAAAATAAGAAGTCAAGAAAAAAATGTAAAAGCAAAATAAGTAGATGAGACAAACTTTATCGAATATGAAGTGTTCTTTAATGATAATAAAGATTCTTGGAGCTTATTATCACTAAATAAATACATGGCACAGAGTAGAGTCCAGAAATAAACTCAAATACATATAAATGAAGTTAGCTTATTATGAAGCAACTGTTTAAAATCCTAAGGTAAGTTCATTACATTCTGTTGGGACAATTAGCTATTTGGGAAAAAATAGATTCTTACCTCAGTACTTACACCTCAGTACTTAAACAGTACTTATAGATTTCATAGGGAAATGTTAAATATAAAAAGTAAATAAAATGTTAAATAAATAAAATATATTTGAAAAGAAATAAACCCTTTAGGGGAAAACACACAAGAACTTTACATTTTAAAATTAAAATGTGATGGGGCTGGGGTTGTGGCTCAGCAGTAGAGCGCTCGCCTAGTATGTGCAGGGTGCTGGGTTCTGTCCTCAGCATCTCATAAAAATAAATAAAATAAAGTATTGTGTCCAACTACAACTAAAAAAAATGCAAAAAAATTAAAGTGTGAAATGTTTAGTAACACAAATTTAAAAATAAACAAAAACAGGAGCTAAAAAAGAATTAATAAATTTGACTACAAATAGATGAATCAAACCAAAATAAATAAACCCAAACAAAAAATAAAGTCAAAGATAATTTGGGGAAGGATATTGCATGGCAGAAAAAAAGAGCTAATTTGGGGCTGGGGTTGTGGCTCAGTGGTAGAGCGCTTGCCTAGCATGTGTGAGGTACTGGGTTCAATTCTCAGCACTGCATTTAAGCAAATAAATAAAGGTCCATCAATAACTAATATATATATATTTTTTTAAAGAGAGAGAGAGAGAGAGAGAGAATTTTTTAATATTTATTTTTTAGTTCTCGGCAGACACAACATCCTTGTTTGTATGTGGTGCTGAGGATCGAACCCAGGCCGCACGCATGCCAGGCGAGCGTGCT
>NW_026000241.1:4489225-4503630 GCF_001458135.2 Marmota marmota marmota | reverse complement strand
AATATTCTCATTATAAAAGAATGTTAAGTAGTTGAGGTGATGGGTATGTTAATTAGTTTCATATAATCATTCTACATTATATTAAAAATCATAACATCTCTTTCTACCCCATATATATATATATATATATATATATATATATATATTTCAAAATTTTTAAGTTTTAAAAAAATTAAAGAGAGGGACTGGGATTGTGGCTCAGCGGTAGAGTGCTCGCCTAGCATGGGCGGGACCCAGGTTTGATCCTCAGTACCACATAAAAATAAAGGCATTGTGTTGTGTCCATCTACACTAAAAAATATTAAAAAAAAGAGAAACGTAATTTATAATGTTTCAGTATTTCAATTTCTGAAAAGGAAAAAAAAAATGTGTTCCCATGCTTGTCTTGACAATTCAAAGTTATCTTTCAAATTTTGAGTTTAAAAAAAAAGAAAAGAAAAGACCTTGAAGCGCTATTGCTTCAATGTGGGAGCTGAGGGCTCTGTATCTCCTCCCAGCTGAAGAGAAATGGAGGGAAGGAAAGAATGAGCAAGAGGAGAGAATATGAACAGACCCAACATTGTCTGGAAAGACACAGGCAATCATCAAAAGCAGGAAGGGGACAAATGATGGCCTAAACAATACAAAAAGGTTATAATGAATTGTTTGAACTTTTACCAAGGGCATAATTATTTGAAGGTGGAGGAATCACAAAAACATCATCTGTACTGGGCAAAGATTTAAAGTTGAGGACACTTTCCAAAATGTCTGACCAGTCCAATACCTCTTCCCCATCCCTGGACCCCCTGGGCCCCACCTCGTCCCCTCCAATTTGCCCTCATAATCACAGAGAAATGTTTCTTAATGCCCAGATCTGATCTGCCCCTCCCTTACTCAAATATCTGCCATGGCTCCTCATTGCCCTCTGGGTTAGTCATGAATCTTCCTTTAAGTAAGAACTTACTGTCCAGCTGCAAGAAATGCACTTATCTGTCAGCCTCCAGCTATGGGGTCTTCAGGCTCTACCACACAGCATCCAAGCCACAGCCTCGCTTTCCCAGACAGCACCTAGCCAATAACTGACCATGCTGATCCACAAGCACATGAGCATCTGTGCCCAATGTCTGGCTCCCCTAACAGCAGCATCCCTGCCCACTTTAATCTTTCTTCTAATATGGGATTCCAAAGGACTCAAACTGACACATTTTTGATTAAAGTCCAAACATGGTTTTCAAAGCATTGCAAGCAGGGCATATGATACCACCCCCAGGAGTCTCTCTGTTCTTGACACTGCTTCACAAAGATTCAGCCACTGCTTCCCCTGAACCCTAAAACATGCCAGGCTTCTCGTACAAACTCCCAACCTAGCATCTGCACAACCGTCCCCCTTGACCAGCTCTTCTGATCCCCACATCCAATATGGAAAATCTGTATTCACTGTCTCATTACCAGTCTGGCCTCCATTCTTTCTGCCCCAGCTTTGTCCAGGTAGGATTAAAATGAAAAAGGAAAGATGGGCATGTAAGCATGTACCCAGAGTGCCAGCAACTCTGGAGTCTGAGATGCTGGGATCATTTGATCCCAGGAGTTTGAGCCTGGACAACATAGCAAGACCCCATTGCAAATAAGTAAATATGAAAGTAAATTCTAAAAATGGGACTGGACACATAGTTGGGAGATGGCAGGGCTGAAAATATGGATGTGTTTACCAAGTGAAGAGATGAATGAGTTTTGCCCACTGAGATCTTTATGAACTCTTGGAATAGCCTGCAAGTTTTTTAAAAGAATAAAAATTAAAGCCAGACATGGTGGCATACACCTATAATCCCAGCGGCTAGGGAAGCTGAGGCAGGAATATCATGAGTTCAAAGCCAGCCTCAGCAACAGTGAGGCGCTAAGCAACTCAGTGAGACCCTGCCTCTAAATATAAAGTACAAAATAGGGCTGGGGATGTGGATCGGTGGTCGAGTGCCCCTGAGTTCAATCCCCGGTACCAAAATAATAATGATGATAATAATAATAATAATAATAATAATAATAAAGAGGAGTAAATGTCTTAGGGAAATGCAAGTTTAGACAGAAGTGCAAAGCAGAGGAGGATGGTTCATTTACTGAATCCATGCTGGGTGGCATCTGCTCGACTTATATTGTCACTAGTTCTCCAAGTAACTCTATGGGGTAGAGATGCCCTCCAGTTTACAGGTAAGAAAAGAGATTCAGAAAAGGGAATTGATTTTGCTAAATGTTGCCTAGCAAGTTCAAAAAGTGATACATGTGGAGTCCCAGATAACTCCCAGCAAAAACATCTTCCTGTTCCCCACCTAGGAAGCAGGGCCCATGATAGGGGCTCAGGGAGGGCCTTGAGGACTCACTCACCACTCAATCTCCTTAGGATCACGGTTGCTCAGCAGGTCTTGCACCTCCTTCCGGCAGCGCTCCTGGTATTCCGGGTGCCTTGCCAGGTTGTACAGGGCCCAGGAGAGACCACTGGCCGTGGTGTCATGGCCTGAGGGGCAGTCAGGCAGCCTTGGGCCTCTGGGCTGCTTCAGCACCAAAGGGTGGACAGCGCCCAAGCATTGAGGTCCTGGGAAGGGTGGGGAAAGGGGAGGAGGGACATAATGCCATGACCCCACCCCCTCTGTACTGCCACATTAGTCCCTCACCTCCAAACATAAAGGTGTCAGCCTCCGCTCGTATGTCCTCATCTGACAACTTCTTCCCATTTTCATCCTGGACACAGGACAAGACCCTCAAATCAGACCAAGTCTAACAGCACCTGGGTCTAAGCAGGGTCCGTCTCTTATCATCTCCAGAGCCTGACCTAGTTCTTCCTCCCGTGTTTCCTGCCTCTGTGCTCCTCAGAGGCAGCCTTCTACAGCGTGACCTCCAGCACTTATCTCTGACTGGTCTCTCCTTTCCTCAAGCACCTTCCATGGCTCCCCACAACCTTCTCAATCCCGTTCAACTTCTGTCTAATATTTACCATTAAGGTCCACGCTACCTCTTGAATTCAAGTCTCAGGGAAGCCCACCTTGGACAGCAGGAGCAAATCAATAAAGTCCACAGTCTTAGACTTGGCCTTGGCCTTGAGGAAATCATCAACATCCTGGGCAGCCAGAGTGCAGCGCCGCTCCTGGATGACGGCATCTGTGAAGTCGTGCACCAGGTCGCACGCCCTGCGGAAGCGGCGCCCATCAGGAGTGAGGTAGTACAGGAAGTCCCAGTACAGGAAGATCTGGTGGTGCCGTTTGGTTACGAGGGCACTGAGCTCCAAGATGGCGGCAATATATTCACTGGGCTGCCTGCAGGGCCAGGACAGAAGGGAAGCAGCTCCTTAGCACACAGGGAGCACTCCCAGCCAGGGTCCCAGGGCCACAAACCATCCAGAAAGGCATGCTGCCAAGCACAGTCCTCTGTGCCACTCTCTCTGAGCTGGCTCACATCCCAGGTGTCCGGGGCAGAGCATGGGCCTGATGCTTATCTCCTCGCCCTCTTATTCAACATCTGCTCCTGCCCATTCTTCCTTGGTTTCTCCTGAATCTGCCCCATTTTCTCCACCAAGACCTCCTCCTCTCTAGGTTTCCTTGCATCCTGTGTCTATGCGGCCATCAGTCTTCCAGGGAATCAAACATCCAAGTTCAGCTCTGACCATGACTCTCACCTGCTCCCACACCTTCTATGGCTCCCTGGGAGCCCCAGGATAAAGTTCACACCCCTTTGCCTGGCTACTCAGTGTCCTCAAGATCTAGCCACTCCTTCCCTCCAACCTCATTTCCAAGGGGTATCCTCACTACTCTTGCACACGCTCTGCTGTGAGCCCACTTGCCCTTGCTCACACAAGTCCGCTACCTGGAAAGACTACTATCTCTTCCCCTCCCTGTCCTTCAGCTCCCAGTTCTGACCTACCCCCTCCAGAAGCTTCCACTGATTCCTCTGGTCAGTCCTTCCTCCTCCACCAATTTCCCAGGCCCTGGGCAAGAACTCACTCCTGACAATTGCTGTCGAAGCTGAAGACGCATTTCTGCAGACTGTCCAAGGTCATGAGGCTGATGTGCTCAAACATGTCCAGACGGGCGCTGCCCTCTGAGATCAGTCGTTGCCACTTGGCCTGGCCAGAGAAGGGAACAGGGCTGGGGCTTGGCCTTGGCTCCCAGAGCCCTTGCTCAACTACTCCTACCAGGATGGACTTCCCAGAACCAGCCTTCTGGTCCTGTGCCTGAGGCTCCCAAACCCAGAAGGGACCAGGTTTGGTGAGAGCAGAAGCTGTTCCTAGTAGGAGCTGAAGACTCAGGTGGGAGTCAGGAGACCTGAGCTCAAGTCCAGCTCTGCCCCCCATGCTCCATGCACCTGGGCAACTCACTGCCCTCCCCCAGGTCAGTAACCTGCCAAGTCTTCAGCAACATTTAGTTAAGTTTACCTGGTTCAATGTCAGATAAACCAGGTTAGAATGCCTGCTCACTTACTGCTGGGTAAACTTGGACAAGATCCATAATCTCTCTGACCTTTGGTTTTATCATTCAATGTGGCAATCATAATCCTCTCTACCTCAGAGGGTTGTGAAAATCACATTAGCACAGGGTTTCTGTATATAGTCAGTGTGGAGTAAGTGTTGGCTAGCATTATCATCTTCATTAGCATAATGAAGGATTTGGAAATGTTGCAAAATTCATTTATTTATTTATTTTTAGTACCAGAGATTGAGCCCAGGCGTGCTTAAACAGTGAGTCACACCCTCAGTCCTTTTTTTTTTTTTTTTTTTTGAGACAGGGTCACACTAAGTTCCTTACAGCCTCAGTATGTTGCTGGCTTTGAACTCATGATCCTCCTCCCTCAGCCTCCTGAGTTGCTGGGATTACAGATGTGCACTACCGCACCCAGCTTTCCCTAAAATTTCTGAACACGGCCCTTCCCTGCTTAAGACACGCTACCGTCCAACAAAGCACAGTCTTAGCCTTTGAGACTTTGTAGCTCCTTCCATTAGGAGGTGGAGACTTTTTTTTTTTCCATCTCTTGAACCTAAGCTGGATTTGAGACTTGCTTTGGCCCATAGAGTATGTTCAATGCCAGCCTCAGCAACTTAGTGAGACCCTAAAACAACTTAGCAAGACCATGTCTGAAGGGGCTGGGGCTGTGGCTCCGTGGCTGAGCACTCCTGGGTTCCATCTCCAGCACACACACAAAAAATCATGTGCTAGTTCTAAAACTAAGCATAGAGAGGGACTGAATGTTTCTTCTCTCTCTCTCTCTCTCTCTCTCTCTCAACCCAGTCTCTGCCATGCTAGCAAGCCCAGGCTTGGTAGATAAGAAACAAATGGAAGAGTCCCACTGGACCACTAAAGCCAATGAGTTTTAAAATAGTAGACTGTGCAGAAAGAACTACTGTATACAGCATTACTGTGTTGAGTTTCCAGGGCTTCTGTGAGGGACACTAGAAACTAATGCCTTATAAGCACCCACTATGTGCCAGGACCATAGCTCTGTGACATCATCTTGACCTCATTTTAAGTAGAGGTTATTACTCCCAATTTACAGACGAGGAAACCAAGACTTGGAGAGAAAAAGCTATAGCCCCAAATCTACCAGCAGAAACAGGTCTGCTGGTCTGTTGGGAGCCACTCCCCCTTTCTAGCTGGGCCCTGGGTTCAAGGAACTCACATGCATGATGTCCACACTCTGGTTGAAAATCTTCATGTAGGGCTTCAGGATGTTGAAGTGGAAGGCAGGTGTCAGCAGGCGCCGGCGGTGGCTCCACTTGACACCGGCACTCAGCAAGAGCCCATCCCCTGGTAGAGCAACTATGGGCAGTAGGCAAGGCAACACCATTCCCTGGCCCCCCAGGTTGTCCCCAATCCCTTTCACCTGCAGTTACTCACCCAGCCAGGGTCTCAGGTAGCCATAGAAAGCCATTTCCTTGGGTACAACCATAGCTGGCAAAAGTGAGCATCATCAGGGCCCATGGAGTGAGGGAGGGTGGAGATTCCCAGCCAAGGGTCTGCACTTCCCTCCTCTGAGCCCAGAACAGCAGGAAGAGAGCCAAGAGCATAGGAATCAGGAAGGAGTGAGGAACTAGGGGCACCAGACCAGGCTGCAGAAGCAGAGGTTCAGCACCCTCTAGCAGGCCTTGACAGAAGGTCTCCGTGTTCTCTCTCGCTCGAGAATGGCCCGGCACTCTACAACACACATTTCCAGGGACTAGAATGCCTGTCTCAGACTCTCTGACATCTCCTGACATGCTGGGGACATATGTCATGGATACAACATGTGTTACCATGACCCACCACTACACAGCATACATGATCTGCCCCGACATGATACCACATGGTCTGAAATAGACAGTCTAAGACAGTCTGACATGAAACAAATGTGACCTACATATGATCCCCAGATAGGATTTAAATGTGGTCCCATTAACATTCCAGATGTGACACAGGGATGACCCAGACTGTCTCAGTGTCCTCCTCTACTCCACACTAAGCACTAAGTGTTAGGGCTCCTAGAAAGACCAGAGGATCCACCTCCCTGGTCAGAGGCTGAGCTTAGGGACGCTTCCATCAGAGGCAGCTGAGACATACCAGAGTGCACAGAACTAAGGAGGAGGCCTTGGTATGCTGGGTGAACTTGAGAAGTCCTAGCACCTCCCTGAGCCCCAGTTTCCTTACCCAGGAACCGCCTGTCTTACAGCTAGTAGATAAATGTCTTCCGTTTCAGCTGCTGGACCCTTTCTCTTGGAACCAGCACCTCACACCTTCCCCAGCCTTAATCCAAGGAGCTGAGAGGTGGTTCCACCATCCAGAGCTGAGCTAGGCCTCCACAATCAAGTCACAGTGACTAAGTGAAGCATGGGTTCTTCACTCAAATGAGGCAAATTTAAGAGAATCCTGGAACTACAGGGAATTTTCCCCAGGACTTGAGATCCTAGGACTCATCTTTAGCAGCATAAGAGTGAAGCCATCACAGGAGGAAGCAGAACTGAGATGAAGACTCTTGCTGGTATTGTTTGAAGAACTGGATACAGCTTATCTGAAGACATTCTCCTGCCCTTTACTGTGAATAGATCCCCTTTCTTTGCTTAGACCACACCGAGTTGAGTTCCCATCACTCACAACTGAAAAAGACCTGAGCCCCCAGAGAGGGCCAAGACCCTGTCCAGAGTCACTTGCCTGTGATAGGCAGAGCCATGGTCTTTATTGGATATCGCCCCTTCCCCGGCTCAGCCTGGCCTATCCAGAGGTGGGAAGGGCTGGGAACAGGAACAGGGAAAAGAGGCCAGGGGTCAGGACTGGGAGAGATACCTGGGGCCTGGAGCAGGGGGGCAACGAACTTAGGGTGGACAAGCCGCAGGACGGGGTAGAGGGGCCCGACCCACCAGAGGTGGACATCACGGAAGCAGTGGCCCAGCTCCTCCACCAGCCGCATGCCTTCTTCATTGTTCTGGGCCTGGGGAAGGAGAGGGCTGAGGCCAGTCCTGCCAGGGGACTGGGATTCCACCACAGCCCCACCTCTTACCCCTTCCACCTGAACTGTTCTCGTCTGTCTCTGTTTCTGTATCTCTATCCATGTGTCTCTGAACCCTCCCCCTCTTCATCTCTCTTTTCCTAGATAGGTATACAGACGATGAATGGATGGATGATGGATGATGGATAGATAGATAGATGTGATATATTGTGAATAGATTATAGATAGGTATGACAGATAAAATGGTGAAGGCGTTCCTACACCCACTGTCTGACAGGGTCACAGCGTGGGGGATGCTGCGGCAGGGCCACACCATCTGGAAACCGGAACCATTAGGAATGTTAAGTGTTTTGTTTATGATCCTCATGATATGGATAACAGGGCATACGTCAATCAATAATAGAAGTACGTATGGCCTGAGATTGCAGGAAAAGTCCCAGAATGAGACGAAGGATGCAATTGAGACATGCCATGAGGTGCGTTTCAGTGTCTCTCAGGATACAGGCAATGGTGTTATTCCTCAAGCTTAAACAACAGAAATATTTATCCCATGGTTAACGATTTACACTAGGCCCCCCAACCCCATCCGAAAGCCACAACCTGTACAACAGCCTAGCTACAGAAAAACAATTGCTGTGCCAACAGTATAAGGACCACCGTGTAGCTTATGGTATCCCCTCGAGGACAAGAGGCTAATAAAAATACATTACCCAACCAATAGACCCTCCTTTGCCTTATGCAGAAACTTATGATGAAAATGGAAAACACATAGTTAATATAAATGACAAATGAGTTGAGGTGTAAAGCCTGCCCTTTAGTTAAAGATTACAAAGACATAGGAATTGGTGTGTTTTGACCAAGGATCAAGGAAGTTCTTTAAGAAAGCAGTTGAATAGGTCATATGAAAAAAAGGAAATTACCTTGGAAATTAAAAATAGAATAATGTAAAATTAACATAGATATAGTTTAGAGGCACTTCGGAGTAGTAGGCTTTTAAATAATAGACTTTCACTACTTTAAGTGTGTTTTACTGGGATTTTAGTTTAGAAGTAAGAAAGCTTACCAATAATCATAAGTATGCTTTAAAGTTAAAGGTTAATGAAATAATTATAGGTATGCTTTAAAGTTAGAAGTGAATAATAGGTCAGGAGTCATGTAGTCTAGTTGCATCCCCTAGCACCTAGTGATTGACATGAAAACGTAAAAGCTTAATCATGATTGTCTAAGGTTACAGAAAAATATTTTGAACAATGTACTCAATATCTTAGGTATTCATTGTATGTCAGAAAAGATTGTAATTCTTGAAAATTATGTAAATCAAAAAAGTTTCCGGCTTTGAAGCTATCCATTAACTACCTGAGAAAACACCTGTAAAAAGGTATAAAAATAAAGGTCCCTCCAGGGGCAGAGAGATGTCTTCTGGAAGTTGCTCTGCTCTTCTTCTTTTGTCGATGCCACTCTTCCTTCAGGACCACCCTGGACCTCTCTCCACCACCCCCACCCCCACCCCCCCTCGGGGGCTGGACCTCAGCAATAAAAGAGATACAAAGATGGATACATAGATTACTGATTGATGTGATGCATTATAGACAGATAGGGATACAGAGATGAACATACAGATGATTGACAGATGGAGAAATGATAAATTAAATATAGATAAGATAGATACATTGCTAGATAATGACACATTATAGGCAGGTAAGATGAATAGATAATATATCGAAGAGATTAAAGATAAATAAGTAGGTAACAGAGGTAGAGATTAAATAGATAGATACTTGTGTCTGCATTTGTTTCTTTACTCCAGTTTATCTGTCCTTCTGTGTGTTTTTCCATCTTTTCTCTTCATTCTGTCTCGGTTCTGCCTCTCTCTCCCTTCCATGTGTATGTGCATCTCTGTCTCTATGTCTCTGATTATTCTTATCTCAGCTCCCCATCTCTCTCTCTCTCTCTCTGTCCTCCCCACCAACACCTTATGATTCACCCCCATTCATTGTGGACTCATAGCTATTTCACTCCATCCGACTTTCTCCCTTGTCCCCAAACCCCAGCACAGCCTCTTGCCACTAGCTCTGGTTCCTCCCCAGCTTGGCAGAAAACAAGTTTAGAGGTGGTTCTAATCTTAGTCCCCAGCTCAGGAGAGATGTGAACTTGGAACTCACTTCAGGAGGGAATGGATGGTCAACTTAGGAGCTGGACCCCTGGCCAAGGAGGTGGCTTCAGGAGAGGGAGGAGGAGGAGAATTTGAGATCCCAGAGAATCCCATATGAAAAGCCTGGGGAAACAGCCGGAGGGAGATAGAGGGGCCACAGGGAGCTCAGGGGACACCAGGGGAAGGTGTCATCCAGGAACCAAGAGAAGAGGAGGTCCCTGGGCATGGGACAGTTAGCATAGCAGAGAACTTCTGGGAGATGGATGGGATGGGGCTGGAGATGTCCATGGGACTTAGGGAAACTGGAGGTCATGAGGGTGGTAGGGGTGGGGACCAGATGAGGAATGAGCAGGGAAAGGGAGGCCATGAACAAAGGTGAGTCTTCGTCCTTGAGGCTGATCAAGAAGATGGGAGGTTTGGTGCAGAGTGAATCTCATTAGAGGTGAGTGGAGAGGAATCTACATGGAACCTAACTGTCCAGTTCTGTGACCTTCTCCAGCATCATTGTGGAGAAGACATCAGAGAACATGGTTGGCTGAGTTTCTCCAAAGCAATTTTTTTTCCCAAACATCCATGTAGAAAAGCCCAAACAGCAAGGGACTTCAGCTTGTGAGTCATGATAGGAACTGAGCTAGAGGTGGTCGAGGAAGGAGGATTGGAAAGAAGTTGTTGGACTAGGATGCAGAGGGGATGGAAGTCCTGAGGGTGATGAGAGGAGGTGAACAAGAAAGCGGGAAGGAGAGCTGTAGTGAGAGGCGGCCACACATCATCAGTGGCACTGGCGGTGATGCTCCAGCAAGTAACAGCAAAGCCAAGGTATGGTTCTGGAAACAGCAGATGCACACAGCACAAAGCAAAGGCCCCTGGGAATGAGGCCCAGGATGGTGAGTGAGGAGCCCCATCCCAGCAGGCGTAGCCACCATGGCAGAGGCCACAGGAATTCTTTCTGGAAAAGAAAGTGGCTGGGTGCTGCTCAGTGACAGAGGATTCACGGAGCATGTGTGCAGCCCTGGAAAGAGAGGAAGGGAGGGAGAGAGAGGTGAGAGAGGGGGATAGTGGCCGACTTGGGTCCATTGATACATCTTGGCGGTGGAGGGCACGATAAGAAAAGAGAAGTTCCTGAGAAGTTGGAGTGGGAAGAGAAACCGCGGGCCCAGCTGTGTCCTGTGGGGATGTGGGGAGGGGGAGGTGGGTCACAGCTCATTCATGCAGAGAACTGGCAGCCCTGAGGCCAACAGAGATGGGCCAGGCAGGAAGTAGACCCTGGATAATGCCCCACGGAGGCCACAAATCCAAGGGTGGAGACTGTGGACTGGCCGGGGGTCCCAGCTCTGTGCAGTCTTCCCCGGGAGCCCCCCAAGCAGGACAGGATGCACTAATGGGAGGAAGGCAGTAACCCATGTGACCCAAAGCAGTCGGGTAGGGAAGGGAAAGAAAGAGAAAGGGCTCAGGGCAGGAGGGGGACAGAGAAGAGGGAAGGCATCCAGTGGGGCAGAGGAAAAAGAGGTTGCCCACCGTCTCCCTGTCTTCTCCGAGTCCACTCCCTGGCCCCAACTCTCTGAACCCACTGCAGCCTCTCAGAAAGTCCACCCACTCTGATGGTCCAGATGCAGTATGCCACACTCACCAGGCCTAGGTGACCCCAAAACCAGTTCCGTCTGGGGGGCTGTGGGAAGCATCGGAGGCGGTAGCAGTTGTCATAGAAAGTGTAGATCTTGGTCAGGCTGCGGGCCAGGAACCAGGAGGCCCCGGCCAACAGCAGGAGTTGCCAAGGAGAGGCTGCCCAGGGCCCCAGTCCCAGCCAGGACAGGCTCAGCTGCGGCATCCTGCAGGGAAGATGGGACAGATGGTGAGCTACTGAGGCCCTGGAAAGGGACAGGAAACTCCAGCGACACTGGACAGGGGTGGAGACTTCAAGACGGGGGTAGGACTGAGAGGGGGAAGACCCAGGGCAATCCAGAGAAGAGGCATTGAGAAAGGAGAAGAGAGGGGGAGAGAGAGGAGAGAGAGAGAGAGAGAGAGAGAGAGAGAGAGAGAGAGAGTCTGTTCAAAGCCCAGAGGGGCTCAGCCTGAATCATGGGGAAGTGGCCAGGGACTCGGTTACCCAGACACCAGGCCAACACGCTCCCGGGAGCCTCCCCAGCCTTGGGCGTCACCCTCCCCATTCCAGGCCAAGGCCCCCCTCTCCCACCCCTGCTTGGCACCTTCTATCAGGAGTAGCCTGTCCCCCACAATCTCCTTTCCCCTCCTCTAGGACCTCTTTGTCCCTGGCTCCCGACCTGTAGGAGGCTGCAGGAAGCTGGCCTGGGCAGGGCTGAGCCAACCAATCCCCACAGGCTTGACTGCCTCCTCCCTGCCTGGGAAGGCAGCCAGGACATGGGGGAGGAGCCAGCTGGGTGCAGAGGAAGCCACCTCAGGGTCACAGGCATGGGTGGATCCTCAGGATTTCATGCCTTCTGCCTGATTTAGGGGCAAAGGTAACTCTGGGCCCCCAGGTTGATAGCAGCCTCTACGTCTCGAAGCCCAAGGGATGGCAGGCAAAAGCAATGAAAAGAGTTTGGGTGCCCCGAAGCCAGGGCCAGGTTCCTGGTTCCTTGAGCTCCTCTTCAAGAATAGACTGGGAGGGCATCCTGCACCATCTCTCAGGGCAGAAGGAGGAGGCTCAGAGAGGAAGACCTGTGCTCATCAGAGGCACAGCCTGGCAAGAATACAAGTCCTGCCTCTAGCTAGCCCAGGACTTTTATTGAGACATGACTTCAAGGAGCAGGAACAAAGAATCCAACAGCGTTAATTTATCTGGGTCAGATTCTGGAGATAAAGAGCCCAGCTGGAAAAGCACATCTGTAGGCTCAGCTTTGGAGGTCAGAGGACAGAGGGACATGTAAGGCTCAGAGGGACCATGAGTGAAAGGGGTCCAGGCCCCAAGTGGAGTCCTCATTCTGTCATGGGAAATGCTGGTCTTCTCTGGGCTCAGTTTTACCATCTGGGAAATGGGATGTTGGGTTTCGTTTGTTTTTTGGTTTTGAGACAGGGTCTCCCTGAGTTGCCTAGGCTGACCTCCAACTTGCAATCCTCCTGCCTCAGCCTCCTGAGTAACAGCTTGTTCCACTGCATGCCCAGCAGGATGTTGGCCTTAAAGGGGGTACGTTCTGTCCAGAAACTGTCCTGAATTCCCCTTTATGGTAGTCTTGGCTCCTCTGAGACCTCCCCTTAGTCAGGCTCCAAATGAGAGTGAGTTTGGAGGGTGGAGCTGTTGAGGGAGAGAGATAACGATGATCAGGATTCCCCCAGCAATTGACCAAATGTTGGGGAGATACCAACACTTGCCCTCCTGCTCCCCATGTGCCTTCTAGCCCTTGCTGACCCAGCTTCAGGTCCTGAAGGACTCAGAGCCCTTTGCAACTTGGGGTGTGCTGCCCCAGATTCTCCCTTCTCTGTGGAGGAATATCCACCTGGTGGTAGGTTCCTCCAGAGAAGAGCCAGGCGGAGGGGGGAAAGCAGCAGAGTTGAGCAGCCAGGTCTGGGGAGACGCAGGAGGGAAGGAGAGAAACCAGAAGTCACTTCCTTCAGCCACACAGTTAAGTAGTGAAGCAGGACAGCTAAGCAGTTGAAAGTGAGTCCTAGCACGCAGGAGGTGCTCATTAAGTATTTAGGAATGAAGAACTTCCGCAGTCGGGAGGTCTAAGAACCCTCCATCCACACTGTGACTGTTAGGACAGCAGCATCGGCTTTACCGGCTGCACTTTGGAAATGCAGAATCCCAAGGTCTAACCCAGACCCTCAAATGGGTGCAAATTCTTTGTCATTGTCCCCAATGGAAGGACGAGCTAATTTCCTTTCCCTTGAGTCTGGACTGGCCTGGGGCTGCTGAACCAATAGATAGCTGTGGAGGTGATGACATGTCGCTTATGTTGTGGGGAATTAGAGTAAAACTTGCTAGAGAGTGACTGGCTGAGGGGCGGGTTGGAACTCAGTGATCAAGAAGGACTCCCCAAGAGGTGGCCTTTGAGCAGAAACCTGAATGAAATGGAGAAATGGGCCAGGGGTGAGGCAGAGCATCATGGCGGGGGGCTCATGGCACAGCTCACTTCATGGTGACCAGGAAGCAGAGAAAGAGGAAAGGGCTGGGTTGCAATGTCCCCTTCAAGGGCACCCCCCCCACCCCACAATGACCTAACTTCTTTCTGCTGGGCCCCACCTCCTACAGGCTCCACGATCTCCCAACAGGGCCATCAGCTAAGGACCAAGCCTTCAAATATGGCTTTAGGGGACATTTAAGATCTAAACCATGATAGGTAAGTAGATAGACAGACAGACAGATGGATAATAGGTACTACTGGTTCTGAGTCTAATTCCATTCTCCTTGAATCCTACTTGAGCATAACTGAGAACCCCAGTCAATTGCAAGCCACCAGAGTGATCCATCTTCAAAGTGCCTCTTTTTTTTGGTGGGGGTAGGGAGGTACCAGGGATTGAACTCAAGGGCACTCAACCACTGAGCCACATCCCCAGCCCTATTTTGTATTTTATTTAGAAATAAGATCTCACTGAGTTGCTTAGTGCCTCCCTTTTGCAGAGGCTGGCTTTGAATTCATGATCCTCCTGCCTCAGTCTCCCAAGCTGCTGGGCCAAGTGGCTCTTTCAGCCTCAGACAGGTTGTCCCAGCTGATACTCTGGAGAAAGTATCAGTTGAGAAAGTTGAGAAAGCTGTCCCTGCTCACCCTGACCAAATTGTACATTTCAGCATTACCAACAGATTTCTACACTTACAACTTAAAAAAAAAAAAAATATATATATATATATATATATATATATATA
>NW_026000241.1:4455410-4489208 GCF_001458135.2 Marmota marmota marmota | reverse complement strand
TATATATATATATATAATCTCAAAACCAGGTAAGAAAGAAACAGGAGAAATGATTAAAATGCCTACAGCATTCTCTGGCACATGTTCAGCACCAAGCAATAAGGACACAGACAACAGCTCTGTGCTTTGGACTTTTCTGGAACATGCATCAGGGACTTGGCTGGCTGTGAACATTCCTTGATCATTCCTGTGACAAGGAGGAGATGCTCTGGAGAAGGGGGGGGGGGCAAGTGAGAGACTTGAGGTGAGACAGCTCAAAGTCAAAGCTGAACTCTGCCACTTGCCAGCTGTGTGACCTTCGTGTAATGGTTAATTTGAATTGTCAATTTGATTGGATTAAGAGATGCCAAGGATTAAGAGGATTATGGGTGGGTTGATGAGGGAATGATTGGCATGTGGAATAGCCAACTGAAATGGAGACCCTCCCTAAGCCTGAGAAGCAACGACCAATAGGATGATGGCTTGGATGGAATAAAAATTGGAAGAACAAAAAAGCAGCAGCAGATGCAAGCTCAGTTCTTCTTGAAGGGGTTCTTGGTCGCTACTGTAATCGTCTGAGGATGTTGGACTCTCACTTCTTCACTCTTCCAAAGCGGACTCTGACTGATTCTCCAGAAGGCTTAGATCTCAGTCTAGGGTTGCACCATTGATTCCTTTTATTCTGGGGCTTCAGCCTCCTGGACTGCGCAGCTACTGGTCCTTCCAGCTCTCCAGCCTGCAGATGGCCATTGTGGACTATCCAGCTTCTGGTTGCATAAGTCCCCTTTTTGTAATTACACTTCCTGTTGATTCTGTTTCTCTAGAGAACCCTGACTAATACACTTGGGCAAGTGACTTACCCTATCTGAGCCTCATATTCCTTGTCCATGAAGAGGGAACAAGAATAGCCCAAGGGACCCAGGCACCCACGTGTAACCCAGCTGCTTGGGAAGCTGAGGCAGGAGAACTGCAAGGTCCAGGCAAACCTCAGCAATTTAGTGATATCCTAACTCAAAAAAAAAAAAAAAAAAAAAGGAAAAAAAAAAAAAANTCTCTGTGGAGGAATATCCACCTGGTGGTAGGTTCCTCCAGAGAAGAGCCAGGCGGAGGGGGGAAAGCAGCAGAGTTGAGCAGCCAGGTCTGGGGATGTTGCTCAGTGGTAGAGCACCCCTGGGTTTAATACTCAGCACCAAAAATAAAGAATAGGCCTGAGGGGGTGAGGAGCCCAGTCAACATGTGTGTCTTATTTTGGATTCCCCAGAAGCAGACTCCGACAGAAGGGTTCAAGTGCAAATACTTTATTCAGAGGTGACCTCAAGACAAGAATTCAACTGCAAGTTGTCTCTGTGGGAGGTGATCCCAAGAAACACAAAGTGGGATGGAAAGAGAAGGAAGCAGTTAAAGGGAGCTTAATATAGGACGTTTCCACTATGGGTGACAGGGCTCAGTCCTGCTGGGGAGCTCCAGGAGGTAGACAGAACCTGAGTGACCTCACCCAAAGCAAGGGAGCTGGGCTCTTTATCCACCCTTATCCATCCACCAGTATTCAGTGTCTCCAGAATGTCCTGCCTGCACTGCAAGGGTCAGGACTGGGCACAGGCAGGGCTCTCTCAGCGGCTTCCAGCCATGATAAGAGCCTGGTGTGCACACAGTTGTTCAGTGGGTAGTTCTCTCACCTCTGCTCTCAACACACACCCACATGCACACACACTGGCACACACAAATACACTTAGATACACACATACATGCATTTGCATACACACATACCTACATATGACACACAGTCGTCTAAATGCATACACAGTCACGCGTGCACACAGTGCACATGCAAACGTTGAATTAGTAGAGAATTAATTCCTTAGAGCCTGTTGTTTCGGAACTGGCCAGCAGAGGGAGCGTCATTCCCGCTTAAAAGAGGAAGGAGAGTCCGCAGCAGCCAGTAAGGAGACCCAGCCTGGTTGTATTATTAGAATTACACACGCAGGTGTAGCAGATACCCGGGACTCAGTGATTCCACATCTTTTCTCCTCCCTCCCAATGAAGTTGATTCCCCCTCACAGCTCTTAGTGGGTGTTCATTACAAGTACAATGATCCTGTAAGATCCACATGACAAGGGAAAACAGTTCAGAGAGAGGCAGTCATGTGCTCATGGCCTCTGCCAAGAAGGGGCAGAGCAGGAAGTAATGGCTCTCAAGACCAAAGTATCTTGCTGGCAAGATGACAGGGTTGCTTCAAAGGAGGCCAAGGGATGTTTGGCAGACGACGCAAGTTGAAAATCCTCCATCAGAACAGGGTTGTGGGAGCAACAGCAGCAGCAAGGGCCAAATAGCTCTAGCAAAAAGGGCAGGGTGCAGGGACCACACACTACCATTCAATCCCACAGTACCCCAGACAGGGGGTTCTGGACCACCATCCCAGAACCTGCTGCCAGCAGGACACCTCAGGCTGCTGCCTCCAGCATCGACACAGCCGAGCCCCTGTTGACACCAGCTTCTAAGCAGAAAGACTGGAGGCCTAAGCAGGGACCAGGACTCTGAGCGATGGGGCAGAAAAGGACTCAGGATCCCTGCTGAGGCCCTAACATAAGGTATTTTTAGGACTTTGAGTGAGTTGCTTCCCTCTGGGGTATCAGTTTTCACCTCTGTTAAGTGAAACAATAAAGTGATCTCATCAATCAGTATGAAGATTAAATGAGAACATAGGAAGAGCACATAGGATCATGCAATCCATTTCAGTCTCACCACTGCTAACTTTGGAGACATGCTTCCCAGGGCTCCGTCCTTAATGCCTCCTCCATGCATCTCTCTCATATCTCTCTCTCTCTCTCTCTCACACACACACACACACACACACACACACACACAAATTCCACTCAGCCTTAGTTCTTTAGAGGCTGAGACTTCCAAAACATACAACTCCCAAACATGAATCTCCCAAGTTCAAGAACCATCTAGCCAACCACCTGTTTGACATCTCCAACTCCTCCCAGCCAAAACTGATATCCTGAGCTCATACTCAAAGAAATAACTTACTCCACTCGCGTTCCTTCATGTCAGTTGGTGACAGTTCCCTGTATCCAGGGGCTCAAGTCCAAACCTAGACCACCCCCCACACACACTGCTTCTCCCAAACTCTACATTCTATTAACAAAATTAATGAGTGTACAAACCGTCCCCCCAAAAGCTGAGTTTACGTCCTAGGACAAATGACTTCCCAGCCTCCTACCCCTCACACAGCTTCCCTCAGTTGCTTCCCAACTGCCCAGAGCCCCTCCTTCCCATCCTGGGCTCCAGGTGTAAGGGTCTGGCAGGCTAGGGGATGAGGGTAGGAGGAGGTGTTTGCAAACCTTTCTTTTTATTCTTCAAAAATTAGAACCCTCAGCAAAGGCTTCTGAGTAAGAGAGGTAGGAAGGGGCTTGTAAGCTTACATCTGGGCTTACAATAAACAAAAGAAAACAGCCCGATTTCTGGGATGACTCCTGAACAGACCGCCATGTGAGATGGGGGGGGGTCTAAGAAAGTGATGTCCAGGTTCAAGGTCTGACCCCAGGTTCCAACTTCCAAGTCCTCAATTTAGAAGCCAGCCTGGGGAGGCGGGTCTTGAGTCCAAGAGATGGGTCTTAGGTCCTCAGAAGGCTCAGTGGGCGGGGCCTGGGAACGTTGATCCGCAGGGGCGTGGCCTGAGAAACAATCCATCATACTCCGGGGGCTGGGCCTGAGCCCGAGGGGGCGGGGCCGAAGCTGGTCCCTCTAGCAGGAGGGCAGGTACGGGAACTCAAGGGGCGGGACCTGGACCTCAAGGGGCGGGATCAGACCCTCGTGGGTGGAGCCCTGCCTTGAGGGGCATGGCCAGCACCAACTGGCTGGTCAAAGGCGGAGCCTGGTCCTCCAGTAACAGAGCCAAGACTTCGAGGGGCGTGGTCTATGACCTCAGGACCTGGGGCGGGGCCTGATTCCTCAGGGGCGGGGCCTGGGCCTCTGCCCACGGGACTCAGGCCCGCGGAGGCAGCGGCTCCACGTTGAGCCAGATGCCATTCTCTGTGCGCAAGATGAGCTCCGGCTTCCTCCGCACTTTCCGCGTTCGGTCCACGCTTAGGCGGAAGCGCAGCAGCGTCAACGCCACCGCCACGCGCATCTCTGCCATGGCAAAGCTCTGTCCGATGCAGTTCCTGGAGAAAGGGGGGCATGGCCTCAGGCGCCGCTGCTGTATGTGCGGGGTTCCCTGGGCCTCACATGACTCATCTCTAAAATAGGGAGAGCATCTTAGGCTAAATGAGGGTTAATGAGACCCCAAGAATTGCTGAATAAATGTGACTTTGGGGTCGAGTGTTAGAATCCTGGTGCAGCCTCGTACTAGCTTTGTGTTCCCGATAAATGACCTCTGAGCCTCAATTCCTGCATCTGTAAAGTGGAGACAGTGGCGGCCTAGAGCTGTTGGAAATGTGAGCCCAGAACTCAGGTTCTGGCACACAGTAGGTATGCCCAGCCCCCAGGAACGCTGTTGCAGAGTCTGATTTGGGAGTCTCTTGCTTCACTGGGGGTGCAGAGAGGACCTGGGTTGGTGAAAGGGACACCTAGGTGGGGCGTGGTCTGTGCTTCTGATGGGCACACACTTGAACTTCCATTAGCTCTGTATCTTCCCCATGTGGCTTACCTGGGTCCTGCAGAAAAGGGCACAAAGGCCAGCGGAGAGCGCTGCTGTGGATTGTCTGGGTCAAAGCGGTAAGGGTTGTACACCTAGACAGGAACAGACCGGGGTGAGTCTGGGAGCTGGCCCAGCCATTCTAGCCTGGCCCCCTGGCTCAGCCTCTGGGGGCAGAGGCACTTTAGGACCTCCTCTTCCATTCAACCCCACACTCACTACAATCCAGCCACACCTGTCAGGTGTGCAAGGCTTAGGGCAAGGTTAGGGCAGGAGCTCACCTTGGAGTCAGGCCACACGGTAGGGTTGTGGTGGGTTCCATAGATGCTGACCAAACAGATGATTCCTGTGGCGACAGGTGGGATCAGTGGGGCCAAAGGGAGATACGGCCTCCTCTAGAAACATCCCCCTTCCCAGATCCACCTCTGAGCCATCTGCTACCACTTCCTGTCCATCCTTCCCTGAAAAACCCTGCTGCCCTAACCTCCCCACCACCCCCGCCTGTCCCTAAGAAGCCCCCATTGCCTTTCTGGTTGTCGCACTGGCCACACACGGAGCTTTCTCTCAAGTGCAGCTCAGCCTCCTCCCTTGGCTCCTCACTGCCCTCAAAATGGGGTTCAAGTGCCTGCATCTGTCATTCAAGGATTCTACAGTCTGCACCCTGAGGCTCTGCTCCATGAGCATCCTTGTTCTTCCATTTCCAGCCTCCAAGACTGTCCTTCCTCCTCCAAGAAGCACTCCTGATATTCCTCCCTAGTGGAGACATCCCTCCACATTTGGGCTTCGCTGGCCTCCTCTCTCCCTTTAGCCCATCCCTGAGCCCGTGTGGCTGGGAATGTCTGTGCCCTGCCGTTGCCCTCTGCAGACTGGGAGAGATCCTCAAGGCCTGGGCCTGGGGATGAGACATCTTTAGATGCCCAGCATCAACCAGGAAAGGTCTCCAGGTAACATCTGGTGACTGAATGAAACACCTTCCCCTACTTGCACCCTCCCAGGGCCAACCCTGCCACACCAGCTCTTTTCTTTCCAACAGGATTCACCCACCTGTATCTCCCCCATTCACAACTAGGCTTCCCCCTGGCACCCAGAAACTAGGAGGGGACACAGCTGCCACATCCACAGGGACAAGGCACCTGGGGCAGGCATGGCCAGGCCCCTATGGGCAACAAAGTAGCCACATAATGGGACAGTGCACCAGCATGGAGGGGCACACAGTGGGCACCTTTGGGAATGACACGCCCATCTGGAAGCTTAATGTCCTCTGTGCAGCGACGAGAGACAAGGGTCACAGGTGGGAACTGACGCAGGCTCTCCTTGATGCACATAGTGGTGAATGGCAGCTGGGTCAGGTCATCCCTGGAGAGAATGAGAGAATGGAACTGTGACTCTCCCAAACACACACACACACACACACACACACACACACACACGAGCAGCTGGGCAGGAAAACAATTCAGGGTGTCAACGCTGCCCAACTTCTGCTATTTGTAGTGTCCCATGTTGTACCGCTAACACTTAGGATGCAAAATATCTGACCGTCAACCAATCAGAAAAGTAACCAATAAAAAGAGCAAGCCAGGTATAGTGGCGCACACCTGTAGTCACAGCAACTTGGAAGATGGTGGCAGGAGGATTCTAAGTTTGAGGCAAGCCTCAGCAACTGAGTGAGACTTTGTCTCAAAATATAAACATGAAAGGGTTGGTATGTAGCTCAGTGGTAGAGTACCCCTGAGACTGGGTTCACCAGTCTCTCTCTCTCTCTCTCTCTCTCTCTCTCTCTCTCTCTCTCTCTAACACACACACACACACACACACACACAAATAGCAAGCACTGGGGCTGGTTTCTGGGGGTCCCTACTGGGCCCAGCATTAATGCTTCAATGATGGATTACGTGGTGGACAGGGGGCACTCGGGGAGGTACCAGCATAACTAGAGAGGCTCAGAGCAACAGCAATTTATTTGCTTATATGGATCCATTTAAGTATGTATGTATGTATGTACAGAGACAGGGTCTCACTGTGTTACCCAGGCTGACTTAAACTCCTGGATTCAAGTGATCCTCCTACCTCAGCCTCCCAGTAGCTGGGACTATAGGCATGCACTACTGTACCCAACTATTTCATTATTTTAAAATCCTAGATGAAAGGAATAATAAAACCATGTGTACCAAAGGTTACTGCATAATCCAAATAGAGGGCTTTAGGTTAAACTGTGTCCATGAAAGAAAAAAAAAAAGACATGTTGAAGTCCCAGCCTCCAGCGCCTCCAAATGTAACTTATTTGGAAAGCAGTTTGTGTGAGGGTTAATGCTTCTGGACTTGGCATGAGAAGAATATGCCCCAGGATAGCCATTGATCCAGTGAGAATGAGGAGACCTATGGAACAGACCTGAACCAACTCTCTAACCCCAGAAGCCACAAGAGTGATGTACTGATGAGCAATAATTAAATACTTGCAGGGGCTGTGGTTATAACTCAGTGGTAGAGTATGTGCCTAGCATGTGTGAGGCATTGGGTTCAATCCTTATTGCCACATAAAAATAATAAATAAAAGTATTCTGTCTATCCACAAAAAAAATTTTAAATACAATAACATTTTTAAAATTTAATAAATAAATGCTTGCTGAAAATCACTGCATGTGAGGGATGTTTGTTCTGCAGCATGATAGCAAAAATTGCTGACTAAGACTATTGCATCCTGAGGCAGGCATAGGCATCATTATCATCCCCATGTTATAGCTGAAGAAATTGGGATTCAGGAAGCTCAAGTGACTTGTCTAAGGTCACACAATCAATCAGTAGTGGAGGAGAGAGTCACACTCAAGGCTCTGGCCTCAGCATGCCCCTTCAGCCACCTGACCTCCCCTGCCCCCCCCCCCCACAAAACTGACCACTCCAGTTCCTCCAGCTCCCGGCCTTTCATGACTTCCTGGATCTCTTCCCGGCACTTCTCCTGGTATTCTGGGTACTTTGCCAAGTTGAACAGCACCCAAGAGAGCCCACTGGATGTTGTGTCGTGACCTGCAGGCAGACGAGGTGTTTGAATGGAGGCTGCCATCTCCAGGCAGACAATAGTGTCCACTTCAGTGTCCCCTAAAGGGACAATCGTGGCCCTTCCCACCCTCCTTCAGTTCCACTCCACATCCTCACCTTCAAACATGAAGGTGTCTGCCTCAGCTCGGATGTCCTCATCTGACAATTCCTTTCCATCTTCATCCTGGAATGGGTAGAACCGATGCTCAGGCCCCTGCATCCAACCCTCTGCCTCCTAGCGGCTCCTCCAGTGTTAGATCTGTCCCTTCTCTCTTAAGTCAAGTTGTGGGGAGAAACAATCTAGATGGAAGGAGATATGCTACTTGTATAAGAAAGATGGAGAGAAAGTGAAAGATGGAGAAGGAAGTTCATACAGCTGTGCACTGTTTAATGATAGGAACCCATAATGAAATGCATTGTGAGTCAATTTCATGATGGTGCAAACATCGGAGTGCACTTATGCAAACGAAGATGGCTATTATGTCACTGGAGGATAAAATCTATGGAAACACCATCACACATGTGGTCCATCACCAACCAAAACATCATCATGAAGCACATGGCTGACTTATTGAGGAGCTACTAACATGATGTATTCCAAAGGCTGCCCCACGATAACTCTGTCTTCAGGTCTCAGAATCACCATGAGGAAACTGACATTCAGAGAAAAGAGTGATATGATTAAGGTTAAATATCCACTCAGTGGCAGAGACAGGGGTGGAATACAGGACCCTCTGGACCCAGAACCCAAATGCTGCTCAGAAATTCTGTAGAAGGGCTGGGGATATAGCTCAGTGGCAGAGTGCTTGCTTAGCATGCATGAGACCCCAAGTTCCATCTCCAGCACTGCAAAAAAAAAAAAAAATCCACAGTGACCCTACATCTTCTGTCACATGTCTTCAAGGTCATATATCTCATCTTTGTAAACGTTTTGGACTGAATTGTGCCCTGTCCCCTAGAATTTGTAAGTCCTAACTCCTAGCATCTCAGAATGTGACCACGATTGGAGGGAGGGTCTTTGTGAAGGTGAGCAAGTGAAAATGAGGTCATAAAGGTGGCCTTAATCCAATGTAGCTATGGTTCTTATAAGAAAAGATTAGGGGGCTGGGGCTGGGGCTCAGTGGTGGAGCGCTTGCCTAGCACAGGTGAGGCACTGGGTTCAAATCCTCAACACCACATAAAAAGTAAATAAATAGTTATAAAAAAATATACTAAAGGGGCTGTGGCTGTGGCTCAGCTGTAGAGCACTCGTCTCACATGTGTGAGGCCCTAGGTTCGATCCTCAGCACCACATAAATAAAATAAAGGTATTGTGTCCACCTACAACTAAAAAAAAAAATTTAAATATATTTTTAAAAAAGAAAAGATTAAGACAGAGACACACGCAGGGGGGAGATGATATGCAGACACAAGAAAGTGGCCATCCCCAAGCCAAAGAAAGATGCCTGCAGTAGACTATTCCCTCATGGCCCCTAAGAGAACTCAACCTTCCAGGCACGTTGGATTTCTAGCTTCCAGAACTGTAAGAGAACACATTTCTGTTGCTCAAGCCACCTCCTCTGAGGCAGAGGCATCCCTTGGTATCCACAGAGCACTAGTTCTGGGACATCCCCCCATGGATACCAAAATCCATGGATGCTCAAGTCCCTTATATGAAATGGCATGGGGCTGGGGGTGTGGCTCAGTGGTAGAACACTTGCCTAGTATGCGGAAGGCCCTGGGTTCAATCCCCAGATCATCAAAAAATAATTAAATTAAAAATCAAATAAAACAAAAAAAATCAAATAAATTATATAGCATAGTGTTACATGTTACCATGCAAAACCTCCCATACTTACACTTTAGGTGACTTAGAATACCTAATACAATAGCTATGTATATAGCTATTGTACTATAATAATAAATAATGACAAGAAAAAAGCCTGTACATACTCAATACAGATGCAATTCTTTTCAAATGTTATCAACCTGAGGTTGGTTGAATCTGCCTATGTGGAACTTGTGGATATGGAGGGAGGACCCACCATCCACATTCTTTACAAGCACATAATGAACCTTCCACAGGATAGCCCACCTCAGAGGTGCCCCCCCCCAATCCCAGCTACCCAGGAGGCCCAGGCAGGAGGATGGCAAGTTTGAGGCCAGCCTGGACAACTTAGCAAGACCCTGTCTCAAAATACCGTAAAATAATAAAAGGGCTTAGGATGTTGCTCAGAGGTAAGTGCTCCTGGGTTCAGTCCCAGTACCACAAAACAAAACCTCAGTTCATTTAAAAGGACCGAAATGTTTGTTACAGCAGCCTGAGCAGACACACAGTGGGTCTCACTTACATGCCCACATCTGACTCCATCCTAGATCTATGTGAGTTTGGGCATTTGTCATTTTACACACTTGGTGCAGTTCTGGGGAAGTCTCGGCTCCAGGGCCCCGCCTCACCCTGGCCAGGAGCAGCACATCGATGAAGTCCAAGGTCTTGCCCTGCTTGGCCTTCAGCCAGGCCTCGGCCCCCTGGTGGCGCAGCGCCTGCCTCCGCTCCTGGATGACTTCGGTGGTGAAGCGGTGCACGGTGTCGCAGGCCTGGCGGAAGCGCCGACCGTCCGCTGTGATGTAGTAGATGAAGTCGAGGTGGTGATGCAGGCGGTACTGGCGCCTGACGACCAGCGCGCTCAGCTCAATGATGGCCGATATATAATCGCTCATCTTCCTGCCAGGGAGAAGACCATGAGCCGAGGACCATGCCCAGTCCCCGCCAGCCAGGGGCACAGCTTGGCTAGGTCAGGCCTCCTCTCTCCACTGGGCAACGACAAGAGAGGCCCCATATCACCTATATTTTCTGTAGATTTTGTATGCCTGTCTGTGTGTGTGTGTGTGTGTGTGTGTGGTGTGTTAGTTTTTGCACTACTGGGGATAGAACCCAGGGCCTGGTGCATGCTAGGCAATTTCTATCACTAAGCCCAGGGGGCTGGGGAGCCCCCATGATGACTCTCTGGTGAATTAATGAATGAACTAACAAACCAGGGTAATGACTATTTTATTAGGTCATTCAACAGATAGTCATTGAGCACCTCCCATGTGCCAGGGCAACTGTGACATCATTTTATCCTTCCTGCACCTCCCCAAGAGTCAGATATTATCATCTTTGTTTTACAAATAAGGAAACCGAGACTCAGAAAGGGAGGGGCACTTTCCAAGGACTGTATGCTATTTGCGGAGGAATGAGGGAAAGTAGCATTGCCTGATCCCCTGTTACGTGCCAAGCCACTGACAACCATCTAATTAAGATAGTTACACCATGACCATGAGGGAAAATTATAATGTCTCTTTTTTTGGGGGAAGGGAACTGAGGCTCAGAAAGGTGGTATCGTTTAAAAAAAAAATAGGTGTAGAAGGACAGAGCACCTTTGTTTTGTTCATTTTTTATGCGGTGCTGAGGATCAAACCCAGGGCCTCACAAGTGCCAGGTGAGGGCTTTCCCCTGCCTATACTCCAGCCCTGGTGATGTCATTTTTTTTGGAACCAAACAGCCATCTGTCCATCAGTGGCAGATGCCAGCAGCTTGGGTTGCCCAAGAGCTGGGAGTTCCCTTTCTCCTCCCACTGCCCCTCCCTGGGCAGCTGGCTCTGTCTCCCGAGGGAGGTCACACTCACTCCTGGCAGTCGCTGTTGTAACTGAACACACATTTCTGAAGACTGTCCAGGGTCATGAGGCTGATGTGCTCAAACATGTCAAAGGAGGCCACCGAGCCTTCTGCCAGAGTCCTCCGCCATTTAGCCTGGAAGAGAGCCAGGGCATGGGGACCTCAGACAGCACGCCACAGGTCATCACTCACCACACACCCGAGGTACAGCTCAAGGACTTGAGGTCTCCCGACAGCACGTGGCTCGCCCTGGAGCTGGGCTGGAGCAGTTGCTGTCCCCTTCCCCTGTCGCCTGAGACTCACGTGCATGACATTGGTGCACTGGTTGAAGATCTTCATGTAGGGCTTCAGGATGTCGAAGTGGAAGGCAGGCGTCAGCAGGCGGCGGTGACGGCTCCACTTGTCGCCTTTGCTGAGCAGAAGCCCGTCCCCTGGGCCCAGGAGACTGAGGTCAGGGGGCCTCCCCTGCTCCTCTGACTCCCTCCAAGGAACCCCTTGCCCTGCCCTCTCCTCCCTGAAACCCCAGCCCCAGCCTACCCGCTCGGCACTCACCTAGCCAAGGTTTCAGGAAGCTGTAGAAAAGGTCGTCCTTGGGAGCAATGGCAGCTGTGCAGAGACAGGAGGCAAAGATGACTCAAGACAGAGTTCTGACCCTGACCTCTGCTTATGACTTCCTAGGGCCACCTCTCCCACCTCTCACCTCACCCCTCCAGTCTACCCTTCACATCCAAACCAGAAAGATCCCTGAAACACACTGATCTGAACACGAAACCCCTGTTCTTGTTACCTCCCACGATTCCCCATTGCCCTTGTGAAAGAGTTCAAGCTCAGCCTAGTGCTGAAAGGCCCTGCCCCGTGTGGCCTCCACATGCCTCTCACACATCAGATAATCCCTTTCTCATTGCACGCTGACATTCACCTCCAAACCTACAGCCAAGCTGGGTGCTCCATACGGAATGGAGTCATCCTCTAACCCTCCCCGCTCTTTCCTGCCAGCTCGGGCCATCCGGAATTATACCTCCTGGGTTTCCCACCTGCAGTCACACCCTCCCTGTCTGTCCATCACGCTGGCCCCGGGTGGGGGGGCGGGATCTTACCTGACTATCAGATCTGACCAGGTCCCTCCCAGTTCACACACCCATCAACCCTCAAGCACCAGCAGCTCAGCCCATTTCCAAAGCCCTGGATGATCTGCCCTTGTGCAGACCTCTCTCAACACAGACACCTTTAGCTGCATGTGGTGGTGCATGCCTGTAATCCCAGGGACTGGGGAGGCTAAGGCAGGAGGATCGAAAGTTCAAGGTCCACCTCAGCAACTTAAT
The DNA here is from genome assembly GCF_001458135.2 of Marmota marmota marmota. Lineage (NCBI taxonomy): Eukaryota > Metazoa > Chordata > Mammalia > Rodentia > Sciuridae > Marmota > Marmota marmota. The sequence continues at coordinate 4,476,595 of NW_026000241.1, read as the reverse complement.
GAGGCCCTAAGCAACTTAGAGACTCTGTCTCAAAACTTTTAAAACAGGGGTGGGGGGTAGGTATGTTGCCCAGTGGTAAAACACCCCTGGGTTCAATCCCTAGTTAAAAAAAAAAAAAGACACCTCTATTGCCCAGCCCCCTCCTGCTCAATATCACAGAACTTTTCCCAGCTCTTCAAAAAGGCCATGTGCCCGCTCCACTCCAAGTCTTTCCATGAGCTGCCACCTCATCCCCAAACACTCTGTCCTTATCCTCTGGTCTCAGATTGGGTGCTGCATTCTCTCTCTACAATCCCACTGGATGGTAATTGTCCAGTTCTAAGCCCTTCACGGGAAGAGACCATTTTGATCACTAACATTTGGTGCTGAAGAAATTTTTATTCAATGAATGAATGAGCCAATCAATCAATCAAAGAATGGGTGAATAAAAGAAAAATGGATTGGTGGAAGGATGCACGGGTGGTGTGTGGGTGGATGCACGGATAGCTGCATGGCCCTTCTATACAATGAAAAGATTTGGGACTGAATGGGGAGTGGCCCAAAAAGGAAGGATCTGAGATGCAAACGCAGTCACTGAAGACTGGATATGACTCAGTTCCCGCCCCACACACGCGCCCTGCAGTTGGCCAGTTGGTACACACAGTCATCAGTCTCCTCATCCTCCCATTCGACACACCCCTCAGCTGCCGTTCCCTGCCCAACCCATGATGTGTGACGCTGGGGACCCAAGGATGGCTCAGCTCCACGCCCTGCCTGGAGGAGCTCTGGGGTGGTGTGGGAAAAAGGAAGCAGAGGCACACCGTGCAATTATCAAGAAGACAGAAAGTGTGCCAGGTGCTAAGGGTGGCACAGGGAAAGGGCTACTAGAAGTCGGGGCAGGCTTCCTGAAGGAGGCAGCGTTGGAGAGGGAGGTGGGAGTCCGGTTACACCTCTCCTCCCCGGACTTTGAACTCCAGGTTAGGTGCCCAGTGGGGTTTGATTTGACACTCAGATCTGATCAATGGCTGCCCTGCTCAAAAACCTCCCATGGCTCCCTATTGATCAAGGGCAAGTTCATTTGCTTTTCAATCCAGCTGTTGCTTAACTCTCAATCTCGTTTCCTACTCCCCACGCACACAACCTGCACTCCAGCCAACCCAGTGACCTGAATTTTTCCTGGTATTTTCCACAGCTGTACCTTGAGAATGTCAGGTGCCTCTAGTTGGTAAACTCCTAGGCATCCTTCAAGGCCTGGTTTCACTGAAGCCTCCTCCAGGAAGCCTTCACCAATCCCTCTCCCCAGCGGAACCCTGGTTCTCCTGTCCTCAGGTCCCTCTCCACTCCAACTCTATCCCCCGTGCCAAGACAGTCGGCGTCTGGGTCTCCTCCCATCAGATTCCCTCTCCAGCAAAGTGGAGCCCTTGATGCCTCACTCAGGAGAAAAGCCCCCCACGTGGTGCCCAGCAGGGGGCAGCTCTCCCACCCAAGGCTACAGATCATGGGGGTTGAGAGCTTGAGTTGGGTTCAAACCCCAGCCCTGCTACTCACTGACTGTCCAGACTTGGACCTTTACCACTCTGCCCCTTCCATCTCCTCCTCTGCGGAAGGAGGAAACAGAACAATGTTGCCTCATGGCATCCTGTGACACTCAGCGAGCCAATGTGTCCTGGCACCTGGTAGATGCTCATTAAATATGTGTGCGCGTAAATGAATAATTGACCCGCTGCTGGCTATTTGGTTACTGCAATTATAATTATTGCTTATTGGCATCAAAAACTTGTGAGGTGGCTATCCAGGTCCCCTATTAGTGACAAATGAACGCACGGCTGGTGTGGAAGATCGCAAGGGCCTTCCTTAGAAAGTCAAATACACAGCTGCGGGTGTGGCTGGGTGGCACTGTATGTGCTTAGCCGGTGTGAGGCCCTGGGTTCCAAAAAAAAAAAAAGTCAAATGTAGAATTACAAAAGACCGACCATTCCACTCCTAGGTATCCCAAGAGCAATGAAAACACAGAGGCTGGAGCTCGGGGTAGAGAGTTTGCCTGGCATGTGGGAGGCCCTGGGTTTAATCCCCAGCACAGGAGAGAGAAAAGGGGGGAGAAAAGGAAAGGAAAGAAAGAAAAGAGACGGAGGAAGGAAGAAGAGGGACGTGAGAGCAGAGACCCAGTGTGTGTGACTCCTTTTATATGACTTTATAGACCAGATGCATGCAAGGACAGGAAGCAGAGGGAGGTACCAGGAAACAGGCAGGGGGACGGATGTGATTACTTCTTGAACACAGGGGGTTTTACAGGGTGAGGAACATCTTCTGACACTAGGGAGACCTGTGGTGGCACATCTCTGTGACCACATCAGATGCCACCGACTCTTCCCTTTAAAATGGTTGATTGTACGTTATATGAATTTCACCCCAATAAAAAAAATGAGTGCATCCCAACAAGCTGTGCTGACAGGCTTAGAGATCAGGACTTGTCTTCTGTAAAGGTTTCCACCTACTTTTGCCCATGCATAGTCCCTATTCCACGTGCCCAGAAGACTAGGAGGTGAAAGTTCCAAGAGACACCATCCCTGCCTTCCTTGGGGTCCAGGGACTGTGTAGGTTCAACCCCAGAGCAGAATCCCTCCGCTGCGGTCCCAGGAGGTCCCAGAGGAGGACAGAGGCTGTGAGCTGCAGTCAGGCCAGCCTAATCCCAGCAGGAAGGACAGAGGGACGGGAGCTCCTGGGCCAGGAGGCCCCCTCCATGCTGACAGCCTCACCCTCTCCTGTCAGGAGACCCCCGTCCACTCCTCCGTGGCAGGAGGCGGTGGATATCCTGCCTGTCCTGAAGGAGAGGAGAGGAGGGGAGGGAAAGGGGCCTGAGTGTCTATGAAGTGCGAGGACCATGCTGGGGCCCTACCTGGGGACTTAACCACCACTCAGAAGGTGCTCAGGACACTGATGTTCTAAGGAGTCAGATGAGAAGGAAGAGGAGGAGGAGATGGAGGCAAAAGAGACAGAAGAAAGGCAGGGGGAGAGAGAGAAAGGGGGGAAGGAGGAAGTGGAGAGAGAAGAAGGAAAAGTACACTAAAAAGACATACAGCCTGCCCAGTGGTGTGGGTCTGCCATTCCAGCTACTTAGGAGGCTGAGGCAGGAGGATCTCAAGTTCAAGGCGAAACTGGAGAACATAGCAAGAGCCTGATTCCAAACAAAATAAAAAGGGCTCAAGATGTGGCTTAGTGGTAGAGCAGTTGACCAGCATGTAAGAGGCATGGGGTGCGTTCCATCCCCAGCACTGCAAAAAATAAGCCCTTATTCACGTCTACCCATGTTATTATAGCTATGCTTTTGCAATACTGGGGTTGGAACCCAGGACCTCGTCGTGCTAGGTGAGCACTCCACCACTGAACTACACCCCGGGCCTCACATTATGTTAGTCAGTCTTAGTAACAGCCCCCCTTTTACAGATCAGAAACAGGCTCTGAGAGGCTTGCAAAACCACTAGCATCACACAGCAAATATGGGCAGAAGCCAGGATTTGGACCCAGCCCTTTGGAGCTCTGATTCAGGCTTCTGGCCACAAATGGGTGCCCAGTGCTTGCAAGAAAGAACCACTTCTCCCAGGGTCTAGGATCCCCTGTAGTTCAGTGGGGATCATCATTCCTTCCCAGATGCAATAAGCGGGGACCACGGGGCTGCGGAGGGCATAGCTGGGGAAGGAAAGGCGGGCAGCCCTGTCCTCTTTCACCACCCCTGGGGGGCAGCTTGGAAGGCAATCTCCAGATGTGGGTTTGTAGAGGCTCAAACTGGGGCCAGAGACCCCCAAATTCTTGGGGATCTTTCCTTCACATCCCTCCATGCTCCAATGTCCCCTGATGCCCAAATCCATGCGAGACTATGTCCCACCATGAGGCAGAAGAGCTGGACGTGGCCTCACCGAGCCCCAGGGGATCAAGACTGAGAACAAAATGTCCCGAGGGGAGAGCTATGAGTCTCTGGAGTTGGGTGCTGAGGGATGAGAGAGATGAGGGACAGCTGGAGTCCCAGAGCTTGGGACAGGTGTGGACCGCAGCAAGGAGACGCAAGCCTTCCACGTCCTTCCTGCCGGTCAAGGCCAGCCCAGGTGGTGAAAGCAGGCTGAAGGATGGGCCACCAAGACGCCAGTCATGGTGGGAGTGTCACAACTCAAACGATGGGTGTGTCACGGGCTGGGATTGAGCAACACCTACTTAACCAAACCTGAAGAGAACAACTTCCTATCCAAACCTGCTTGGTTCTGACTTCCAGGGAGGTGGACAGCCTCTAGGCATCCTCACACTTCTGTCCCCGATGTTCCATGACCCATATTGCCATTGCTGCCTTGGTGAACTCCTATTCATTCCTTAAAGCTCTACTCAAATGCCCCTTCCTCTGGAGAGACCACCTGCCTAGAAGCCCAGATAGAATACGGGAGATGAGGGTTCAGTCAGCACTAACCCAAGAGGCCCAGCCTGCCTACCTGAGGCGCCCACCAGGGGCTTGATGTAATCAGGGTGCACAAGAACCAAGAGCGGCAGGACGGGTCCGATCCACACCAGGACCACATGGTGCATGCTGTCCAACACCTTCTTCTCGTCCTGAAGACCCGACTCGTTTGGAAGGTACTGCGGCAGGTAAAAGAGGGGAGTGAGGACATGCTCAGCCTCAGCGTCCTCCAGTCCTGCCCTCCTGCCACCTCCCTCCCCTCAAAAATGAGCCCAGAAGTGCTAAATGATGGCGGGTGGTGGCTGCACCTGGCTGAGCCTCCACCTCCTCCTCTGAAAAATGGAGAACACCAAGTCTCCCTCTGAAGGCAGCCCAGAGGATCAGAGAAAGAAGTGAGAGCCACCATGGGGCCTGACACACAGCTGGCTCAAGAAACAAAGATAAACGCAACACGGTGACACAAGCCTGTAGGACCAACAGCTTGGTAGGCTGAGGCAGGAGGACCCCTTGAGCCCAGGAGTACAGAGGCCACCTGGGCAACATAGTGAGACCCCATCACAAAAAAAGAAAGGAAAATAGTAATTGTAAACACATTAATGGTAAGTGTTGGCTTTTTTTCAAATATTTGCTATTTTATTAAAAAATACCACTAGGACCCTTGCACTGGGGCACATGCCTAGATCCCAGCCACTTGGGAGGCTGAGGCAGGAGGATCTCAAGTTCAGTTCCAGCCTGGGCAACTTAGCAAGACCATGTCTCAAAAAAGAAAAAAGGGGCTGGGGCTGTAGCTCAGTGGCAGAGCACTTGCTTAGCACATGTGAGGTGCTGGGTTAGATACTTAGCATCACATAAAGACACACAAATGAAATGAAGGCATGCTGTCCATCTACAACTAAAAAAAAAAAATTAAAGAAAAAGAAAAAGGGCTGGCGCTGCAGCTCGGTGGTAAAGCATCCCAGGTTCAATTCTAGTACGTACGTGCATATGTATTTATTTATATATACATTTACATTGTATTTGTATATGTATCCATAGATACATATGTATATACTTATTTATAGAAAAGTTTACTTATTAGAAGTTCAAAGCCAGGTGCAGTGGTGCACCGCCTGTATTCCTAGTGGCTCGGGAGGCTGAGGCAGGAGGATCGCAGGTTCAAAGCCAGCCTCAGCAACCTAGCGAGGCTCTAAGCAACTTAGTGAGACCCTGTTTTGAAACTTAAAAAAGGGCTGGGGATGTGGCTCAGTGGTTAAGCACCCTTGGGTTCAATCCTTGGTACCAAAAAAAAAAAAAAAAGTTCACTTACACAGTAGTGCAAATACACTAACACTAACCCTATCAATAAAACTAGGATTAACCCCACTTCATGTTTTTTAATTGGAGTTTTTCCCACATCTTTATTGGTGCATTATAGTTGTACATAGTGATAGGATTTGTTGTCACGTATTTGCACATGCACACAACATATAATACCACAATATAATTTGGCCCACTCTTTTTTTTTTTTTGGTACCGGGGATTGAACTCAGGGGCACTTAACCACTGAGCCACATCCCCAGCCCAATTTTGTATTTTATTTAGAGTTTTGAGGACCAGAAGTGACACTAGGTATCCCACTCGTCTCAGGCCTCATTCTTCTACCGGGTCTCAATTGTGTGCAAAGCTGCACCGTCAGTGACCCACCACTAATAATAACCACAGCCACTGCCACCGATCCCCCCAGGCGGCTGGGGAGGACTTAACAAACCCAGCTGGGAAAGCCCTCGCCCATCTCCACTGCCCACGGAGGAGGAGCAGGAGCCGCCGCTGTGCAGAAGCCCCCTTAGCCCCCCTTAGCCCTCCTTAGCCCCCCTTAGCCCTCCTTAGCCCTTCACAGCTCGGACAACCTCTGCATTTACGAGGTTCAACCTTAACTGTCAAACTACACGTGCGCACACGCTGCGCTGCTGAGTGATGCCTGTTCCACATGGACCTCTGGACGTGTCCAAGGACCCAGGGAGGTTTATTCTTTTTTCCACTTGACTTTGTTCAGAAAGGTCAAAGGGCTTGTCTGGGGTTCCAAGTGAGTGGGCAACTGTCCTGGTGGGGCTCCCTCGCAAGCAGGTGCTGAAACAAGGGTCCTGGGGAAGCAGCTCATGTGGGAGGTGACCCTCCCAAACATGGGGAGATGTGGGGAAGTGAGACCGGAGGGACAGGGACGGCAGCCAGCGCAGGGGAGCTGTCAAGCCACCCAAGGGGGAGGCGCCGGAGAGTCTATCCACCTGTGTCCATCAGTCCTTGGCTGCAGGCTGCTCCTGGGGGCACGAACTCCCAAAGCCCCTAGAATGCAGGTGCCAGCAGTGGAGGATGGACCATTTGCACCCAGACATGGGACAAGAGAAATGGGCAGGTTTGGGCATTGTCTGTCACAGTGGCAAATCTGAAGGTGGACAGCCCAGCTCTATACATTCTGGGAGGCAGCCCTTCAGGATCCCGTCAGATGGATCTGAGTTCAAATTCATCTTCAGCAGCTGTGTGGCTGTGGGCAAGTCAACTCAACCTCTCTGGGCTCACATCCATAAAAGTGAATCCATTATACAGGGCAGATCCATCCCTGTTTTATAGACTGAGAAATCCAGGAAGGCTGGGCTGGGGCGGTGGCTCAGGGGTAGAGCGTTTGCCTAGCACGTGTGAGGCACTGGGCTTGATCCTCAGCACCATGTAAGAAAATAAATAAATAAAATAGAGGGACCGTGTCCATCTACAACTAAAAAGTATATTCAAAAAAAGAAACAGGGGTAGTTGGGGCTCAGTAGTAGTGCACTTGTCTGGCACGTGTGAGGCACTGGGTTCGATTCTCAGTACCGCATATAAATAAATAAAATAAAGGTCCATCAACAATTAAAAAAAGAAACAGGAAAAGGCTCTGATTCTAACAACCTAACCCAGTACTGGCCAGTGATTGGTCCCAATGATAATTAAATGAACAAATTAATCTCTTTGGTTCCGGCCTCTCCTCCTCTACCAGGTTCAGCCCTCTGCCCATCCGTACCCAAGGCAAATCGGGCCTCCCCCAGTCCTCATGGGCCTCATGGGCTCAAGACTGGGCTGCAGAGCCAGCCCTGGCCAACTGCCCAGGGCACCAGAGGCCAGTCACCACTGCCTCTTGGACCACCATTGAAGCCAGAAAGGGCTTCCTGGAGCAAGGACATTGGACATGGGGCGTGAAGACCCAGGAGAAATTTATCTAGCAGAGAACAGAGGGCATCATTCAGCAAAGGCTGTTGGAAGCTGGAGCCTTGGTACAGAAACTGGAAGCCAATCCTCGGGACTGGGGAGGATGGTGAAGCAGGTGAGAGGGTGTGGTCAGAGTTGAAAGGGTGAGCCTTTCTCCCAAGGGCACTGGGGAGCCATGGAGGGTATGTGAGCAGGAGAGGGTCGTGGTTTGATTCAAGAATCCCTCTGGAGGACTGGGGGCATGGGTCAGTGTAGAGCTCCTGCCTAAAAACTGTACAAGGCCCTGGGTTCAGTGCCCAGCACTGCAAAAGTCAAAAACAAAGAAAACCTCTGGGGTCAGGATGGGAGACAAATTGAAGGACTGAGATGGAAAGCAGCTGTACCCTGGCCCAGCTGGGGAGGATGGACAGGGCTGGGGCTGGGGGAAGGAAGGAGACTCAGGCACACACAGGCAAAATCTGATGGTCCCCAGGGGGGAAGAAGGGCTGGGAACCTCCTCCCTCCTAAGCCTTCCATCTGAGATAATTCTCACCATTAAACAAAATGTTCTTTGAGCTACTAATTTGCAAATATGTATCCCAGTTCTTCTTCCCAGGCAGTCAATCCAAGCAGTGCCCAAAATTACTTCTAGAATCCTTCCATGCTTCCAGTTTCTGCAGGACCCAGCAGCTGAGCAGACACTTCTGCCACAAGGCGCTTGCTAAAAGCCAAGCTCAGTGTCAAGGGCACAACAAGCACAACCCGAGGAATCCAAACAACGACCGTGAGGCTACCAAGAACTGTAGAGCAAGTGGGGAAACTGAGGCACGGGGCAGTTAAGTCGCCTGCTCCAGGCCACAGAACCAGTACATGGTAGAGACGGGCCTCCAACCCAGGGCTCCAAAATCCACAATGATGACCATTGCCTATCCAAAGTCCACTCGAAGCCCAGCATGATGCCTGGACCAGGAATCTCCAGAGGCTGTTCCTGAACTTCACTGAGGCCTACAAGTGGGTCCAGGGGTCCAAGCAGCTGGGTCCTGGGACCCGCAAACCTCCCTGCTCTCAGGATCTGGATTTCTCTCCTGACTTCTGTAGGCTTTTTGGAAAAGCCCAGCCTGTCTCATCCATAGCAGGGACAGTGAAGCCAAACAGCCTGAGTTTGAACCCTGGCTCAGTCACATACTTACTGGGTTACCTAGGGCCAGCTACTTAACCTCTCTGTACCTTGGTATTCTTAGGTACAAAATAATAATAGATAGTCCTGAGACCTAACTTCTAGGATTGTCAAGAGGGCTGAAGGAGTTAATATTTGCCTAGAATAATACTCGGAATATGTTCATGAAATAAAAATTGAAAGACAAGAAATGGTAAAAGGCTAGAATGGTGACCTGGGATCCACAGCATTTGAGGGAGAGAGTGAAGCCACACTGGGGTGTAGAGGAAGCAACAAAATCTATAGGAGCCTCCTTCCCCACTCCTGCTCCCACCCCTGCATCCCCCACTTTACAAGGGATGGTACCTAGCGCTACAGCAGTAGCTACAGAATTATAGAAAGAATTCATCTTTAAAGTCAGCTCTGCCTCATCCCAACTGTGTGACCTCGGGTAAGTTGCTTGCCGCCTCTGAGCTCCAGTGGATGCACTCAGAAGAGCAATGGGGAGCCATGGAGGGTATGTGACCAGAGTCCTGGAGGCCAGCAGAGCCACACCCTTGCTGAATCCCGGGGCGTGCCCAGCTCTGCCCGGCTGTACTCACCATACCCAGGTGGCCCAGCAGCCAGTTGCGCCGGGGCGGCTGGGGGAAGCAGCGCAGCCGGCGGCAGGTGACGTGGAAGCCCCAGCAGAGGCGCCAGAGCTGCAGCAGCAGGCGGAAGAGGAAGAAGAGCCCGGAGAGCAGGAGCGCGGAGACGGCGTACGCGCGGAACGCGGTCCTCTCCAGCCCCAGGAGCTGCAGGAGTTGGTCGGTGATGGGCAGCATCTGGGGGGTGGAGAGTCGGAGCTGGTGGGGCCACGCCCCTGCTACACCAGGCCACCCACGAGATGACCAAGGGGTCAAGCAAGGTGTGCTCAAGTCCTGACACCAAGACCCCTCTGCACCCCCAGCCACGACAGCAGCTGGCACTCAGCCCCATCCGGATGCCTTCAAGCCTTGACGCCTGCAGGGCCACCCCTGGTGACCTCTGCCCCATAGAACTCTCTGCCCCTGTCCGGCTGATCAGAGTCCTCGAAGGAGCGGCTCTCAACCAATGGAGGATGCACATTGGTGGATAAATACCCCGGCTCCTTTGTCCCAGCTTTCCCAGCAGGACTAAACTCCAGCTGCCCACTGCAGAAACTTTCTCTGTTGGCTGCCTCTCTGCCCCTGTCTTACCTCCCTCTCCCTCTTCCTTCCCCCCCCCAATTGAGCTGAAATTCACATAAGACAAAATAAAGCATTTTAAAGTGAGCAATCCACACAATGGAATATTATTCAGCCATAAAGAAAGAACAATACCCTACAATAGAATCCTATTGTAGAGGGAGCAACAAAAATATTGGCAGCCAAATGGATGGAGCTGGGGGGGACATTATGTCAAGCAAAATAAGTCACTCAACCTGTTGATCGTTTATTACAGGGTCTCACTATGTTGCCATACTGACCTTGAACTCCTGGACTCAATCGATCCTTTTGCTTAGGCTTCCTGAGTAGCTGGGACTGCAACACCACACCTGGCAAATGAAATCAATAAGACACAGAAAGACAAATATGTATGTTTCCCTCATATGTGGATATTTACAAAGAAAGTCAGCTGGAATATGTAACAGTAATTATTAGATGATGGAAAGCCGGAAAGGCAGAGAGGGAAATGGGTACCAGCACACAGTTAGGTTGAAGGAATAAGTTCTATCTACTATATAGAGATATATACACTAGAACTGGAAATCGAACTGAGGGGCACACTACCCCTGAGCTACATCCCAGCCCTTTTTATTTTGAGACAGGGTCTCATTAAATTGCTGCGGCTGGCCTCAAATTCGCTATCTTCCTGCCTCAGCCTCCAAATCACTGGGATTACTAGTGTGCACCACTGTACCTAGCAACATATTTTTAAAAAATATTTCTTAGTTGTCAATGAACCTTTAATTAATTAATTTATTTATTTATTTATTTATGATGCTGAGGATCAAACCCAGGACCTCACTCATGCCAGGCAAGTGCTCTACCATTGTGCCACAACCCCAGCCCTATTTTATATTTTTTTTAATGAAGAACCAGAAGAGAGTTATTCAAAGGCTCCAAACACAAAGAGATGAAAATATTGAGAGCCACAATCTAATTAGTATATATCATATACACACACTGAAATATCACACTGTACCCCATAAATATGTACAATGATGATGTGTCAATCCATTTTTTGAATGTTTAAGGGGAGAGAGAGGTTGACTACCTGCTCTGATCATTACACACTGTACACAGGTGTTGAATTTTGACCCTGCACCCCATAAACATGTATAATTGAGACTTTTGAAAATTAATTAAAATGTTAACCATTCAGTGGCATTTAAGATATTCACAGGGTCATACAGCCATCAACTCTACCCAGTTCCAGAACATTCATCACACCAAAAAGGAACCCATGCCCGTTAGCACTCACTCCCCATCTTCCCTCCCTGAGACCCCTGGCAACAATTAACCTGCCTTCTCTCCCCGTGGATGTGACTATTCTGGATGTTTCATATAAAAGGACTCACAGAGGATGTGGCCTTCGGTGTCTAACTTAATCCACTCGGCATAGTGCTGTTAAGGCTCATCCACACCTTGCAAGACTCAGCGCTTCATTCCTACACTGCTCAGTGATATTCCCCTGAATGGACATGCCACATTTTAAAAAAAAAAAACAAAACTGTAGTTGTAAGTGGACACCATGCCTTTACTTGTTTATTTTTATGCAGTGCTAAGGTGTGAACCCAGTGCCTCACACGTAATAGGCAAATGCTCTGCCCCTGAGCTACAGCCCCAGTCCTGGGCATGCCACATTTTGTTAATTCATTCATCTGTTGGACGGTCATTTGGGCTGTCTCCACTTTGGGGCAACTGAGAAATATACTACGCTGAACATGTATGCACACATTTTTTTTTTAGTACCTGTTTTCAATTCTTTGGGGTTCTTCGTCCTTACTGGTATTTTCTGCAGTGGCCTCTCAAAGACACAGTTGGCACTTGCCTTGGGGTAGCTCCTGGAGAAACCAAAACAAGAACATGAAGAAAACAGTGAGCAGGGATGAAGGGCTTCCTGGGTGCCAGGCACCGTGATCAGGCTGCGAAACCCTCCTCGTGGAATCTCACATTGGTCCTTCGAAATAGGTTTCACCCTTCTCTCCATTTTCCAGGCCCAGTTCCTGAAATTCAAAGGAGACAGGAGCATTCGGAGGTTCCCTGAGCCCCTACCAGGGGCCAACGTCAATCACTCTCACTTTGGGGACCACAATTCCCGGGTAATCCCAAGAAGGTTCTTGAAAATGGCTGGGTCCTGCCCTCTTCTCTTTTGCTCCCAATCCTACCACCTAAGTGATCCTATCTGCTTGGACAACACAGCTAGAGGAATCCCTGTGCTCAGGTCCTCTCCCGGGTCCTCCATCCCCACATGCCCCACCCGTGACGCCCTCCCTCCATCAAGTCTCTTCTAGGAGTCAACACCAAACCGCATCAGAAGTGAAATTTCCCCTCATTATCACACCCTGGGAAAACAGCTAGGAGCTAGGCAAAGGTGGGTCGTCGGCAAATTTGGAGAGCTCCGTTGGGAAGGGTGGTATGACTGAAGCACAGAACTACATGATCACACATTAGGGTGGCTACTATATCCAAAAAAGCAGGGCTGAGGCATAGCTCAGTGGTAGAGCACTTGCCTACCATGCCTGAGTCCTGGTCCCATCCCCTGCATGATTTAAAAAAAAAAAAAAAAAAAAAAGACATAAAATAACACGTGTTGGAAAAGATATGGAGAAATTGGAAACTCAATGCACTATTGGTGGGAAGGTTAAAGGGTGCAGCTGCTATGGAAAACATTAACGCTATTTGTTTTAAAAATTAAGTATGGAATTATCATAAAATCCAACCATTCCACCTCTAGGTAGAAACCAAAAAAAGTGAAAGTCCGATCTTCAGGAGCAGTTTGTACAGCCGAGTTCCCAGCAGCACTACTAACAACAGCCAAAAGGTGGACGCCACTCAAATGTCCATCCATGAAGAATAGATAAACAAAATGTGGAGCATCCTCAGAACAGACTGTATTCCGCACTCATTCTTAAAAAGGAAGGACATTCTACCTCCTGCTGCAGTATGTAGGAGCCTTGGGGACATCATACAAATATTGCGTGATTCCGTTTCTCTGTCATCCTCAGAACATAAAATCCACAGACAGAAAGCAGAGTCGTGGGTTCGGGGACTGGAGGAGGGAGACGGGGAGTGAAGGTGTCCTAGGCACAGAGTTTCAGTTTTGCAGGATGAAAACAGTTCTGGGGACCGAGGGTGGTGAAGGACGATGGTGGTGAAGGACAATGTAAGCCCATGTCAACACTCCATGCTTCCAACTGTACGCTTAAAATAATTAAAAAGGCAACATTGTATCCAATGAGTATTTTATCAAGTTTAAAAATTTTGAAGAAATACAGACCCAGAGTTGGCAATCTTCCCTTTGGATGTTCCCCCGGGGTCAGGGTCAGGATGGAAAATAACCAAACTCCCAAATGGACTCACAAGGAGGTCCAAGTCCCGAGTCCCAGGTACATGCTTTGAACTTGGTGGGCAGCTCCAGGTGACACCCTGCACTGAGCCAGACTTGAGTTTTCATTTCTTTTTCCATTAAACAGTAGCTAAAGATTGTCTTCAGCAACGTCAGGAAGGCCAGCCACCTACTCTTCATTGTGACCATCCTCTTAGTGCCGGCCCGTGCCACACCCTCACTAAATGCTTTGCTTCAGCATTCAGTTGGCAAATACTTTCTGCGCCCCAGCTCTGGGTGTGACTCAGCGCCAGGTGTTTGGGGAACTGATGGTATGAGCAGGATGCATGTGGCCCAGGCGCTCAAGGGAGGAGACCACTCACAGGCATGATGAAACATGATGTTAAGTACCTGGTCGAGTTGAAAGGAGGGAAAGCCCGGAGTGGCACGTTGGATAATGTCCCCTCGTAGATACCCTTTCCTAATCCTGCAACCTGTGAATGTAACCTCCTATGGCAAAGTCTTTGCAGATGTGATGAAGTTGGGAATTTTTTTTTTTTATTACTTGGGATTGAACCCAGGGTGCTCTACCACCGAGCTACATTCCCAGCACTTTTAACTCAATTGCCGAGGTTGGCCTCAAATTTGCCATCCTCCTGTCTCAGCCTCCAGAGCCACTGGGACTTACAGGTGTGCACCAAAAATATTTTTTATTCATTCTAATTAGTTACACATGACAGTAGCATGGACAAATTAAGGATCTTGAGCTGGAGAGATAAGTCTAGATTACTCAGCTGAACTTAAATATAATCGCAAGTGTCCTTGTAAGAAAGAAGCTGAGTGAGATTTGTCACATAGAAAAGGAGAAGAAGAGGCAGAAGTTGGTATGACAGGGCCACAAGAAGCTGAGAAAGTGAGGACAGAATCTCCCCTAAAACCTTCTGGGGGTGGGTGTGTCTGCCCAGCTGACTGAGTGTCAGACTTCTGACCTCCAGACTGTGGGAGAATAGATATATATTGTTTGAAGCCACCCGGTTTGTGGTCATTTTTGTTACAGCAGCCACAGAAAACTCATACACAGGGTAAGGGGATGAAGAACAATTCTTTTACACAAAATGGTCTAAGGGAGCCCCCCTGGGAAGGACATCTGGGCAGAGACCTGAGTGAAGTGAGGAACCTAAATTAAAGGGGGGGGGGTCTTGTTAAATGCACGCAAAACATACATGCATACACACATGCCATTAACATGTGAACATCTAGGTCCTAATTCTGACTCCTTCAGTGGCTGACTATCTGGCCTGGGCCTCAGTTTACCCATGTGCACCTGGAGGTGATTGTAACACATGATTTCTGGGTTGACCCCATTGTGATCCTTCCTGCACATAACCCAGTGATGGTGGGGAGCCTATAGCATCATATGGGTTGGTTCAAGAGTTCTTGGAGGGATTCAACCTACTCAGCCCACAGGGGGCCACATGCATCATCTCTGCCCCTTGGGCTCTCTGGCTCCCATCCCAGCCACCATAATCAGCTTCTCAAGGCCTGAACTCCTGTGCTCTAACACCTTCCATGGCGCCAGTCTTCCCTCAGCCTGGCATCCAAAGCCCTTTGGAAGCACAGCCCTGCCCACCATCCACTTCAGCCTCAAAGATCCCCTTTCCCAATCTTCTTTGGATCCCTCTTTATTCATCCAACTTATATATTTTGGGGCTCCTGAGGTTGCTCCTTCCCTTCCTTCTGGGAACACTTCCTGGGGATGTCAGCCCCTCCTGTGGCTTCAATGACCTAGTCTCTGGGTCATTTCTATGTCTTGGTGTCCCACACTGAGTATCCTATGTTGGGCTCAGCCACTGCCTGGATTTTCCCCTGAGGGCATCTCCCAGATTCACCTCAACCCCTTCCTCCCTCCTGTCCCCACATCCGAACTCCTGCCCAGTTCTGCCAGTTGTCTGCCCTGAGCTCGTTTCACATCCCTCCTTCTCCATCCCCATCATTCCAACTTGCACCAGGCCACCATTGGAAAGTAGCCTCCTAACGGTCTCCAGAACTCCATCCTTGCCCTCCAGTAGCATGCCATCCTCCACACAGCAGCCAGAGGGGTCTTCCCAAAATTGAACCTCTCCTGCTGAAAATCCTGTCATGGCTCCCCATTATACTCTGAAAAAAAAAATCAGACTCCTCATGAATCACAGCACTCTTCATGGGACTGCTTCAGCCATAAAAAAGAAGGAAACAAATATTCAAATAAAATTTTGTGATTGTGTGTGCATGCACAATGTGTGTGTGTGTGTGTGTGTGTTGCTGGAGATGGAACCGAGGGCCTCATGCATGCTAGGCAAGGGCTCTGTTGCTGAGCTACATCTCCAGTTCTCAAGCAAATTCTTGTATACAAGAATCATCAAGAAGTGGAAAAATCCAAACATTCATCAACGATGAATGCAAAAATAAAATATGGTATATCCATACAATGGGATATTATTCAGCCATAAAAAAAAGAATGAAATACTGATCCATGACACAACATGGATAAACCTAGAAAACATGATGCCAAGTGACAGAAGGTAGTCACAAAAGACCATAGAAGGTATGATCCAATTTATATGAAATGACCAGAACAAGCAAATCCATAGAGACAGAGAGCAGAGGAGTTGTTGCCAGGGGCTGGGGCGGGGGTGGGGGGTGGGGGGTGGGTGCAGGGCATAGATGCTAATGATGATGGACTCTTTTGGGGGATGAAAATGTTCTGGAACTAGACAGCGGTGGTGGTTGCACATCATTATGAGTGGCCTAAATGCCACTGAACTATGCACTTAAAAATGGTTAATTTGTCATATTGTTAAAATGGCCACACTACCAGAAGTAACATACAGATTCAATGCAATCCCCATCAAAATACCAATGGCATTCTTCACAGAGATAGGAAAAAAAAAACAGTCTAAAGATTCATTTGGAAAAATGAAAGATCCAGAATAGCCAAAGCAATTCGAAGCCAAAAAACCAATGCTGGAGGCATCATAATCCCTGATTTCAAATTATACTACAGAGCTATCATAACAAAAGCTGTATGGTACCAGTATAAAAACAGACACAGAGATCAATGGTCAACCATAGAACACACAGAGAAAAACCCACTCAGATACAGTCATCTGATACTTGTCAAAAACACAGATTGGAGAAAAGACAGCCTTTTTAACAAGTGTGCTCATAAAACTGGTTATCCAATGTAGAAGAATAAGACTAGACCCTTATCTCTCATCCTGAACAAAAATCAACTCAAAATGGATCAAAGACCTCAGAATTAGAACAGAAACTATGCAACCCCTAGAAGAAAATGTAGGGTTAAAAAAAAGAAAGAGAGTCTGCCACAGTGGCACACGTCTGCAATCCCAGTGGGTCAGGAGGCTGAGGCAGGAGGATCTCGAGTTCAAAGCCAGCCTCAGCAAAAGCAAGGCACTAAGCAATCCAGTGAGACCCTCTCTCTAAAAAAATACAAAATAGGGCTGGGGATGTGGCTCAGTGGTTAAGCACCCCTGGGTTCAATTCCTGGTACCCCCCCCCCAAAAAAATAAAGAAAATGTGGGGTCAACTCTAACCTATAAGCATAGGCCACAACTTTCTCAATAGGACCCCTAAAGCTCAGGAGACAATGCTAAGAATTAATTAATGGGGTGGCATCAAATTAAAAAGCTGCACAGTAAAGAAATCAATTAAGAATGTCAAGAGAGAGCCTATAGAATGGAGAAAATCTGCTAGCTAAGCTACTCTTCTGACAGAGGATTAATATCCAGAATATATAAAGAACTCAAAAAAGCTTAATACCAAAAAAACCCCATAATTAATAGATGGGCAAATGATTTAAACAGACACTTCTCAAAAGAAGAAATACAAATGGCCAACAAATAAATTTAAAAAATGTTCTACATCATGAGCAATTAGAGAAATGCAAATCAAAACCGCACTGAGATTTCATCTCATTCTAGTCAGAATGGCAGCCACCAGCAATACGAACAACAATACCTGCTGGAGAGGATGTGGAGGAAAAGGAACCCTTTTTATACTGTTGGTGGGACTGCAAATTGGTACCATTACTACGGAAATCAGTACGGAGGTTTCTCAAAAACCTAGGAATGGAAGCACCATATGACCCAGCTGTACCACTCCTTGGTATTTATCCTGAAGAATTAAAGTCAACTGACTACAGTGACCCATGCTCATACCATGTTTATAGCAGCACAATTCACAATAGCCAAGATATGGAACCAGCCCAGGTGCCCTTCCATGGATAAATACATAAGAAAAATGTGATATATATGCACAATGGAGTTTGGTTCAGCCTTAAAAAGGATGAAATTATGTCATTTGCAGGAAAACGGATGAAACTCGAGAACATTATGTTAAACGAAATAAACCGAAATCAGAAATTCAAGGGTTGTATGTTTTCTCTCATATGCGGAAGCTAGAGAGGAAAAGAAAGCTGGGGGGGGGGGGTTGTCCATGAAAATGGAAGGGAGATCAGTAGAGGAAAGGGCCCAGGGAGAGGGAGGATGGAAGGGAAAGGGAAATGCTGTGAATGACTATGGACGGATTATGTTGTTATGTTGTGTGCACGTATGAATATGGAACAACAAATCCCGCCATTATGAGCAATCAGCATGCGCCAATACAATGTAGAAAAAAGTGAAATGACTAATTCAGAGGCTGGGGGTGCTACTCAATGCTGGAGCATGTGCTTAGCACACACAAGGCCCTGGGTTCCATTCCCAGCACCAAAGAAAGAAAAAGAAAAAATGTTATATATAACTTTTAAAAAACACTTTGAGAAATTGACCATGGTGGCTGTTTCTGAAAGGGTCCTGGAAGAACTAGAGACAGGAGTGGAGAAGAAACCTAATTCAGTCTCCACCTTTCCAACTTCTAAACCATGTAACCCATTCAAAAGTGTTATCGTAGCTGGGTTCTGTGGTGCACACCTGTAATATCAGCTACTTGGGAGACTGAGGCAGGAGGACTGCAAGTTTGAGGCCAGCCTCTGTAACTTATGGAGACTCTGTCTCAAAAAAAAAAAAAAAAAGGAGGGGGGCCTGGGGGTTGAGCTCAGTGACGGAATACCCCTGGGTTCAATCCCTAGTGCCACATACACACAGAAACTGTTGTAATTAATTACAAAAATTTATTTGTAGACTGCACCACACAAAGTGTGAGTCCTAATGTAAACTCAGGAGTTTAGTTAATAACAATGTATTGACATGGGTTCATTAATTATTACAATTGCATAGCATTAATGAGATGTCAATAATAGGGGATCTACAGGGGAGAAGAGTGGGCACGTGGGGACTGGACTTTCTCTGAAACTTTTTTATAAGCCTAAAACCTCTCTAAACACAGGGTCTTTAAAAATAGTTTATGCCAGGGGTGAAGCTCAATGGTAGAGTCCCAAGTTCAAATTTAGCTCTGCCCCTCCCCAGGTGAGCCACCTGGGTGGAGCTGAGCCCTGTCCCTCTGCCCTCCTCTGCCAATCTGTGAAATGAGTTAGTAATAACAGGACCTGCCTTCTCGGGCTGTTGGGAGGGGTCAGTGAGACCAGGCATGGAAAGGCCTGGTCACAACCATTATTGCTCTTCCTGTGGCTGCTGCTTTATAAAAGTGGAAGAGATTCAAAACTGTCACCTCAGAATGCTGTGGGCGGCTGGTATGCCCATCCTCTCTCTAAGCCAGTCCCTAATATCCTCCCTGATGCCAAGCAAGGCACCCAGCAGCCTGGCCCTGGCAGAGCTGGCTCCACCCACCTCGCTGGGGCCCGGCCTTATCTGGCAGTGGAGACTGGCCCTGCAGCATAGCCCACGCCCACGGCGCTCTGGTTTGTCAGGTTGGCCCAGCCAGCCACCAGATGGGGACTTGTTATACAAGGTGTGTGGGCTCCCTTCTCGGGAGAGAAGGAATGCAGGATTTGGACCACGGCTTAGTACCGGGCACCACACACATGGCCCTTCTTGAATGGCAAGTGTCGGCCCATGGCCTGGCATCCCATAGTTGGCCGGCCCCATCACCCCACATCCCGGCCAGTAATCAAGGCAGTCTGTCTCCTGTCTGTCTCCTGGTACCCTCCTTGACTCTCTCAACACCAAAGGGCTGCCTTGCCCAGAGATTCTATCCCCCCAGGGTGCCAGACTCCAGAAGGTCCAGAAGGAGGGTGGTTCTAGGTCTGGGTGCTCTACACTAAGCACCTCAAATTTCTGGGGTTATGAGGGTCAACTATGACTAATAAAGACAGAACCAAGTCACCCAATGAGATGGGGAGAGTCTCACTGAAGCTTGGAAGCCTGCAGCTTCTTTGGGCCAAAGGAAATCATGGCAGAAAAAAGTTTTAAAACTACCTGTAATCTAGCTCGTTCTTGGGATGTCATTGTTTCTGTGTGCCATCCCAAGTGTGGCCACACCTGGACAAGAGCTTTATAAGCTTCAAATTCTATAAAGCTCTACCCTTAGCTGTGTGGCCTCACGCAGCTCTCTGCACCTCTCTGAGCCTCGATTTCTTCATCTTAAGACAGGAACCATATTTCCTCATCTCATGACTGTGATGACATGTCATAGCTGTTGGCGTTGCCATCATATTCATTATTGTTACCTGGCCATCTGGGATTTGGAGAATCCAAGGTTTCTTGTGGAGGGGAGGGAGGAGGTGGAGTCCCATTTTCTGAATGTCTGCCAGGTCATCCAGGCCCCTCTATGGATATCAACCCAGATCACCGCCAAGACACCAGTCCAGAGCTAATGTTACTGCTCGGAAACCTAAGCTGGGTTATAAAGAGACACTGGGGCCATCAGAAAGTGGCCCAGGATTTGGGGGTCAGACAGGGCTTGTTTGTTCAAATCCCAGCTCCCCCACTGAGTGTCAAGGGACACATGCTCCTCCTCTCTGGCCTTCAGTGTCCTCACCTGTAAAATGAGGGTGGTAGGGAAGAGGGGAATTTCCTCCTCTTCAGGGCCGGCCAGAAGCTTACAAGTACTTAAGGAGGAGTTTGATGTCGCCAGCTCTGGATGGGCTCCCATCCAGGAGCCAGAAATGGGGGAAAGGGAGGAGTTCAGGAAAGAGAGCTTCACCCATGGGGTGGTGAGCGCTTTGCCCTGAGTGCGGGATCAGTATTCAGGGTGAGTGGGCAGACAGACCAGATGGGGTGCCCTGAGCTCAGGAACCTCCAGCCAGCCCACATGGAGGCCAGAGGCAGCCTCCTTTTAAAAAAAAAGAAAAAAAATCTCATTCTCTTCCTTCTTGTCTCCCTCTCACCTCCAGCCTGAGATTCCACAGGTGGTGGCCCTCCGGTGGCTTTGCAAGGCCCATGCTGGCCAGACACCCAGGGGAATGAATCAGACCCCTGGGACACCAGATAGCATCTATCAGACAAATGTCACCCAGGACCAATTGCACGCTCTCACACAACCCTCACAGGCGACTCTGGTGGCCTGGAAGGAGACCTTATCACAGAAGGGTACTCGGAGCCTCTGTGTCTACCAAGGATGGGGAGAGGGTCCCGGATGGTTGTCGGACCACCGGAGTACACCCCGTCCGCAGGACGTTTGGCCTCCCCCTCAAGACGACACACAGTGGCGAAATGTCAGGGACTTCGGCCAACCCCCAGGAGGCGTCACAGCGCAGAGCTGGAGCCCATTTGGGATGTCCCGGCCAGGAAAGGTCCCTGTCTCCATCATGCACACTCAGAAAAATACACCAGGATTCCGAGAGCGCACCGGGCGGGGGCGACCGGTACACACCCCTGGTGTCCTGGACACGCAGCCGGGTCCGAGGTCCCCGTGGTCCCCGACGCCGGCTGCTCGCTGCCTGCCGCCCCTCGCAGACCTGGCACC
>NW_026000241.1:4439229-4455385 GCF_001458135.2 Marmota marmota marmota | reverse complement strand
CGCCCCGAGCCCCGCGAGCCTCAGGTCACGGCCCGGCGCGCTCCGGTTACAGCCCCGGCCCCGGCTCACTCACCCTCGGGTCTCGGCCTCCCGCCTGGACGCCGATCTGTGGGCGCCGCAACCTCGGCCTGGACCGCGCTGCCCCAGACCCAGCCCTTTAACCCCGCCCGGCGGCGAAGCTGGGGTTCCGCCCGGGACACGCCCCCGGACACGCCCCCGAAGGCCCCACCCGGGTCCAGGAGGCTTCTGGGCGGGGACGGCAGCGCGGCCCCCGGAGATGGAGGGAACTGGAGACGGAGCCGCGGAGGCGTGGAGACAGACTGACAGGAAGGGAAACTGAGGCCGCGATGAATAAGGGACGGATGGAGACAGGAAGAAAGAGACTCGAGGACTTGGGCACCTAGAAGTCCCAAACCAGAGGACTCCCCACCCTCCTACCCCTGCTTGGCTCCCATTAGTGCCCCCTCCCACTCCAGCGTCTCTGAAGGTCCTCACCTCAGGGCTGGCCCCCAAGCCATCCCCTCTGAGACCCTACTAGCCCCCTCGGGGCCCTCAGGAGTTCTCAGACTCCACCAGCCCTTGGGAACCATCCCTTCTGTTCTCTCGGGGTCCAACTTGCCCCTCTGGGGTTCTGCAGCCAGCAGCAGCTGTCCCTCCTGGAAGACCCCTGGCCTCGACCAGCAGCACTTGACCAGTTCTGCGCCCCGCCCCCAACCCTCCCTGCCCACAGCCAGACACCATGACCCTTCCGCCAGGATGTTGTCCTTGGCCAGCCCTTCTGCTCCAGGTGTGTCCAGTCAACACTGCCCTTGGATGTGAGGCAGATACCACTCCTGGATCGGTGGGGGGTGGGTGACTAACTTGGGCAAGTGGGCAGACAGTTGGGAGGACAAGTGTAAGAAGCTACAACTCCACCCGCCCCGGCTTAGAAGATTCCTCTACCACTTTGCTTTTCAGTAATGCTGCTTCACTTGGCGCTTGGCCCTTGGAAAGTGGGGGGATCGCGGTGAACATGTTTCCAAAAGAAGAAGAGGAGATACAAATAATTGAAGCTTGGCTGCTTAGAGGACGCAGACGTGAAGGATGTGACATTTGAGCTGAGACTACAGGGAGAGGTTGGATTTCAACAGGTGCAGGAAAGGGGGCGGGGCTCAGGTGGGGAGAAACTGGAAGGTGTGGCTTGGCAAGCGGCTTTCCCTGGCCTTGGGGTGTGAGAGGTGAGGAAGCTGAAGGGGCACAGGAGCTGGCTGCCAAGGGCTTTAACAGCCACCCTAAGTAGCTGGGACAATAGGGAGCCATGCATGGTGCTTGAGCAGGGAAAAAGCCTCCTGTTGACTAGTTTTAATTCACAGTAGAGTTTTTGTTTGTTTGTTTTCAGGGTTGTGGATTTGGTTTTGCCAATGGTGCTGGCAAAGAGGAGCTCATTAGGGACACTGGAAAAGACTGAAATTTGAGAATTTGAGAGGGATCCTGGAGGTGGCTGAGGGGGACATGGATAAAGGGTGGGATGGTTGAGACCTAGGAAGGGATGAACCGAGGCCCAGATCCTCAGCCACTTTGATCACTGGCTGGATGTGGAACTCTAAGAAGCAGAGAAGGAGAGGAAAAGAGGGTTTCTCCAGTTTCTCTGCTGTTAGAAAGATGGAGATCGGGAAGAGGAATGAGTCAAAGAGGCTGGTGGTAAGCAGCATTGACAGTTGACTTCCTGGCTCTGTGTCCTAGGGGAAGTCACATGTCTGCTCCATCCCTCTACAGATGAAATGGAGGTTATAGATGAAATGGATCATGAGATGAGGTGGTGTTTGCATTGTTGAGGGCATGAGCTGTATAAATATCAGCTCTTTGAGTTTGGGGTCTGATTTGGGTTAGCCTAGGAATTCTCAACTAAAGCAGGTTTGGGCAATGTCCAGTGATACTTTTGTCACACTGGGGAAGGAGGGGGGGTGTCTACTGGCACAGAGTCAATACAGGCTGTAGATGCTGTTCAACATCCTGCAACACACAGAATGGCCCCACAACAGAGAGTGATCCAGCCCCAAGTGTCAACAGTGCTGAGGTTGGGAAACCCTGGGCAGGTCACCTCCAGTCTAAAAGGCCCGTGGGATGCTCAGGGAGTCACCTGGGAGGCAGCTGGGCCCGTCATATGAGGACACAGCAGAGGAGTGTCTCTGAGTCACCTACTGTGGAAAGATGGCAGATCACTGGAAAGACGGGAGTGGGTAAATGAGGCCACTCAGGGAGGGAGGTGGACAGTTCAGAAGAGGATGAGAAGATGGAATTGTTGGTGACAGCAGCATTTGGAGAGAGGACCGGCAGAGGCGAGGAGCTGGGGGTGGAGATTAGGGAAAGGTGATAATAGGAACCATCACATGTACCCAGAGGTCAAGGAGCCCCGGACCTAGGAAGGAATGGAACTGCGTGGTGACCAGGTCACCAAAGTCATCAGAAGCAGAGGCAGTGGTTAGGCTTGGGAGGGACAGTGCAGCTGCTGGGGAAAACAATTTGGCAGGTTCTCAAAAAGTTAAACCTAAGGCTGGGGCTGGGGCTCGGCGATCCAGCACTTGCCTAGCATGTGTGAGGCACTGGCTTCGATCCTCAGTGCCACATAAAGTAATAAAAGAAAGGTACTGTGTCCATCTACAACTATCAAAAATAATTTTTAAGTTAAACATAAAATTACCATCTGACTCAGAAATTCTACTACCGTGTATAAACTAAAAAAAATTAAAATGAGAAAACAAGGACACATGTCCATACATACACTTGTCTGGGAATGCTCCCAGCAATACCGTGTATGAGAGATGAAAGGTGGAAACGACCCAACTGTCCATCAACAGATGGGTGGATGGATAGATGAAAGTCGTCCATCCATACAATGGAATAATACTCAGTCATAAAAAAGAATGAGGTTTGGATGCATGCCACAATGTAGAAACCCCAGGACATTGTGCCAAGTGAGAGGAGCCGGACACAAAAGGTCATACTTGGTATGATTCCTTTTACATGAAGTATCCAGATCCATAAATTCAAGGAGACAGAAATAGCATAATGGTTGCCAGAGGTCTGGTGGAGAAGGAGCAAGGAGTGAAGCCCATGTCCAGGGGTAATGGTTGTGGATCTCTTTTGGAGGTAACTAGATAGAGATGATGGGTGTACATTGTGAATACACTAAATGCCAATGAACTGTACATTTTAAGGTGGTTAATATTTAGTTGGGCACAGTGGTGCCTGCCGGTATTCCCAGCTACTTGGGAGGCTAAGACAGGAAGGCAACTGAGCCCAGGAAGCAACATAGCCAGACCCCACCTCAAAGATAAATAAATAGCCAGATGTGGTAGTGCCTGCCTGTAAACCCAGTGACATGGGAGGCCAAGGCTTAAAGATCCCAAGTTCAAGACCAACCTCATCAATTTAGCAAGACCCTATCTCAAATAAAAAATAGAAAGGACTGGGGGTGTAGCTCAGTCATAGCGCACCCCTGGGTTCAACCCCCAGTACCAAAAAATAAACAAATAAAATAAAGTAGTTCAGTTTATTTACATGACTTTCATCTCATATTTTTAAAAATATTTTCTGGGCCATGGGTTGCAGCTCAGTGGTAAAGCAACTGCTGAGCATGTGCAAAGCCCTGGGTTCCATCCCCAGCACTGGAAAACAAAAAGATTTGGAAGGAAACAAATGTAACACTCAGCGGGATAAGTTGAAGATGGTTTAAGATAAACTCTATTCTCAAAGGGATAGTGTAGCACCCTGGGGGCTAGAACCAGCCAAGAGCTCTATCAGTTCTAGGACCCAGGGCAGGGGCTTAAGCAGTTACTGGAACAGGAACCAGAGAGGGCTCTGTGGAGAGGGCTGCCTGGAAGGAGCTAGGAACCTTCAGTCCATGGACAAAACCAGCCTGCGTGGACTACAGGAAAGTGATGAGGCATAAATGCCCAGCTTCACTCTCCCCCCCACCTCCAGTGCCTGCTGTGGCTCCCTGTTAGTTGAAACTAGCCAGAAGCCTCAAGGCAAAGGACCACTGAATGGTTCATACAGGTCAGCTTTCTGGGACACAGACAGCGGAACAGAAGGGAGGAGACAGGACAGGGAGAGCAGAGATCTGGAGCCAGGAGAATAGTTCAAAAGTGAGGGGTGAAAGTGGGGGCAAACAGCCCTCCCAACTCAAGCTATTCCCTCCTAACCACGCACACAAATGCCACCTGGGACCATTTTTGCCAAACCACCAAGACCATCTCTCCTACCACTAAGCCTTTGCACTTGCTGTGCCCTCTGCTTGAATTCTCTTCCTCTCACCCACTCAACTAACCCCTGCTTATCCTCCAGGTCTCGGCTCAAAGGCCATTTTCTCTGAGGGCTTCCCCAACCACTGGACTCAGTTCAGGCCCAGATTCAGTTCCAGAAAAATTGCTTTTGGAATGTTTTATTTATGAACTCTCCAGATGGGGTCGTGATCACCCCATGGGTGGACAGTGTTTTTCTCTTTCTGTGCCTTTTCCCCAGCCCCAGCTGGTGCACAAGGTAGATTCATTCAACAAACGCCAAGTTCCCACAGAATGCTAGGCACTGATCTACAGTAAACAAACAGAAACACATCATCTAAAAGCGTTTGAAACGTGCTATGGAGCAAAACCTAAAGTGGGAGGAGAGGAGGGTACAGAGGTCACAGGATAGACTGTGTAGGGCCTTGTGGGCTACAGGGAGGACTTAGATTCTATTACTCAGGAAGGCAAGAGCCAGGAGGGTTCTATGCAGAGGAGAGATGTGGCCAGACTTAGGTTTTAACAGGCTCCCTCTGGCTGCAATACTATGAACAGACTGAAGGAGGAGCAAGAGTGCCCCCAGCACTCAGCACTGGAGGGACTGAGAGCTGGGAATAGGGCAAAATTGGGGGTTCGTTATAAAGGGAGAACTGATTGGATATGCTGATAGACTGGATGCAGGCAGGAGAGAATCAGAAGAATCACAGTGACCCCAGGGGTTTTGGCCTGGGGGATATTTAGGCTGGAGTTTTCAATAGAGTGAACAGGAGAAAAGCAGGGAGTGGAGCAGGAAAGGGTAGAGAGAAAGGCCAACAGGTAGAGAGGGGTTCAGGGGGGACACAGGGAGCACTCTGGAGGGAGTAAAGACCCAGGTGGGTGCAGGGGGATGCCTTGGGACCAGAGGAGGGAGGAGGGGTACCCTATCTTCAGGAACCACTAAAAACTTGTTCCCTTAAAAGGAGGTGAGTGGGTGAGGCGGGGCTGCCGGGAGGTTTAGGAGCTAGGGTATTTAGGTGAAAGTACCTCTCCTCTGTCATGGGGGCAGGCAAGAAAGGACACCTCTCCCACCTGAGCCAGAAACCTCATGGCTGGGTCACTCTGGAGGAGGTGCTATGGGGGAATGGAGAAAAAGACACCTTCTCACGTAGGTAGGTATATCTTCTCACGTAGGTAGGTATGTCTTCTCACGTAAGTAGGCATGTCTAGGAAGGTGTCCTCTCTGGCCTTTGCCCAGAGTGACCCAGCCCCTCCCCTCCCCCCCCCACACCTGCCTCCTTTCCCCATAGTCCACAGGGACTAACCTCCACCTCCCTCCACCGGAGCCCAGCGACACACATAGGACTTGCAAATAAGATAAATGACACTTCTAAAACCACAGATAGCTCATTCTTGCATTGCTCTCCTCCCTCACTTCTTTCCGACCTTCACCCTCCTATCCCTCCAGGCTGGCCTATCCCTCAGCCAATCAAACGCCAATCTCCTTTTTCTCATCCAATTAGATGCTGCCCCCAGACTCCCATTCAATTAAATGCTGAACTCCTCCCTCTTAGCCAATCAGGTGCTGTTCTCTTTCCCTTCAGCCAATCGGACACTTGTCTGCTTTGCAGCCAATTAAACCTCACCTTTCTGCTCGCTAGCCAATTAAACTACTCTCCTAACTCTCACCTAATCAGAGTCTCTCTCTTACTTCCCAGCCAATCAGAATCTTCCTGCCTGTTCACTTAACCAACGACTTCCACATTATCGTCCTTCAGCCAATCAGGTTTGACTTATACCCACCTCAACCTATTAGAAAAACCCTCCTGGGCTGAGGTTGTAGCTCAACGGTAGAGCACTCGCTTAGCATGTGTGAATCCCTGGTTCCCATCCTCTGCAGCACATGTAAATAAATAAAGGTCCATCAACAACTAGAAGAAAAAATTTAAAAATAAAGAAAAACCCCTCCTGTCCCTCAGCCAATAAGAATGGCCTTTCAGAAGAAGTCAGAAGGTACCTAGACCTGGCCCTGTCACTAGTTCCGTGGCGTTATATACACCACTTAGCAACCTTGAGCTTTCGTTTTTCTTAATTTAAAATGGGATGATCATCCTCCCTTCCTCTTAGGAACATCCTGAGGCAGATAGGTGTGAAAAGTGTGTAAATATCCTTTATTATTTCTCGTTTCCCTCAAATCCCCAAAAGTCGTTCCCTCTGCTCTTAAAACCCAGTTTCAGCAACCCTTCCTCCAGAACCTTTCTATACCCCCTCCTCAGGCTAACCCCTAGCTCACCGGGCTCTCTCAGCAAGCTCATTACTGACTACTTGGGGCGGAGAGTGGCTGGCTGCCACTGTCCCCACTTTGGGAACAAGAGTCCAGAGCTGAGAACTTCTGGGGACCCAGCATCTCCCATCATGAGGCTTGGCAGAGTGTAGGTGCCATTTGAATAGTTCCTGACGAACTGAGTGAATGAACAAATGAACTCTAATGCCTATCAGCTATCAGGAGTGGGAGTCCTAGAATTGGACTTTGGGTAGGTCATTAATTTGCTTAAAATCATGTGCAACATCATGAGTTGTTTTTCCAGGAATACTGGGAGCCATAGTTTTAACCAAAGGAGCAGTGACTTGCCCAGGGTCATACAGCATGGTGGGGTCAGAGTCAGGACTTGAACCCTTGTGACCTGAGGAGCTTCCCTAGACTCTGATGCTGGCACAGAAAAGGCTTTCATTTGCATGAGCCAATTTACAAAGAAAAGTCACATTTATAGCAATAAGCAAGTGGAATAGCCAGTCAGTGGGAAGATGTTTCCTGAGCACTGTGGGCAAAGTACTGGTCTCAGCCCCCCAGATGGAGCCAGCACTGAGCAGGACAGTTCCCATCCAACTGGGGAAGGCAGCAGGAAACAAGCAAATGAATTAGATAATGTCGGAGAAGAATCTGAGTAAATACACAGGGAGGGACTGAGAACCTAGTTGGATGAAGTGGTCAAGGAAGGCTTCTAGGAGGAAGTGAAGCTCGATGTAATCACTGAACGAAAGGGAAGACAGTTCTGTTGGCATGCCAAGCGAAGTGGGCATCAGGGGCAAAGGCCCTGTGGCTGGAATGAGAGTGGCCTCCTCAGGGAGCCAGAGGACAGTGGGCTGGAGTGGAGAACCCATCAGAAGAAATCAGAGGAGCCAAACCACCCGGGTTCTTGTGAGATTCCACTGTGCACCAGGCAGAAATGAGGGGGGAAGAGAAAGGATGCCCCAGAGCAGAGGAACCAGCCGTGGTCAAGGACTGGGGGAAAAGAAATGCCTGTCATTTTGCCCCATTTGGGGTCTAGAAGTTACCGTGCCTGTGGTTGTGCTGATATAAACAGAAGAGCAGAGAGGGGGAGTGAGTGGGTTGGGGCAGAGGTGACACGGTCACCTCCATCAGGGAACCAGCTGTGTCATCCATGACCACAGGCCATCTCAGGCTAATTTGGCAAGATCTTTTATTGTCAAAGGTCAGCTCCCCAAAGAACAAAACATTGCAGCAGCAAACTCCCTCCCAAGAGGACCTGTCTGCAGTCTCCCCACACTGGCTTCCAGAGGGGTTAAGAAGGTTCTGGAAACTCCTCAAAAATGCTTGCAGGCTGGATCCAGTTGCGTGTGTGACTTTTAACAAGTCATTTCACCCCTCTGAGCCGCAGCTGGCCATTTTTTTGTTTGTTTGTTTGTTTGCTTGATACATTTGAAAATCAAATGCTTAATATAGGCTCCATCTTCTGCCCCTATTATCAAACTCACTCTCCACAAGAGGGCTGTGTGGTAAGGAGTTGGATTCTGATCATTTACAGGCAGAAACACAGAAGCTCAGAATAAGGGAGAAAGTTATCCAAGTTAGAAGTTGAACCTAGATGGGTTGAATTCCAGGGACCATCAGGCCATTTGGGTGGCCAGTCTTAAGACGCTTTTTTTTTTTTTTTTTTGGTGCTGGGGATTGAACCCAGGGCCTTGTGCATGCAAGGCAAGCACTCTACCATCTGAGCTGTCTCCCCAACCCCCTAAGAATCCTCTTAGCAGTCGACTGGCATTCAGTGGTGGAGCAAACAAGAGCTCCTCTGGTAGTCATTAGCCTCAGATGGGCAAGGGGCCCTCTCTCCTGGCCTCAACATCCTTGTCTGCAAAATGCGGATGTGAAACAGTTTCCACCTAGAATTCTCTTCTCACTGGCTTTGGGAGGTGCCGGAGATCAAGTGTGTGAAAATAAATGGTGGGGTTTTATAGTTCCTCAAAAAGTTAAGCAGTTATCACATGATCCAGCCAAGATGCTCCTAGGTATATATCAAAAAGAATGGAAAGCAAGCACTCAAATAAGTTCGTGTATGCAAATGGCCATAGCAGTACTACATGCAAAGGACAAAACTGGGAACAATCCAGATGGTCATCAA
Source organism: Marmota marmota marmota (assembly GCF_001458135.2). NCBI lineage: Eukaryota > Metazoa > Chordata > Mammalia > Rodentia > Sciuridae > Marmota > Marmota marmota. The sequence goes on along the minus strand of NW_026000241.1, from coordinate 4,446,726 downwards.
ATGATGAATGGATCATCATTTGACGGATACAATGATGAATGGATACAAATGCCATATACCCTTAGAGTGGAATGTTATTCAGCCATGAAAAGGACTAACGCGCTGATACTGCTCTAACATGATTGAACCTTGGAAACATGATGTTGAGTGACAGCCACGAGACACAACAGGCCACATAATGTGTGACTCCGTTTATATGAAATGTCCAGAACAGGCAAATCCACAGAGACAGATGCAGATTAGTGGTTGCTAGGGGATAGTGGGAGGGGGGGAGCAAGGAGTGGTTGCTTAATGGGTACAGAACTTCTGTTTGGGGTGACGAAAATGTTTTGGAACTAGAGGTGACGATTGCACAACGCCATGAATGTCCTAAATGCCAATGAATTGTTTGCTTTAAAATGATGACGTTTTATGTCCTATGGATTTCACTTAATAAATAAATAAGCAAATGGTGGAAAGTAGATTTGACGTGCTTTTGTTTCACCGATTCCTTTGCCGCAGCCAGGAGACGGACACATTATGATTCCCATTTTAGAGATGGAAAGGTCAAGGCACAGAGAAAGGGCGTGCTCCAGCCAGGGAGTTGGGAAGTCTGGATTGGATCTGGGGGTCTCCCTGAGCTTAGGCAGATTTTCCTCTCTGGCCAAGAAACCACACAGGTGACAGACACTCACAGGGAAGTCACCACCCTGGGCTATGTGTGACTCAGAGAGAGGGCAGAGAGCAGGACTCAGGATATCGGCCAGCCTGACCCTGACCCAGTAAAGCCCAGCAGAGGCCCAGAGCTGGGGGACTCTCCCTTTATGTAGGCAGAAAAACTTGCGGAGTTTTCACGGCTCCATGCCACCCCTGGGACAAGTGCTCCAAGACCCGGCCTGCCCTGGGGCTGGATCTCAAAGAGCTGTCAGTCTGGATCCTACCAGGTTAGACACAGAGGTCTCCCAACCTCTTAGGGCTAATTAGGGCTGAATTAGAGAAGGGAACCCGGAACTAGGAAAGCCAAGAGCAGGAAGCCAAAAGGCAAAGAGGTTTCCTAGAAAGTGGGATATTGCAGTTGGGTTTTGAAGAATGTATAGGAGTTCGCCAGGTCAAATGAGATTATACTCACATACTTTACTAGTCACGATGCAAAGTTATAGAATCTCTGGGAAGGGGAGATTGGTGATATCTGGCAAAATTATACATGCACTTATCCACATATAGTACTAGTTACCAGTGATTAACTTGCCAAAACAAGAAAAGACTTATGGACAAGACTTTTATAACAATAAAGTATCAAAAGACTGGGGGCGCTGGGGAACATAGCTCAGGGGTAGAGCATGGGCTCAAGGCCCTGGGTTCAATTGCCAGCATTGCCCAAAGAAAGAAAGAAACAGAGTAAATAGTCCACATGACCATCAACAGAAGATAGTTGGATAAACTATGCCACATTCACACTGTGAAGTACTATACAGCCGTAAAACAAACCCAAGACAATCCAACAATTCCATTTCTGGGTACGAACCCAAAAGAATTGAAAGCAAAGGCTCAAAGTGTCTTTGGACACCTATGTTCACAACAGTGTTACTCATAATAGCCAAAGTGTGGAAGCAGCCCAAATACCCATCAATGGGTAAAAGATGTCCTAAACACACACACACACACACACACACACACACACACCTTAGAATACGATTTTGCCATAAAAAAGGAAAGAAATTCTGACACATTCTACAGTGTAGATGAAGATATTTTGCTGTGTAAAGTAAGCCCATCACAAAAGAACAAATCCTGTCTGATTCCAATTCTATGAGGTGCCTAGATTTGTCACATGCACTGATTAGAACAGTGGGTGCCAGGGACCAAAGTAGGCAGATGGGGAGTGATGCTCAGTGGGACAGAGTTTCAGTTTTGCAGGATGGAAACAGCTCTGGCAGTGGATGGTGGTGAATGTGCTCAGTGCTACCGTCCTACTCACTTAAAAAGGTTTAAGATGGTAAATCTTACCTCAGGTGTGTTGTACCACAATGCAAAAAAGCAATGTGGCATCACCTCATGTGAATGGTCCAGTACCTCTAAGTCACATTTGTAGCAGAACTATTTCAGTGATGTTTTTAAATAGGATAGGTCGTGGGTGTGAAGATGAGATAAATTTTGCAATAAAGGCATAAAAATAGCCGGATGTGGTGGTGCACGCCCATAATCCCAGCTGCTAGGGAGGCTGAGGCAGGAGAATCACAAGCCTAAGGCCAGCCTCAGCAACTTACCAAGTCCCTGTCTCTAAATAAAACATAAAAAGGACTGTGGCCAGGTGCAGTGGCACACACCTGTAATCCAAGTGGCTCAGGAGGCTGAGGCAGGAGAATCATGAGTTCAAAGCCAGCCTCAGCAACAGTGAGGTGCTAAGCAACTCAGTGAGACCCTGTCTCTAAATAAAATACAAAAATGGGGTGGGGCTGGGGCTGGGGCTCAGTGGTAGAGTGCATGCTTAGCATATATAGGGTCCTGGGTTCCATCCCCATTACTGACAAAGAAAAATTTTAAACTTTCTGCACTCAAAAAGCAAAAATATTCCCTAAAAGTCAAATGGTTCAGGTTGAAAGAAACTATTTAGGGTGACTTTACAACCACAGTAATTTTTTTAAAAAGAGAGAGAGAGAGAGAGAGAGAGAAGAGAGAGATTTTTTTTTAATACTTATTTTTCAGTTTTCAGTGGACACATCTCTATTTTATTTTATGTGGTGCTGAGGATCGAACCCAGCGCCCCGCGCACACCAGGCGAGCATGTTACCACTTGAGCCACATCCCCAGCCCACAACCACAGTAATTTGATGACACATCCCCAGTGGCATATATCCACATGTTCAAAAAGAACCAGAGGTGCTGGAGTTGTAGCTCAGCGGTAGAGCACTCGCCTTGCATGCACGAGACCCTGGGTTGGATCCTCAGCACCACATGAAAATAAAGAAGTGAAATAAAGGTATTGTGTCCAACTACAACTAAAAATAAAATAAAAAATAAAAAAAGAACCAGAAAAAATCAAAAACTATTTTCAATACTCATATTGTTTAAGATACTACCTGTGAGCTTTGAGATGGGCGTGTGTGTGTGTGTGTGTGTGTGTGTGTGTGTGTGTGTGTGTGGTGGGATAAAGCAAACAAGCGGTTATGTTGATGCCATTGTACATGTAGCTTTTCAATGTGGGAAAACAAAAACACAGAAATAAGATTTATCAGGTTCAGTAAAAGCCATGCAACCCTGAATATGAATTGCAAGTGTCAGCATCAACCCATGATGTTTATTGTGTTCTAAAAAGTGGGATAAGTGGGGTGGAGGTGTGTCTCGGTGGTGGAGTGCTTGCTTAGCATGCAAGAGACCCTGGGTTCCATCTCTAGCAAGAGGGAGGGACAGAAGGAGAGAAAAGAAGGAGGAGAAGAGAAGACAGAACTTCCTAAAACTCCAAACCATGTCAGAAGAGCTCAGAAGCCACTTCTAAGAAACTTCCATTGTCCAGAGAAAGCAGAGAATTTGATTATCAGTAATGATAAGAACTGCAATGTACATTTCAACAATTCAAATATATGGATTCGTAAACATATGGGGAAGGGGATGGAATCTCTTTTACCTTTAGAGGATTTTAAGGAGCTTAATTAATATCTTGAATACTAGCAAAGGAGTCTGGGGTTATAGCTCAGTGGTAGAGCCCCCCACCAAAAAAAGAAAAAAATGTGTGTGTGTGTGTGTGTGTTGTGGGATAAAGCAAATGAGCGGATGTGTTGATGTCATTGTACATGTAGCAGAGGAAAAGAATCGAGCTTGTGCACAAGGGACTGTTTGCCTTTAGAGAAGTCTTCCAGAGAATAAAGGAGGTAAGAATAATAGCATTTAGGTTGCACTATGTTGTTGCTTCTAATGAATTACTAAATCTTGGCCATGATCATCAACAGATAATATCATAACAAAATACTATCCCTAAAGATGGAGGTTTAGAAGAAATAAGATGGACCACATGAGCAAGAGGACATCTGAGGTGTACTGGCGTGATGGGTGCCTAGAAAGGCTCATTTTACCATTTTCTCTACTTTTTTTTATACTGGGGATTGAACCTAGGGGTGCTTTACTACTGAGTGACACCTCCAACCCTTTTTTATTCTTATTTTATTTTGAGACAAGAGTCTTCCTAATTTGCTTAGGGCCTCCCTTAATTGCTGAGGCTGGCCTTGAACTTGAGATCTCCCTGCCTCAGCCTCCCGAGTTGGGATTACAGGCATGCACCACTGTACCCAGCTCTGTACTTTTGAATATGTTCGAAATTTTCTATTAAAAAAAATGTTTGGGGCCTAGTGCTGTGGCACACACCTGCAGTTCCAGCTAAGGGGGTGCTGAGCAGGTGGACAGGTGCCCCAGATGCAGAAATAATATGTGACCATGAACCTGGACTCACCTAGGGTATGGGAGTGTGGACATCACTTGAGCCCAGGAGTTGGAAGACAGCCTAGGCAATACAGTCAGTCCCTGTTAAAAAAAAAAAAAAAAGGTTTAGGGCTGGGGGTGTCCAGAGGGAATGTGTGTGGGTGCAGGGGGACTTCACAGCAGCCAATGTGGGGGCTAAAGGTATTGGGCTGTTCCTTGTATTGTTCTTGTAACTTTCTTGTACATTGAGATTATGTTCAGATTGTGTCCAGAAGAGAAAGCAAGGCGGGGCTCTCTATTCTCAGAAATGCCCAACAGATAACCAGGGCTTTGTCTCACCTGGCAGGGCCAGTCCTGCACACAGGTGGCTAGAGGCCTGAGGGACCACCAGAGGCCGCATGACATGGTCAAGGCCCTCGGTTCCATGCCCAGCATCCCAAAAATAAATAAATAAATAAAAACACTTTTCCCTGTGTCATTCTCTTGAGGACGCTGGCGGTAACTAGAAGCCTGTGGTACATGGTCAATGTCCCCCCAGCGAGTGCCCACCATGGTCCCACCCACCCCGCACTCATGCCCCTCCACACCACTAAGGACTGAGCTCAGACTATCTGTGCAATATCCTGTGTCCTCAATGACAAAACTCCCTGCTCTCCAGTTCCAGGGCAGGTGCCTGAGAGATTAAATCTCACCTCTGCTCTTCCAGAAAAATAAAACTGATGTCAACTTCTGCCTGCCTGGAGGCAGCGGGGTCAACAGCTTGAACCACAACTTGCTTTTTCCCTTAGGCTGATGGAGTTTGACCAATTTAATGATTTGGCTGCAGCTCCAGACTGGCTTCAAGCCCAGCCCCAAGGCTTCTGCTGGCTGCTGGGGTGCTGGGGGCCAGCAGGGAAGCTCTGCATTTGGACAGATGCCCCAGATGCAGAAATAATATGTGACTATGAACCTAGACTTACCTAGGGTGTGGGAGTGTGGACAAACTAATAATTAAATGGATTATTCCATGGGCTGGACTGAATCTCTGTTGGGGAGGCTGAGGTAGGCAGGGTCAGCAAGAGCTCGGACTGCCACTGTCCCCAACTCCCCACCTGCTAAGCACCATCCCAACCATTGTATGCATGTGACCTCATTCTACCTTATGAGGTTGGTACTGTTCTCCCACTTTAGAGATGGACAAAGTAAGGCCTAGAGATGAAAATGGTGGAGCTGGTGAGCTACAGAGCAAGAATCTGAATCCAGGTGAGCTGGTTCAGCAGGGGTCAACAAACTTCTTGTTATTCTTTTTTTTTTTTTTTTATTCTGGGCACTCGACCACTGAGCCACATCCGCAGCTGTATTTTCTAGTTTATTTAGAGACAGGGTCTCACTGAGTTGCTAAGTGCCTCACTTTTGTTGAGGCTGCTTCTTGTTATTCTTCCTAAGCATGTGCTCTACCTCTGAGCCAAAACCCCAACAAACTTTTGCTTTTTTTTTGAGATGGGTTGGTTTGTCATGCTGTGTTACTCACATTGAGCTTCAGACCCTCCTGTAGCACATTTTTTTATTAAAAGGCCATATGGTAAATATTTTAGCTTTGTAATTCAGTTCTGGCTATTATAGCATGAAAATAGCCAGAGATAATGTGTAAATGAGTGGGAATTATGTGTTCCAATAAACTAAACCAATTGCATAAACAAATTACAGTCCTTCCATGCAATGGGATATTATGTAGCCATAAAAAAGATAAAAAATGATCCATGCGACAATGTGGAAGAACCTCGAAAACATCTTGCTGCCACTTGCCATGGCACATGCCTATAATCCCAGTTACTAGGGAGGCTGAGGCAGGAAGATTGCAAGTTCAAGGCCACCCTCAGCAACTTAGTGAGGCCCTTTCTCAAAATAAAAATAATAATAAAAAGGACTGGGATGGGGCTCAGTGATTAAGCACCCCAGTGTTCAATCCCTGGTACAAAAAAAAAAAATGAAGGCAAGTGAAAAAAGCCAGACATAAAAGGTCCCACAGTGACCTGTTCAGAGCAGGTACATCCATAGAGACAGGAAGCAGGTTAGTGGTTGCCAAAGTTTCCAGGAGAAGGGAATGGAGAGGGATTGTTAAAGAGGACAAATGGGGACAGGGTTTTATTTTGGAGTGGTGACAATGTTTTGGAACATCGGTACATGTGATGGTTGCGCAACACTGTGAACACTAAACCACCAATGGGGAGTGGGGAGTTTTCCAAACCCATTAGCCACGAGGCAGATGCTTTCAGAGACAACCACCTAAGATTGCAAGAAAAAGCGTTGCCCCATAAATGACTGCAAACCTGCCTCTAAAGTTGCTTTTTGTTTCAGATGGGGGCTGCCAGATAAACTCACAAGGAGCCGGCAAAAATTATCAGGGCATTCTACCTCACCCCTTTTAGGTGACCTGGAGTAAATTTTGCTCATGATAATACTAAAATCTCCTCCCGAAGGCATTCTCAAACCTGCTGTTTTTGAATGTGTGACATATAAAGAAGCTTGACAAGGAACTGAGCAAGCCCAAGAATGTGCCTGCCTCTACATGCAATGACAAGATTTTGCTGCATGAATATGAATATGTATGAGTTTCCCCATAAAAACCCCTTGCTTTGTTTGCTCGGGGAGACACCACTTTGGGAATTATCCCTTGTGCACTCCTTATTTGCTGCAAGGGATAAACTGTTTTATCTCCTGGTTGTGCTTATCTGCTTTGTACTCACCAAAGAGTGTACCCACTGTGTTCTGTTACATACCCATTAAAAACAAGATGGGAGGGCTGAGGGTGTGGCACAATGCCCTGGCATGCACAGGGTCCTGGGTTCCATCCCCCTTACTGAAAAATAGCAACAATAATAAGATGATGGAGAATAATATCATGAAGTGTTTCGTATAATGGAGAGTTTCATGATATCTTGTTAAGTTAAAAATAAATAAATACGTTCATGGGTACAGTCAGTTTTGCAAGGTGAAGGAATGGGACAGGAGTTGTAGCTCAGAGATAGAGCAGTTGCCTGGCATGTGCAAGGCTGTGGGTCTAATCCCCGGCGAAGGAAGGAAGGAAGGAAAGAAGGAAGGAAGGAAGGAAGGGAGGGAGGGAGG
>NW_026000241.1:4416177-4439204 GCF_001458135.2 Marmota marmota marmota | reverse complement strand
AAGGAAGGAAGGGAGGGAGGGAGGGAGGGAGGGAGGAAAAAAGGGTCTAACCCTAGAGCAGCGGTACATTCCTGTAGGCAGGAAAATTGCAAGTTCAAGGCCAGCCAGGGTAACTTAATAGATCCCATCTCAACATTTAAAAAATCAAAAGACTGGAAATGTAGCTCAGTGGGAAAGTGCTTCTAGCATGCATGAGGCCCTAGCACAGTACTGGGGGGAAAAAAAGTACAAAGGTGAACTTCACAACAATATGAATGTACTTAACACTGGTGAACTGCACATGTAAGAAGGGTTAAGATGGTCTCAGACTGATTGGAGGGCCCAGAGCTCTGCCTGTCTGTGCCACCAATACAATCTCCATAGGAGCTGGCCCCACTCCCTAGCCAGTGGTTATTCTCAAGAGATCCCTGATCTGCCTGCAACCTGAGGGGTCTTGATCTCTCCTAGAAGGTGGACCTCAGAGATGAGAGGGAAACTTGGGGTAGAGGGTGACTCATCATGGGATCCCCAGTCTTTCTGCTGCCACCCAGGCCCAGTCCTGCCCAGGTGCCTTGGTGTGTGGGTGCTTGGATGTGTGTGTACCTGTGCGTGTGTTTCAGAGCCCAGCCCCAAACTGACCTCACAATCTTCCTCCATCAGATTTTACTCAACAAATCCTCCTGGACACCCACTTGGTCCTGAGTCTGTGTTGGGTAATTCTGGGTACCCCCAAAAGACTCAGCATCTCCCACTCTGGGGAAGACAGATCTACACAGAGACTCAAAGCCCTGAAAGACCCCCGGCCTGGATCAAAGCGAGGCACCTCAGGCCAGGGAGCCCAGAGGCAATCAGTCATGGAGTCTTCTGGAGGGGATTCTCCTCCAGAAAGTCACAAACCCCAGACAGACCCTAAGAGAAATGGCCACTGCCCGGGACATGTCCTTGGCTCAGATCCAGTGCAGCTTCTCCAATTCTCTTTTTTCAGTGCTGAGGATGGAACCCAGAACCTTCTGCTTGCTAGGCAAGGGCTCTACCACTATGGTATACCCACAGTTCAAGATTTAAAAGGAGATTAAGGCTATCCAAACGCAGTGGCGCACGTCTGTAATCCCAGCTTCTCAGGAGGTTAAGACAGGAGGTTGACAAGTTCAAATCCAGCCCCTGCAAAAGCGAGGTGCTAAGTAACTCAGTGAGGCCCTGTCTCTAGATAAAATACAAAATAGGGCTGGGGATGTGGCTCAGTGGTCGAGTGTCCTGAGTTCAATCCCTGGTACCAAAAAAAAAAAAAGGAAATTAGGGCTGCCTGTCTGGCTGGCCCATGAATTTCTGAATTTGCTCTGAGGCCAATCTGCAAACTTCTCCCCTTCATAATTACTCTGGCCATGATCACCCCTGGGCTGGAAGACTCAGGGAATAATGAAAACAAGTGTCAGGTTTGGAGCCCTCCCCGTCCCTGGGTTCTAACTGTGTGACCTTTGGCAACTTACATAACCTTTCTGAGCTTCCTTAATGGATAAAATGGGGATAAATGGGTGGTTAGATAAAACCATCAGGGCCCCCCCCCCACAACCCCTGTCAGTGGGGAGACAGAGGAGCAAACCCAGAGTTCTTGATGCTGAATCAAGATTATTCCCAAATTCAGTGGACACAACGAGGAGAGCTCATGTAAGAGCCAGCCCCTCGGCCTCCTGGGTTCCCAAGCCTGGTGGCCATACGGCCAGAACTAGCACAAGATAAGTGAGCTGAAAGATGAAATCAGAATTCCTGATTTTTCCTTTTGTCTCTGGTTCCAATTTATCTCAGCACAGAACTGTAACTGATCCTGTTTTATTTAAAATCTGAATATTTTATTTATCATTGAATCTTTGCATTCACTTTGATCTTTAAAGACATTGCATTCAGAATTTATTTTTCTCAAGAAAATGAGAAGAAAAGTCACAGACCGGGAGAAAATACCAGCAAAAGACAAATATGATAAAGGACTTGTAAGGTCAGGCACCGGTGACCAAAAGGAGGCAGATTAACAGCTGCGGAACAAGGCTTCATTGAGATTAATTCCCAGGCGAGACCCTCCAGACCCATAGAGCGGGTCCAGGAGAGTCGTACCCAGGCTCAGCCGGATTGGAATTTTATTGGGCCTAGGACAGGAAGGGAAGGTTTGGGACAGGAAAGGGAGTTTTTTAGAGGTCCTTGTCCTCCTGGGGTTGGTTGGGGGATCTTGGTGAGATCTTTGTCCTTCCAGGATTGATCAGGAGACTCTGTTGATTGACAGGTGTTGCGGGTTGCCTGGTGCTTTGTTCCTTAGCCACCTCAAACCGACCTAACGGGACTGGGATCTAAAATACACCAAGGGCTCTTGAACCTTCACAATAAAAATAAATAAATAAATAAGCAACCTGATTTAAAAATAGGCCAAAGGTCTGGGCAGACCCCCCTCCTCTCCAAATATATATATATAAATAAGCATATGGAAAGATTCCCCACATAGTGTCATCTGGGAAATGCAGATTTTAAAAATGAGATACTATGCATACCTATTAGAAGGGCCAGAATCCAGAACACTGAATGCTGGTGCGGATGGCGATCAAGAGGAACTCCCATTCACTGCTGCAAAATGAAGCAGCCTGGAAATTTCTTTGGAAGACACCTTGGCAGTTTCTTGCAGAAGTAAACATCCTCTTATGCGATCCAGTAATCACTCCCTGTTCCACTCCGAGGAGTTAAAAATTTAAGTACAATTTTGTGTACACTTTGTGCACACCGATGTTTATAGCAACCTTGTTCATTATTGCCAGTGCTTGAAAGCAACCAAAAAACCCTTCAGTAAGTGAACAGACAGTGGTACATCCAAATGATGGAATATTATTCAGCACTTAAAAAGGGAAAGAAAATAAAGTGAGCTGTAGAGTCACGGAAAGACAAGCAGGAACCTTAAATGCAAATGACTCGGTTAAAGAAGCCAGTCTGAAACGGCTACGTGCTGAATGATTCCAACTGTGTGATGTTCTGGAAAAGGCAAAATTGGGGGTTAGATTCTTTTTGTGGGGTTGTTGATTTGTTTGCTTGTTTTGGTACCAGGGATTGAACCCAGAGATGTATAATCACTGAGCCACATCCCCAGTCCAAAAAAGCATGGGGAAAAGAAAATAATTATTGGTTCACGCGGCTTAGGGGGAGGGGAAAATGAATAAATGGAGTACTAGGGATTTTTAGGTCAGTGAAGCACTCAGATTGACATTATGATGTCATATGTGTCATTAGGTTTGTCCAATTTCATAGAAGTCACAACACCAAGAGCAAACCTTGATGTAGACTATGGACTTTGGGTGATGGCAAGTGTCACATTAGTCACCGACTGTAGCAGATGTCCCACTCTGGTGGGAGATGTTGACAGTGGGGGAGGTTGTGCATGTGTGGGAGGGGGTTAGGGGAAACCTCTGTGCCTTCTGCACCATTTTGCTATGAACCTAAAACTTCTTTTTGAAAAATGATTAGTCTTGCTGAGCACAGAGGCACAGGCCTGTACACCCAGCAGCTCCGGAGGCTGAGGCAAGTGGATGGCTAGTTCAAGACCAGTCTGGGCAATGAGAGGGACCTTCTCTCAAAATAAAAAATAAAAAGGGTTTGGGGTATAACTCAGTGGTAAAGCACCCCTGGGTTCAATCCTTAGTAATGGAAAAAATCATCTTAAAAATTAATTCATCTTGATGACTGAGGTTTTCAACTGCACCCAAGGAAGATGTCTTACCCTAGTACTGTCCCAGGGTGATTTGCAGCCCACATCTTCATTTGGCTGTACCAGGCAGAGCCCTCCCATCCCCCAAATCCTTGAAACATGAGGCTTGGAGGGGGATATTGCTTCTGACTTCCCTGGGGAATGGACACCCTTCACTCAATCCCTTAGCCTCCCCACTGTCTGCCCAGCTTTGTGCTGAGTGATGCTGCGTCCCCAGAAAGAGGTTAACTGATAACTGCAGATCCCAGGGGTGACTCCCTGGGGAATTCCAGGCCTGGGTCAGTCTGGGCTTTTCCAGGCCTGCCCAGGGCCTGCCTCATGCTAAATCCCCAGCCTGGTGGGATTCCTAGAAACTCCTAGGGCAGGTTTTGGGGTGGGAAGCAATTTAATTACATATGCAGCAGTTCAACCTCATCAAGCCCGCCCCATGTAAGGGCAGAATAAATGGGAGATGAGCTGATTTGGTAGAACACAGCCATGAGCACCTAGGGAAGAAGAAGGACCCTGCACTGTCAATCCAGGTAAGCCCATAAACTAGCTCCTCAAACAAAACCAGCTCTCAGCTACATCGGGTGTCTTGGGATCAGGGGCTGAATTGGGTAAGAGTTAACATCACCATGATCCCCAGGGGCTTGGAGCAAGCCTCGGGTAAAATAATTCTCAGTTCCTGCACCCATCCTTTGCCTGGGCCCAGACTTGAAGCAGGGGGTCAAGGCCAGCCTGGGCTTCTCGGTGCTTGCTCTAGTTTGTATCTAAAGCATCCCCCCAAAACCCATGTATAGAAGCCTTGGTTCCCAGCCTGTGGCACTACTGGGAAATGGTGGGGCCTCTAAGAGGGGGAACCTAGTGAGAGGAGATCAGGTCATAGAGTGTACCCTGTGGAATACGGGATCCCTGGCACCTTCTGTCTCTCTTTTTGCTTCCAAGCTGCCACGAGGTGGGCAACTCCCTCTGCCAAGTGCTCCTTCCATGATGGGCTGCCTGGCCACAGGCCCCAGAGCGGTCCTCACTGCTCTGGACAACTGACCATGGACTACACCCTCCAAAACAGAGATCCAAAATAAACCTTTATTCCCCATTAGTTGATGATCTCAGTATTTTGTCACAGTGACAAAAACCTAGTTAGAAAAACCCACTCTCCCAGCACAGCCAGTTTTAGCAGGCAACTGAGAGTCCCTCTGTGGCCAGCAGCAGCCTCAGAGCTGTCATTGCTGGAAGTGGGCAGGGCTTGCTGGATTGGCCTCCACTGATCTCTCTCAACATTGGGCAGAGTTTGCAGGAGTCAGAACAACCTGGTCTTCAGGCCTCTCTTGGTAGGGGCCTGGCTTACTGACCCTTAATATCAGCTTGGGAGGGACAGGACAGGAAGAGCCCTTGGGGCCCAGATGACTTTGATCCAGAACACTCTGCTCCCGTGTCCCCACTGTCTCCTGCTCCAGCTCTGCAAGGGGACAGCCGTGTCATTCACCACTGGACTTTGACAGAGGCCAAAGGCTCTGCTTGGTTGTCCATGCCCATCACCTTCCAGCACTGCCGAGTACTTTGCTGAGGTCAACTGGGTATGTCCCCTGGAAGCTGGAGCCCCAAGATGACAGCCCAGGGTGTCCTCTGGATCCTGCTTGCATTTCTGGTGTGGTCTAAGCCAGGAACAGGTAAGTCAGAGGCACAGACCTACGGCCAGGACTCTCAGCTCTGAAGAAGTATAGGGAGGCCCTTTCTGTATCGGCCCCTGCATGGGTTGAAGCCAAAGAGCACAGGAAGCTCTAGATCTCAAGGATCCTTCAATCTGGCCACTTAGATGTTCCTAACCCACAAGTCAAGATAGGGATAGGGAGAAAGGCCTGGGAACTGGGAAGCAAAAACTAGGAAAAGCTTCCTGGAGGAGAGAATCATAAAACTAGGATTTGGGGTCATGCTGCTGGTCCCCAAGGCATCAAACTAGAACAAAATTACAGAAGAATTATAGAATGGACTATCTGGACAAAATCCAGGATTCTAGACAGCAGAGCGTGGGGATTAAAACTCTGGGTTTGGAGCTGGGGTAGAACTCAGTATTTGAGTGCTCTCCTAGCATGCACAGGCCCTGGGTATGGGGTGAACTTGCTGGTTTCAAATCCTACCTCTGCCACTTCCTAGCTCTGTGACCTTAGGTAGTTAACTTACCTTCTCTACCCTTCAGGCACCTCATCTGTAAAAGGGAGCTAATAAGACCTATCTCATAGCCTTGTGAAGATTAAATGAGTTATATAAGTCACCTCGCGTGGTTCTGGTAAATGTTTAATAAACACTGTCGATTACCCAACAACCCACTCCTAACCCAGCTCTGGGTCAGGTCACCTAGCACTTCTAGTTTCCAAGTTTACCCACCCAAAAAAGGCACATATCCACCTGTTCCTCCCTTGGGCATCTTGGAAGATACCCTTCCCTTAAAAATTCCCTAACTTCAATCTGTTATCCGAGACTGTCCATCTTTCCCTCTAGATATATGGGGACACTCCTGGGTCCTGTATATCGCACTGCCACCACCCTGCCATCAACCACCTTCAATACTCACCTCTTCACTGTCCCCCTTCTGTATTCTAGCACCCTAAGAATCAATCATCACATGGAAGCCAAAGGAATAATCTTAGGATGCCAGCCGGGCTGTATCTCTCTCTTGCTTATAATTTTGCCATAGCTCAACCATGCTCAGAGTCCAAGCCCCTCAACCAGCAGGCAATAGTCTCCGAGCCTCAGTTTCCTCCTCTACATAGAGACAGGGCTGGGAGCCACACTGTTATCATCAGATGGAGCACTAGCATGGGCATTGGGAAGACATGGAACAGCAGGGGACCTTCAGGGACAGGTGAGGCTGGATGGCTGAGCTGATGCACTCTCTCCTCCCACAGCCTCCTTGCCCCTGGTCATGGATTCTGTCATCCAGGTCCTGGCTGAGCTGGAGCAGAAGGCGCCAGTGACGGAAGTCAGTCTAACTGCCTCTGCACGGCTGCTGTCAGCCCAGGACTCTGGCGCCTCCAATCCCCTTCACCACTTCCTGCTTGAGACACCAAGTCACAAAGCTGCTGAACTGGATGCCCACCCACTGAGTCCGGAGCTTCAAGGCCTGATGAAGATGGTGGCCCAACACGAGATACGGGGAGGGCAGGAACACGGGGTGGTGCTGGCCCCCGATGGTTCCACAGTGGCTGTGAAGCCTTTGCTGGCGGGGCTGGAAGCTGGACTGCAGGGGCGCAGGGTTGTCAACTTGCCCTTGGACAGCCAAGCCACCCCTTGGGATGCTGAAGCCACCCCTCCAGGACACAGGGATGCTTCTCCAGAGGGAACCTCTGCAGATGCTGGAGCTGCCTCTTCAGATACTGAAGCCACCTTACCAAATGACAAAGCCAAGTCCCCCACCACTGTGGACCGAATCCTGGCAGTCACCCTCGCAGCAGATCTAGGCCTGACTTTCCTCCAGCCTCCCCAGACCCAGAGCCTTCCAGGCCTGGGGACAGAGGGCTGTTGGGACCAGCTCTCTGACCCCCAGATCTTCACGCTGCTGGACCCCAAGGCATCAATGCTCACCATGGCCTTTCTCAATGGGGCACTGGATGGTGCCCTCCTTGGAGACTACCTGAGCCGAATCCCTGAGCCGCGGCCACCCCTCAGTCACCTGCTGAGCCAATACTATGGAGCAGGGGTGGCTGGAGACCCAGGCTTCCGCAGCAACTTCCGACGGCAGAATGGGGCTGCTCTCACTTCACCCTCCACCTTGGCCCAGCAGGTGTGGGGGACCCTTGTCCTGCTACAGAGACTGAAGCCGGCACACACCCAGCTGCAAAACGTGAGCCAAGAACAGCTGGCCCAGGTGGCCACCTATGCTGCCAAGGAGTTCACTGAGGCCTTTTTGGGTGAGAAGTTCCCCTACCCTAGTGACCCTCCTCACAGATACAGACACTCCCAGACCCATGGTCAGGGGTATCTGGGACTAAGGGAGTCTAGAGGCAATGATAAGGGCTCTGGGTTGGGGGCCAGGACTGGTGAGGAAATGCTAAAGTTGGGCTTCAAAGGATGAATAGGAGTTCATCTGATTTTTTTAAAAAAGGAAGAGGACTCTGATACTTTCTGTTACTGAAAAAACAAACACTTGAGATAAAGAAACTTAAAACAAGAATGGTTTATTTTGGCTCACAGTTTTGGAGGTTTCAATGCATGGTGGGTTAACCCATTGTTTCTGGTCTGTAGCAAAGCAGTTCATAATGATAGAAGTATCAAGTGACAGACGAAGCTTCTCTCCTCATGGCAGCTGATAAGCAAAGAGAGACTAGGGACAAGGTTCTCATTATCCCCTTGGAGAGCAGGCCCCCAATGACTTAACTTAATCCAATTAGGCCCCACCTCTAAATATCACCAAGCTGATGACAAGGCTGTTAATACATAGGCCTTTGGGGACATTCCAGATTCAAACAGTAGCAAGGGCATTCCAGGAAATGGGTTCCGCAAATGCATAGAAGTTCAAGTGGGATTTCACCCAGTTTTTCCTGTGCACCTTTAGGTGAGATACTTCACTTCTCTGAACCTATATTCTTAAATAAAGTCTGATAAGCCATTGCAACCTCTTAGATTTGCTGGTTGGTTAAGAAGTAGCACATGCCGGGCATGGTGATGCACTCCTGTTATCCCAGTGTCTTGGGAGACTGAGGCAGGAGGATTTTTGAGTTCAAAGCCAGCCCCAGCAACTTAGGCCCTGAGCAACTTATGGAGACCCTGTCTCCAAACATTAAAAAAAAAAAAAAAAAATGGGGCTGAGAATGTGGGTCAGTGGTTAAGGGCCCCTGGTTTCAATCCCTGGATACTAGTAAAAAAAAAAAAAAAAAAAGAAAGAAAGAAAGAAAAAGAAAAAAAAAAAGAAAGTAGCACACAGTAGGAGCTCAGTAAATGGGTTGAGATTCCCCCCCATCCCCGTCAGCATGGCTAACCCTCCCTAGGGTTCAGGGCAAGGCCATCTGGAGAAAGCATCCGACCTTGAGGTCTGAGCTAAAATTCTTGAGCTTTATTCTGAAGTTGATGGGAAACAGTGGGTATCCCTACAAGACCGGAATGCTGTTAGATTTAAAACAGATCCCAGTGACTCTTACTGAATCTGGGAAGATCCTGGAGGGCTGGTCCATATGTGCACTTCAACGAGGCTGCAGGTGACAGGCAGGAAACGCTTGCTGACACCGCGTTGGACTCCTTTGCCCACAGGATGCCCAGCCATCCATCCCCGATGTCGCTGGGAAGCGGCACCTTACCGGGGCCGCCCGAAGCCATTGCAGCTGCCGCTTGGGTTCTTATACGTGCATCACACGTACGTGCCAGCGCTACCCTGCACCACCTTCACTGGATGCTCAGCCAACATGCGCTCCATGCAGCGTTTCCACCAGGACACGCGAGGCTGGAATGACATCGGTTACAGGTGAGCTGACCCTTCCCCAGGCTCCTCCTTCCCCTCCAGACCAGGGGCGGAGCTGTAGATCCAGGATAGAGTGAGTGGGCGGAGCCTGACAGGGTGGAGGAGGAGTTTGCGGTGGGTGGGGCCAAGCCAGAATGGGGGCGTGGTCTAGACTAAGGACGGGGACCTTAACAGAGGTCAGAAACACCTAAATAGTGGGCTGCCTGGATGAGGGGAAAGAACTAGGCCAGGAAGCAGAACCTGGGCTAAGGATGGGCCCCGTGGTAGTGTCTGGGTTTGGAATGGGGCAGTGAAGGCCGAGCCAGAATAAAGCTGCGAATGGGTCAAGAGCTGGACTTGAGGCTAGGGGAAGAGAGTGGAGAAGCGCGGCCAGTGCTGAGAGGGGGATCCAGAGAGCAAGTCAGTTTCCCAGGTGGCACTTGGTGTGGGAGTGGCACTGAGCCGATAGATTAGGGGCAGTGTGTCTGGGCAGGTCTTGTGGTCAGATGGCCCCTGTCCCTGGGGCAAAATCTCGGGGAGGGTCCAGATGAGGGGCAGAGCCTGGCTCACTCCACATGATGCCTCCTTCCCCTTCCCCTCTGAAGTTTTGTGGTGGGCTCCGAAGGCTACGTGTACGAGGGCCGCGGCTGGCACTGGGTGGGCGCGCACACGCTCGGCCACAACTCCCGTGGTTTCGGCGTGGCCTTCGTGGGCAACTACACGGCGACACTGCCCACCGAGGCCGCGCTACGCATGGTGCGCGAAGTGCTGCCGAGTTGCGCGTCACGCGCTGGACTCCTGCAACCAGACTACAAGCTGCTCGGCCACCGCCAGCTCGTGGCCACTGACTGCCCGGGTGACGCGCTCTTTGGTCTGCTGCGCACCTGGCCGCACTTCACCGAGGTAAGTCTGCGCCGCCTGCACTCCTGCAGATGGCCGCCCTTCTGCGTGCACAGACAGCTCAGTGGCCTCTGACCCCTGTCTGTCATCCCCTGCCTCTACAGACCGAACCAGGCTCGGATCTTATTTGCAACCCTATTCTGGCAAGCAAAGCCCAGTCTTCAGTCCCTGCTGGCAACATCCCCTGTCCTGGAACTTCTACCTGTACAATCTCAGCCCAAACCCTGAGCCAGCCACTTTGTTCTTTGCCTAGGCCCCAATATCTCTGCCCTCCCACCATTGCCTGGGCCCTGACCCTGCCAGCGTCCCTCTGCCCTCGCAGCCTCAGCTAGGTGTTTATGACCTAAATCCAAGTCCTAACCTGTCTGCCTGCACAAACTCATCCCAGAAGGCAGACTCTACTGCTCAGGCCTGTAATCCCAACAGCTCAGGAGGCTGAGGCAGGAGGATGGCGAATTCAAAGCCAGCCTCAGCAAAAGCTAGCTTCTGGCTTTCTACCCAAAACTCCTTTGCCTTCACAACCTCTGTCCAGTCTCCAGTTGTCTGTTGCCCAGATAATCTGAGCCCTAGGAAAGCTTGTTCAGCCCCTGAAATCTGGTGAGAACTGGAGCAATCTAGGCCCAGCACAATCTCTGCCTGAAGACCTCATCCCAGTCCCTGACCTCATTCCCTAAAACACTTAATCACTAGCCAGGTGTAGTGGTGCATACCTGTAATACCAGTTACTGGGGAGGCTAAGGCAGGAGGATCCAAGATTCAAGGCCAACTGCAGCAATTTAGCCAGACTATCTCAAAATAAAAATGAAAAGGAATGGGAATATAGCACAATTGTAGAATGTTTGCCTAGCATGCTCAAGGCCCTAGGTTCAATCCTTAGTAGCACAAAACAAACAAACAAACAACAACACATCTGGACAATCATGTTACTTGTATAACTACCACTCTATTTCATTAAGCTGTTGATCTTTCCATCCTGGCCTGCAATCAGTTTTATATTCACTCCCTCACTTTGAACCCTGATCCTCTCCCATGTCCAAGATCCCAAGGGGAGAGCAGACCCAGCTACAAACAGCCCCAAGAATCATACTCTCCTGTCTTTTCTAGACTGAAAATTAAGAACTACCAGGAGGCCCTTCCAGAGATTCAAGAGGGAGCCACCTCTAATGATCCTGCCAGCCGCCACAGATCTCCAATAAAGACACCATGGAAAGGAAGTTCTTGTTCACACATTGTCTGTGTTTGCATGCATCATCCTGGTTTGACTTTGCCCAGAAGCAGACCCTAAGACAAGAGTGCTGATACAAAGGGCTGGGGATATGGTTCAGTGGTACAGCGCTTGCCTAGCATGTGGGTGGCCCTGGGTTTGATCCCAGTGCTACGAAACAGAAGGAGAAGGAGAAAGAGAGAGAGAGAGAGAGAGAGAGAGAGAGAGAGAGAGAGAGAAAGAAAGAAAAAAAGAAAGAAAGAAATCTAGTACAAATGGTTGATTGGGGGGTTATCTCAGGACATATCAGTTGCAGAATGAGAAAGCAAAGCAGGGAAGGAGAAGTAACCAGGAAGAGATGTGTTTTCTAGCAAGTTTCCACTGTGAGCAACCAAGGTTTAAGCCCACTGGGGGACAGTGGAGGACACATATCTCAGAGTTATCCCACCCAAGAGGTGAGGGTCATTGACAAAGAAGAAGTATTAATTTGATGGCACTTTTGGAATGCTTGTCCCCTGGGTGAATTAGTCTCAGTTTGCTAGAGAAAATCCTCCAGCAAAAAATGCAGGGTATTGGGAGCTGGGAGTGGGGCTGGTGTGCAGTAGAAGAGTAAAGGCCCAGATGATGTGGTGGGACACAGTCTTGACACGTGTACAGTGAGTGGTGTAAGTGTGGTCTGAATGACATGTCTAAGGTGGACATATCTGAGGTGTATGTACACGTGCATAAATACATCCAGCTCCAGAAGAAGGGTCTTTGGCTCTCACTAAAGCCCCCCCCCCCCCGCCACCTTGATTTAATCACTCCACGTGGCACATATACCGTAACATCACATTGTACTTCACAAATTGATACAATTACAATTTATCAGTTAAAAATAAAGATAGGACCAGGAGTGTAGCTCAGTGTTAGAGCAGTTGCTTAGCATGCATGAGGCCCTGGGTTTGATTCCCAGCACCACAAAATAAATAAATAAAATTTAAAAATAAAAATAATTGCCAGGTATAGTGGTGCATGCCTGTAATCCTCATGATTCAGGAAACTGAGGCAGGAAGATCACAAATGTCAATCTCAACAATTTAGCAAGACGCTGTCTCAAATAAAAAATATTTTAGCCAGGTGTGGTGACACATGCCTATAATCCCAGAGGCTCGGAAGCCTGAGATAGGAGGATCACGAGTTCAAAACCAGCCTCAGCAAAAGCGAGGCATTAAGCAACTCAGTGAGACCCTGTCTCTAAATAAAATACAAAATAAGGCTGGCAGGTGGCTCAGGGGTTGAGTGTCCCTGAGTTCAAGCCCCAGTACCCCAAAATAAATAAATATAATATTTTTTAAAGTTTTAACGTAGCTCAGTGGTAAACTCCAGTACCAAAAACTAAAAGTTAATTAATTAATTAAAAATAATTACAAAAAAAAGACCCTCCTGTTCAGAGAGGGCTACAGAGTTTTCAAGGCCCAGTGTGAAATAAAAATATAAGATCTCTTGTTCAAAGTAAGTATTTCAAGATGATGACAGCAAAGTGTTAAACTAAGCATGGGACCTTTCTGTGTCTGGGGTCCTTTGTGACCGTCCAGGACCATATACCCATGGAGTCAGTCCTGTCTTTCCTGCTCCATGGATTCTTTTTTTTTTTTCTTCTTTCTTCAGTACTGGACATTGAACCAAAGACCTCACACATGCTAAACAAATGCTCTACCACTGAGCTGCATTCCCAGCCCTTTTTACTTTGAGATAGGATCTTGCTAATTTGCCTACACTGGCCTTGATGTTGAGACCCTCCACCTCAACCCCCAGAGTTGCTAGGATTACAGGCATGCACTACTATGCCCACCTGCCACTCCATGGATTCTTGTTATCTTTGCCTTTGCACAAACTGTTGCTTTTCCTTGGTATGATCTTCTAATTTCTTTTATGCTTCAGGTTGCAAAGATATCGCAAAGATCAGAGAAGTCCTCCTGAATTTTTCCAGCTCAAAGAGCGTCACTGTTGCTCAGCCTTATTTCCCTCCAAGTCCACCTCACCAGTGAGAAACATCCTCTATTTGCATTCATTATCTGTATCCCCCAATATACTGGGAGCTCCAGGAGAGTAGGAACCAAGTTCATGTAGTTCCCAGTGGCTTCTTCAGTACCTAGCACACAGCAGGCACTCAGGAAACATTTGTCAAATAAACGAAGGCTTTGAAGGCTCGCATGATGAACCTTTTGAAACTGATATTATCATCTTGTACAAATAAGGAAACCGAGGCTCAGACAAAGGAAGTGACTTGTCTGAGGTTACATAGCGAGAGAGGGACCAGCTGGCACTCAAACCCACCCCTGTCCAGCTTCTGGGCCATAGTGATGCTGACTCACTCATTTATCGTAACAGCTTTTTTTCTGCCCCCATTTTCAAGTAAACATTTATTGAAGCGTAAGATACAGGACAGTGCACCAAACCATGTAACTTGACGAATTTTCACAACAGAACACACCCAAGTAACCAGCACTGAGCTCAAAAACTAGAACATGTTAAACGTGTGTCACATGAATTTCACTTCCATTTAAGGAACAACAACAACAAAAAATGTCATGGTGGTGCACATCTGTAATCAGAGTTACTCTGGAGGTTGAGGCAAGAAAATGGAAAAGTTTGGGGCCAGCCTGGGCAATTTAGCAAAACCCTGTCTCAAATTAAAATTTTAAAAGGTGGGAGGAGCTGGAAGTATAGCTCAGTCACATATCGCTTGCCAAGCATCATGCCAAAGGAAAGAGAGAGAGAGAGAGAGAGAGAGAGAGAGAGAGAGAAGACTTTTTCCCATTTCTATAAGGAGATCATGCCAAACATTTTTCCAGTATGAGTGAATCAATCTACACTGGCTAGCATCAGATGAGAACTCTCAGTGCTCCATATCCTTACCAACATTTATTCAGCATGTGCCCATTTTGCAGAGAAGCCAACTGAATTTCAGGGAGAGGAGCATGTGTTGCCTTCCGGTCAGTGAGGGATTCTGGGACCTTCTTGCCAGAAATGTACTCTGCTGCCTTCCCTCTGCCACCTACCCTCCATCCCCGCCCCTGCATCCTGCCCCTTCTGTGCCCTCCCAGCCTGGCTGTGGTGTGGGGTGGGACAGACAGGGTCACGTGGACCTGGGTTCAGCGGGAGGAAGCCAGGCAGGGTGCAGAAAGCTGCTGATTCTGGGGCTGGCCAGGAAGTCAAGGTAAGAGGGATAATACATGTGGCCCCCCAAGTGGGTTATCTGGAGGTAGAGCTGAGAACCGAGGGGCAGTCAAGATGCGGAAAGTATGTGGGCAGACACTGGGCAGCACTGTCTCTCTCTAGTCCTGCAGGAGAGCCTCCACCATGGAGTCACCGAGACAGAGCTCCCAAACCCAGCCCGCTGCCCCACCTCTGCCGACATCCTACCGCTGGCACACAGGAGGTGGAGGGGAGAAGGGGACTGGTGGGTTCCGCTGGGGCCGCTTCGTTGGTTGGGGAAGAGCACTGAGCCACCAGGAGCCCATGATTAGCAGCCAGCCAGCCCCCCGCTTGCTGTTCCGTCGGGTCCTCTCTGCACCCCCCAAGGAGTCACGGACCAGTCGCCTCAGGCTATCCAGGACCCTCTGGGGAAGACATAAGAACCCACCGCAGGAGCCAGAGCTGGAGCCAGAAGCCCCAGGTACATGCTTCCCCCCACCCTGAACTTGGGCAGGGCTGGGTGGCCGGATGCTTGGGTTTTGTCTGCCACCAGAGCATCAGCCCTCTAGACACAGGAAGTTGTGGGGAGTGCAGAAGCCCAGCAGGAAGTGACTGGGGCCGGCAGCCCTCTTCCCTCTTTTCACCTAAAGAGGGATGACATAGAGTTGCCAAGGACCTATGTCAGGGGCTTCAGACTGAGGAAAGGAGAGGGAGCAGAGCACATGAGTACTGTCCAGATGCCAAATGGCTCTCAGCCCCAACAGGTCTCTCCTGTATTCAGTGGTCTAGGCTCCGTCTCTTCTGCCTGGATACCCACCTCCTCTGCCTTCTGATCTCCAGCCTTGAGTCTTACCTGTGTCTCTTGGTCTCCTTTGAGCCTCCACTTCCCCATTAGTTAAGCGGGAAAATGATGATCTCCACCTTGAAGGTCACAGTGTTTCATTCATTCATATTCATCCCTCCATTTATTCATTCAGACAGGCGTTTGTTGAGCATGGATCATGTGCCAGTCCCCGGTTGAGGCACTAAGATGCACAAGTGAACAAGGCAGATGACATTCCCTGCCCTGTGGAGCCCACAGTGTGGTGGTGGTGGTGGGTGGAGGCGACAGACAGTAAAAAAAAAAAAAAGGTCAACAAAAAAATGACAGATGGTTCCAAGTGTCGTGCCAAGGGATCTAGAAGGTAATGGATATCATGAGGATTAGAGCTCAGGAATGTGGCACAAGCCCAGCCCAGCATATTGTAAGTGATCCATTAATAAGTAGGAGTTATCATTTGTTGCCCCTAGTGGTAAAGCAAGGGAGCAGGCGGTCATTTGACAGGGCTGATTCCACTCTTCTATTACTGGGAGCTCAGTTAAATCTCTCTATTCATATTTCTAGTTTGCAGAGGCATCTCCTCCCAGGATGTCAAGGCTTGTTCACTGCATAGGATCCAGAGAAAGCACTCCAACAAGCAAATCTGCTCAAACACCTCTCATGGGTCTCTACTACCCTTAGAATAAAACCCTAGTTCCTCCAACAGGGAAACCTCCACCCAAGACCTGGCTCCCATCTCTTCCTGGGCTTTCTCCTCCTGCCTCCGAGCCCTCCCCTCTGTGTCTCTGGGCTGTGCTCATCATCAGTCTTTGCTCAAGATGTTCCTGCCACCTTTTCTCTCATCTCTGCTTACCAAAATCTAGCCTTTTGTTCAAGACCTACCATGAGCTTATTCTCTCTGGGAAGCCTTCCTGACCCACTGACTGCTACCTCCCCTTCCCCAAGAAAGGCACCTCCCCCTACCCTGAGGTTTTTCTGTTCTTTCTCAAACTTTGAATCTTTCCACCTTAGACTTATTTGTATAAGGACTCATGGCTTCTGTCCTGTTTAGCCTTTTTTAGTGATTTTTTTTTTAATTTTTATATGGTGCTGAGGACCAAACCCAGTACCTCACATGTGCTAGGCCAGGGCTCTACCACAGAGCTACAACACCAACCCCTGTGTTTTAGCCTCTTGAACCTACCCACTACCTTGGTTAAGAAAATAATGCTGTGTTTGTAGCCTGGCTTGGCCACTCACAAACTGTGTCACCTGGGCAAGCGGGTGGGCTATGTGTTTGGGGGGACAAGGACAAGAGAGTGGTAGATGCATGCCTGACATGATTATCAGAGAGTGCACCTAAGAGGGGACCGCTGATGAGCCTTGGTGCATGGAGACGGTGACTGGAGGGAGAAGAAATGACTAAGTCATCTAGCACCTCCTTCTCTTCCCAGATCCAGAGCCGGAGCCTCATGTCCCACAGATCCCTGAGGCCCCCACCCCTGATGTGCCTGTCTGGGATATTGGGGGCTTCACCCTGCTTGATGGAAGGCTGGTGCTGCTCGGGGGCGAGGAGGAAGTGAGAGAGGGCACGTGGGCAAAGGGAGGGAAGGAGGGAAAGGGACAAAATAGGGTTGGCATGGGAGAGAAAGGCATCTGCCCCTTCCTCTGCCTTTCTCCCTCCACTTTCTCACTGCCTGCTCCTGTGGGAAAACAGGGTCCTCGCCGGCCAAGGGTGGGAAGTGCCAGCTCAGAAGGCAGCATGCAAGTGGCCATGGGAAACCTCAGGGATGCAGGTAAGTCTCTTGAGAGGCCGGGAAGGCTCGGGTATTTGGGAGCCTCTCAAAGTGGGGCAGACTAAAATGATTCCAAGCCCTAAACTGCCACTTCCGACTACCCACAGATCGGACCCTTGGAAAGGCAGAGCCAGAGGCTGCTGGCTCCAACCAGGTCCACAATGTTCGGGTGAGGCAGCCAGTGGGAAGAGGGGAGTGCGGGCAGGGGTGAGCAAGGACTCCGAAACCCTCAGAGCTGAAGGGGCACTTTTACTGGTTGATCTGGTGTAGGTCGCTGATCCTCTATGGGTCTCTGTGTCCCCCTATCCATCAGATAGAGATAATGAGAATTTTCCTCTTGGGTCTGTTTACAAGGAGTCAATAGAGAATGCAGAAAAGCTGATGGTGGATGCTTTAGAAATGCAAGCTGCCGGTTGTCTTTATTATTGCTGGTAATACAGCCTGGGTTTGGTGTGAGTCCACTGAGACCAGCAGATCCTCCAGGACATCTGGGAGGGAAAGAGCTGAGAAGGAAGCACAGAGTTCTTCCCAGCTGATGTCCACCTCTCCCCAGGGGTTGCTCAAGAGGCTGAAAGAGAAGAAAAAGGCCAGGTCTGAGCTGGGAGCCAATACCTCCAGGGATGGGTAAGGGTCTCTGAGGGGCTGGAGCGGGCAGAGGGCCTGGGGTTCAATATGTGTCCCCCAGCACCTATCAATCCCACCTTCCCTAAACACCTCCTATCCCTTCCTCTGTGTTCTGCCCCAGGTCACATGATGCTGGGGCCATAAATATTCTGACACAGAGCCTGCTTTTGGTTGAAGGGTTGGGGTGAGCTCTAAAATGGAGCCAAGTCAAGACCCTGGTCTGTGAGGGTCAGGGAAGGAACACTTTAGCTGACACCTTGGTTGAAAGTTAGGCCAAGGGTTGGGAAAAGCAGAAGGAACAGCAAGTGCAAAGGCTAAGAGGCAGAAAGGATCAAAAAACAAGGCCAACTGTGGAGTTCAGAAAGAGGGTGACAAGGGTTGGTCTTTCTGAGGTCATGCAGGCCACCTTGAGACAGGGTAGGAACAGGATCCAATTTAAGTTCAAGTTCCTGGCCTTCCTCTACCCTTCAGGCTATGGTGGGTGTGGAGGGAAGGGAGGAATGATGCTTGCTCATGGGTTTCTCCCCCCCCCATCCCCCAGTACTATGGGCTCTAAAGAATCACTGGCCACACTCTCTGAGCTGGACCTGGGTGCCGAACGGGAGGTGCGGGTCTGGCCACTGCACCCCAGCCTCCTGGGAGAGCCCTACTGTTTCCAGGTTAGTGCAAGCCATCCTCCCCCTGCGTCCCACCCCCGACCTTTTGGCGCCACCATTGGCTTCAACCACGCCCTTGGATCCCCTGCCCCAACAGGTAACGTGGGTGGGCGGTAGCCGCTGCTTCTCCTGTCGCTCGGGCGCTGAGAGAGATCGCTGGATTGAAGATCTTCGTCGCCACTTCCAGCCCAGTCAGGTCATTCATTACCCGAGAAAAGCTGGACATGGAGACCCTGCCCATGGGCCCCGGGCGCGCCCCTTCCATTCTACCCAAACGCTGCGCGATCCAAACTCTCTCCCCTGAAACACCCTCGCCCACACCTTCACAACCTTTCCATCTATGATGGCACCAGCCAGCAACAGATCAGACAGCCCCTCTATTTCATCCTGGCACGATCTGCGTCCAAAACCCTACCTACCCGTTACTCCTCTATATCATGGAGCCCCGATCTCTCCGGGAACCGCAACCCCTCCCAAAGCTAGAACCTTCTGTTTAGTTATCTTGGACCCCCGAAGCCCCACGCTTTTTCCCAAGGGCCAGCAATCTCCTTAGGGCAGGGCGCACAACGTTGGACGCTCCGCGCTTCTCCCGCTTATCCAACTTGGAGCGCTGAGGCCTCCGAAACACTCTGCCTCCTGGTTCCTGCCCACAGGACAACGTGGAGCGGGAAGAGACGTGGCTGAGCGTGTGGGTGCACGAGGCGAAGGGGCTGCCACGAGCGGCTGGGCCATCCGGCGTGCGAGCCGAGTTGTGGCTAGATGGCGCGCTGCTGGCGCGCACCGCACCGCGGGCTGGCCCAGGCCAGCTCTTCTGGGCCGAGCGCTTCCACTTCGAGGCGCTGCCACCGGCCCGTCGGCTGTCACTGAGGCTTCGCGGCGGAGGCTCAGCGGGAGCAGATCTGGGCCGTGTGACGCTGAATCTGGAGGAGCTGAGCGCTCCCCGCGCGCCCGCGGCGGGACTGGAGCGCTGGTTCCCGCTGCTGGGGCAGCCAGCAGGTGCGGCCCTGCGGGCGCGAATCCGGGCCAGACGCCTACGGGTGCTGCCGTCGGAGCGCTACAAGGAGCTGGCGGAGTTTCTCACCTTCCACTACGCGCGCCTCTGCGGAGCGCTCGAGCCCGCGCTGCCTGCGCAGGCCAAGGAGGAGCTGGCAGCCGCCATGGTGCGCGTGCTGCAGGCCACCGGCCGGGCGCAGGTGAGGCGCTACGACTGCGCGGACCGGGATAACCTAGGGACAGATAGTGGAGTGGGGAGGCGAAACCTGAGCAGTACTAGTAAGGGACGAGAATCTCGGGCGGGGCCTGAGCATCACCTGTGAGGAGCAGGACTTGAACTTCAGCTGCGAGGGGTGGAGCCTGAGCAGAGCCTCCGTAATACAGGGCTTGTTTTTGCCGTGAGGAGTGGAGGTTTTGGTCTCAGCTATGAGCCCCAAAAGTGAGGAGTGGGCAGTCAACAAGGAAGGGCAAGAATGAAGAATGGTGTGAAGATCGGGGTCTAGGGCCAAGATTACCCCGGCTCAGTCTGCACAACGTGACTGACTCCTGCCTTATCCAGGTGTTGGTAACAGACCTGGGCACTGTCGAGCTCGCACGCTGTGGAGGCCGTGAGGCACTGCTGTTCCGAGAAAACACATTAGCCACCAAGGCCATTGATGAGTACATGAAGCTAGTGGCCCAGGATTACCTCCAGAAGACCCTAGGTGAGCTGGGGAGGGGAGCAGCTAGTGTTAAAGGCTTGTTGGGTGGGCTAAGGGACCCGAAGAGATGTAGGAGGCCCTGGGTAGCCTGGATTCTGGTGGTTCTTTGGGGGTGCTAGTATCCTGGGGGGAAATGGAAACTCCTCAAGATGTTAGATGCCTCTGGAGTAAGTTAGAGATGGGTTGAAGGCTGGGTGCAGTGGGTTTGGGTCATAATGACCCTGGACTTTATCTGGCTCTTCCTATCTTCAGGGGAGGTTGTTCAGCATCTCTGTGCCTCCACTGAGGACTGTGAGGTGGACCCCAGCAAGTGCCCAGCATCAGAGCTGCCCCAGCACCAGTCCAGACTTCGAAGCAGCTGTGAGGAGGTCTTTGAAACCATCATTCACTCCTATGAGTAAGAATCAAGGACCCAGCACCTGAGCCCACCCCATTCCCCACCACTCAGCCACTGTGATAACTTCGACCCTCCTGTTAGGGCTGCCAGACGAAATATAGGACACTAAGTTAAATTTGATGCAATATTTGGGTTATACTTACACTAGAAAAATTACTTGTTATTTATTTGAAAGTCAAGTTTAACAGAATGTCCTGAAATTTTATTGGCTGTCTGTCAACCATATCTTCAATTCCATGACACCTGACCCCAGGTAACCTTGAGGAGGTTCCATACCCCAATTTCATGCCATTTGACCCTAGTTAACAGGAAACCTCAATCCTATGACTTCTGGTTCCAGATGATGCATACCCCTAATCCCATGACTCTCCAACTTTAAGTCACCCTGTATCCCAAATCCTATAAAACTGAACACAGGAAACCTGGGATTCCTGTCCCTTGACTACTTCTGACTCTAGCTTAACTTTGGTGCTTAAATCCCATGGCATCTGACTCTAAGTGGCCCTGTAACCCTAATCCCATCCTACTTCATATCATATACTCTGACACCTCAGTCTCATCTCCAGTTATAACTACATCTCAAGCACATGAACTTTGTTCCTATGTGATCCAGGATACCAAATCCAAGAGTACTGATTCCAGAGGTTGCCATAACAACTACACTATAAGTACTGACCTTATGGGGACTTATAACCCCAAGTATCATTAAATCCTCAATCCTGGTACCTGGACCCCAGTGAGAAGGAAGCCTACATGGCTTCATGAGTAGCTCCTTGGGGGATCATAGACAAGCCATGCAATGCTTCCTTTGATGTATGACCCCTGCTCTTATAACCTTAACCATCCAGGACCTTTACGCCCATAGCTGCCTCCTCTGACTATTATCTCTTCTGCCCTAGCTGGTTCCCGTCAGAGCTGGGCACTGTCTTCTCAAGCTGGAGAGAAGCATGCAAAGCACGTGGCTCCGAGGCACTGGGCCCCCGACTAGTGTGTGCCTCCCTCTTCCTGAGGCTCCTATGCCCTGCTCTCCTGGCACCCAGCCTCTTTGGCCTGGCACCAGAGCACCCAGCACCTGGTCCAGCTCGCACCCTCACATTGATCGCCAAAGTTATCCAGAACCTCGCCAACCGTGCCCCGTAGGTGCTGGGAGATTGGGAGGCCATGCTGGGGGCACAAGGGTGGCAAGATGCCTGACCTGACTCATCCAGCCTGGCTCTGATTTAGGTTTGGTGAGAAGGAAGCCTACATGGGCTTCATGAATACCTTCCTGGAAGATCATGGACCAGCTATGCAACACTTCTTGGACCAGGTGGCCATGGTGGATGTGAATGCTGCACCCAGTGGCTACCAAGGCAGTAGCGACCTGGCTCTCCAGTTGGCAGTCCTGCATGCCCAGCTCTGTACGATCTTTGCTGAGCTTGACCAGGTGTGACCTGAGCACAAAGCCCTGGGAAGGCAAAAAGCCTGGGAGACTCTGGCTCCAGAAGCTCACTTAACATCCTCCTTGCATGCCTCACCAGACAACCCGTGACAGTTTGGAACCACTGCCCACCATCCTGAGGGCCATCGAGGAGGGCCAGCCTGTCCCTGTATCTGTGCCAATGCGTCTTCCATCACCCCAGGTCCATTCCAGGTAACCTCAAGTCTGGTCTGGGTTATGATGGTTGGGAGCAGAGGCAGGGCTCTCACACTGGGGGGGGTCACAAGTGAAAATCACAGGGATCGTGGGGCAGGACCATGGTGGGGACAGTGTCAGAATGGACAGAGGCCAGAGGTGGGGGGCTCACATATGGTAGAGGGCAGCTAGTCACCGAGTCAGATTGAATATAAGGTGAGGATAGAGTCATGTCGGAGGGCAGAGAGAGGTCACCTCATGTCAGAGAGAGAGAGTGACTTTGCAATCAGAGATCTAAGGTCACTTTTCAATCAGATGTTGTGGAGGGGGTAAAATCAGGGGTTGGTTTGAGATCAGATGTTAGAACATAGTCATCAAGTGTCAGGGCAGATTCATATTGTAAGCAGAGGTCAGGCTTAGGTCAGATGAGGTCAGGCATTATGGGCAGGGTCATATTTGGGTTCAAGGTCAGGGATCATATTCTACCAATGAACAGGAACAACAGGATCAGCGTAACATTTGTTGGGGAGAAGATGGGGCCACATTGCTAAGGAAGAGGGTGCCCTTGTAAGCAGAGGTCAAACCCAGGATCAGAATGTAATCAGAGGTAATGGAAAGGATCAGATCAAGGATTACAAGTGTCAGAGGTCAGGGGAGAGGCTAGAAAGAGAGGAAAGGTTATGTCAAGAGTCATAGAGATGATAGAATGTAGTCAGAAATCAAGGATAGGGTCTCATTAGGGTCATAGGTTAAAATATGATCTTTGGGGACAAGGTCACAGGGATGGGGTCATTTCTGGCCAATGGGCGGGGGTCATTTCAGGGGCTAGTTGAGGGTCTGAGATTCTCGATGGCACCCCAGTTTCTCCGCAGGGGAGAAGCCCGGCTTCTTGGCCCCCCGGGACCTCCCCAAGCACACCCCTCTCATCTCCAAGAGCCAGTCTCTGCGCAGCTTTCACGGTGCAGGGAGTTGGGCCCGGCCCCGACCCGATGAGGAGCGCCCCCCGCGGCGCCCCCGGCAAGTGCAGCGCACCC
>NW_026000241.1:4415521-4416160 GCF_001458135.2 Marmota marmota marmota | reverse complement strand
GACCCTGGACGGGGGCCTCTGCCTCGCTGCCTCGGAAGCCATCGGTGCCCTGGCAGCGCCAGCTGGACCAGCCGCGGGACCGAGACCAGGCTCTGGGCTCGCACCGCCCGGTGGGCAAGGTGAGGTCTGGCCCAGGTCCATGTGGGCGCGGGGTCTGGGAGTGGATAGGAACGGGACTGGAGGAAAGACCGAAAGCCAGGTAAGACTGAGTTCAAATACCAAGCTCGCGGCACTTCGTGACTTCAGGGCCAGACTAACCCTCTCTGAGCCTCAGTTTCTCCCTCCGTATAACAGGAACGTTATATGGCAGAACCGTGGGGAAGCAGATCAGGATCTCTGGGGAAAGGAAGAAACGAGATGACGCTTCAGATAACAGCTGCTGTCTCCCCACAGTTGGCAGAGCTACAGTGCGAAGTGGCGGCGCTTCGCGAGGAGCAGAAAGCATTGTCCCGCCTCGTGGAATCACTAAGTACCCACATCCAAGCTTTGACCGAGCAGCAGGAGCAGCTGCGGTGTCAGCTGCAGGACCTAGACTCTAGGCTCAGTCCTAGGTGAGCCCCGCCCTCTCCACTAGTTCCACCTCCAATCGGGCCGCACCAATGAGATCTCACCAAGCTCCGCATTCCCCCCCCCCCCCCC
>NW_026000241.1:4410333-4413766 GCF_001458135.2 Marmota marmota marmota | reverse complement strand
AGGGCGGGGCGGAGCCGGAGCGGGGAGGGGGAGGCCTGGGCCGGGCCGGGCCAGGCGGGACCCCCCCAGGGCGGGGGGGCGGGGGCGGGGCCTGCAGGGGCGGGGGCCTGGTCGGGGGCGGGGCCGTGCAGGTGGGGGGAGGGGCGGGGGTCTTGGGGCAGGCAGGTGTCTCCCCCTACCTCCGCGGCCCCGCGGGGTCTCCCGCCCCGGGGTGCACGGGCGAAGCGCGCATCCCCGGGACCCAGGACCCCCAAGGGGTGCGCCAGCGCGGCGCAGCCCCCGTCTCTGCGGCCCTCTGGGGGCGTCTGGCCAGGAGCCCCCTCCCCAAGCTGCCAAAGTGCTCCGAAGTTGCGGTCCAGCCTGTTCCCCGCGGGCAGTGCCCACCCGGTGGGCACCTGCAGGTGCTTCCTCCAGGCCTGGCCAGGAACCCCCACCAAGACTGCCAGTCCACCGACAGGCCCCCTGGGAGCCCCAGGCCCCCTGAGGTCAGCGCCTGCAACCAGGCCTGGAGCCCCGGCCCCGCCCCGGTTGCCTGGGCCCGGCCTCCCCACCATCTCCCTGGGGAGGGCGCCTCATTCCTGCCCTTCACTTTCTGCCGTTACCTTGAAGGTATTTATAGGTGGAGAGACAGCCCCCTTTCCCTGGGGTCCTCGTTTCTGGACCAGAAGCCCCAGGGGTCCCTTTTGGCCTCGGACCAGAGCATTCTTGGTGGAGGGTGGGGAATGGAGGAACCCAGGCTGGGTATGCGTGAGGGATCATGCTGGTGAGAAGCAAAAGGGTTAATTGGTAGGGTCACTTGAGGCTGTATGTGGGTGTGAAGGGGTTAACGCTGGAGAACCCTAAGGTCTTTCGGGGGAGGGTTGGAGTGTGGGAAAAGTGCATGGGTAATTGATATGGGCAACCCAAGTGAGAAAAGTAAAAGGGTAATGATGGGGGGACTTAAGTAAGTGTATAGGGTCAGAATGTGGAAGTGGCTGGGATGTGAGGAAACAGGCATGGCCATACGGTGTGCACGTGCAGAGAAGCCAGGGTGCGACTGGCTAAGGTGACGCTGTCTGTGAATGGACAGAGGAATCTGAGAAAAGTGATAGGATTCATGATGGAAGAAAATAAGGTGGCTGGGTGTGCAGTGTAAAAATGGGGTAAACTGAGGCAGGAAAGGATCTCAGTAAATAAAGGGGTTATCCGTGGGAGATGGAGGCATGCTGCTAGAAGGGGTCATTGGAATATAATATGTAAGGATGGGACCTCAGCACCATTTATCTAGCCCACTTGGACTGGGAGGTAAACTGAGGGAATGAACTACAAGGGTAAGGATTAGAGTTTTGAGGGAGAAAAAACTGAGAAGTCCTTTTCTTACCTCTGCTAAGCATTGCCCCCTCTCTGTCTCCAGACCCACAATGACCCGCTGAGCCAATCCAGCACTGAGAGGAGTCAAGCAGAGAGCACCCATGGAGGGGCCCCTGGCAGGTGGCCTGGCCGCCCCAGATCGTCCTCGAGGCCCAGAGAGACTGCCTGGCCCAGCTCCGAGGGAGGACATCGAGGGTGGGGCCGAGGCTGCTGAAGGGGAAGGTAGTATCTTCCGGTCTACCCGTTACCTGCCTATCACCAAAGAAGGCCCCCGGGACATTCTGGATGGCAGAGGTGGCATTTCTGGTAAGAAGGTGGGCCCTGTGGCCCTG
The DNA here is from genome assembly GCF_001458135.2 of Marmota marmota marmota. Taxonomy (NCBI): domain Eukaryota; kingdom Metazoa; phylum Chordata; class Mammalia; order Rodentia; family Sciuridae; genus Marmota; species Marmota marmota. Next base: position 4,412,084 of record NW_026000241.1, on the reverse strand, counting down.
AAGGAACATTCAGCCTGTTCCCCAAAGTTCAGAGAGATCCAGGTTACATAGCACAGCAGGGTCTGAGTTGGAAGTCCAGAGCCTTCTCTTTGCACTCTAGTTTCCCATTTTAGAATTGTGAAAACCAAGACCCTCCCCCCCCCCCCCCCCGTTAGGTGGCAAGGAGCTAGGACTCAAACTCAGGTTGGCCTGGCTCCCACCTCTGAGCCAGAACTAACTGGACCCAGATGCCCATCTTGGCATCCTGAGCAACCTGCCTCAAGCATACCTGTTCCCCAGGTGCACCTTATTCCCATCAGTCTTTCTCAGGTCCTCTTTTCAGTCTTGGGAATTCTTGCTCCAGAGCCATGGGCCAAAACAGCTTGTGCCCTCTAGTGGCTAGGGAAAGACTGGGGAGTCGGGGATGCCTGCCACCCCTTGGTGCATTGGTTTGCCCTGCAAAAGGGTATCTCACTTTGTCCCCATCTCAAGATTTGTTATTAATGCATTAAATACTGAGCACCTACTATGTGCCAGGCTCTGTTCTGGGTGCTGGGAAAACAGCTATTAACAAAAGATGCCAGAGTTCCTGCCCTCTGGGCAAAGGTATTCTAGAAGGGAAGATGGATGACAAGTAACTAAACACATATTGTAAGTGCAGGTAGTGACACAGACTGTGAAGGTATTAAACAAAGTTCCAGTATCATGCCTAAGGGACCTGGGAAAGCCTCCCTGAGAAGGTGGCATTTGAGTGGAGCATGAGATGAATGGTGGGAAAGGCATGCCAGATGGAGGGAAGAGCAAGTTTAAAGGTCCTGTGGTGGGCAGGAGCCTGGCATTTTTCAAGGACCAGGCTGGAGCCTGATGTGGCTGGAGAATAGTGGGTCGATACATCAGACTTCTCCCTTCATCTCCTTGGCCTGTCCCCAAAGGCTGTTTTTCAGGAACTTCCAAACACCTTGTCAGAGGTTTCCAACATGCCATACCCTTTCTGTGATCATTTCACTTCATTCTTAAAAGAATCCTGTGGGGTAGCCTTGGTGACTATTATCCCCTGTTAGGGATTGGGAAGACCAAGACTTTGTGGTGAAATACATTGCCTAAGGTCACAGAACATGGCAGTCACATGGCTCAACAGCCCTCATCCCTTTCCACTGTGCTGCATCCTTGTGGGTCCTGCCCATCAGCACCACTCACGTTGCTCAGGTATTTACAGAGGCATCTTTGTGGGCCTAGTATTGGGACACAGCAGCGACCATGGACCCCACCATCTGGAGCAGGGGAGATGGAAGCACACTGTGCACATGTTGTGGCCCAGTTGCTGGGGCTATGAGTGGAGGAAGTACCTAGCCCAGCCTTGGAGCCTCCAGTAGTCTGCCAGATAGTGAAAGAAACAGGATGAGAGATGATCAGCCTTCAAAGCTGGTGGGAGGTATCCAGGCAGGGATCTCCACACATGCAAAACTTGGAGACGTGGTGGCACCTACAGGTGTCAGGCAGCAGGGTAATAGTGAAGTGAGACTCATTTGGGCTGAGGGTTAGCTGGTCAGTACCCAGTGAACCTTAGAAATCCCCTCAAAGCTCAGAGAGTGGCAGGATCTTGTCGCAGGTTACACAGTTGGCCAGGGGAAGGCTGGGATCTTGACTGTGTAGGAGCCCAAGGAAACAGACCTGTAGGTTGTGAAGAATTGGGCATTTCTTCTCCACCTGCAGAAACTCCAGGTCTGGAGAGAAGGAAAAGTTAGGTAAATATGTGTGTCTCCCTCCCCCCC
>NW_026000241.1:4399631-4410309 GCF_001458135.2 Marmota marmota marmota | reverse complement strand
CCCCGCCCCGGGGATCAACCAGAGGGATTCATGCATGCACCTGTTTTGCAGCCTGGAGAGGAGGGGACTGTGGCTGCCAGGGAAGGTCAGGTCCACTCTTCATTTCCTGAGCAAATGGGGAAACGGGATGGGGATGGACTGGTGGTGTGGAGGCTAGAGGAAGGCCTGGGCTTTGGACTCTCTGTCTCTCGCCTGCCTTCTTCTGTTGTTCAACCCCTGCACCTGCCCTGAGAGTCTTGTGATGCCTGTAGATGAGAAAAGTCTCTGGGGGATGCTGTTCTACCCCAAGGTCTGGGCCCTCCCTCATCCTCACTCAGCCCTTGGATCCCTTCCAAGGACTCTCTGGAGTGGTCACCTCCAAACTTCTCTGTCTGGACATGATGTATCTACTACCTGTTCTGTCTTCTGCTGTGGATTTTGGCCAGGAGTCCCCACAACTGCCCTGGAGCCTCTATCCAACATGTCGCTAAGTTGGGGCTCTCAGGTACGACAAAGTGTCAGGGGGCTGAACCATTCCACGTGGATTAGTAAAGAGCCTGGTGCATGCCTGGCATTGTACTGGGCACAGGGGACTCAGGGACAAACGACGCATCATTTGTGCCCTCTTGGGGCCCCAAACTGGAGAGGAAGTCAGAGCGTGGAGTCAGCAGGTCTGAGGCTCTGAGTTCAGCCTCCAGCTTTCACCTTGAGAAGTCACAGAGACATCCCCAAACCCCTGGAAATTCTACCTCCTTTCTTTCCTTCTACCACCATTTCTCTGGATGGAGCATTTTACTATGGTCTCATTGGCACCCATCACTGTCCCTACAAGACTTATTTGGTGCTCGTACCCATTGTACAGAGGAGAAAACGGAGCCTTGGAGCAGGAAAGGCAAGCCATTCAGGTCATACTACTGAGCCTTGAACTCGGATCTGTCTGGTTCCAAAGTGTGGCTCTTGGCCACTCTGCCAAGCTGCCTGGCCTGAGATTCAAGTTGTTCATGGATACCTCCTTTTGTCGTTTGCAAGCCCTCTCTGGGATCCCAGATGGCAGGAGCCTAGGAGGGCCCCTTCGCATGGTCACTGCTTGAGGGTTGCATCCCAGGCACCTCCTGCAACCCACAGGGACTACTGGATCCCCATTGGTATGGAGGCCTCTGGGCAAAGCCCCACCTCCAACGAGTCTCAGACATGGGCCCTCCTTGGCCTCTTTCCTCCAAAGTTGCTGCCACTAAAAATAGGAGCCTCGCCGGAGCTGCTCAGACAAAGAGGCCAGTGTGGCCCCCTGGCTCTTGGAGTTCTTAGACAACAGCAGACTTACCAAATCTGGGACACCCAGAGTCTCAAGAGCTTGGGGTCTCAGAATCTTAGAAGCAGGACACCCAGGATCCTCAGACCCACACCTCTAGGCTGTACTGGGACTGGTTAGTTGCAAATCAGTCACCCTCTCCTAAGAAGCTTCTGTCTGTGACTTGAGTTCATTTGGAGCCTGTGTCCTAGGGTCCAAGCCCTGCCTCCCAGCCCTCATGCTCTGCAACCCCCAATCCTAACTCCAAACATGGCTCTGCTCCCTGCCCATCTACACTAGTGGTTTTCAAATAGGGGCAGTTAGGCCACCGGGGGGACACCTTGGTAATGTCTGGAGACACTTTTGTTTGTCATGATTGTGAGATAGGGAGGTAGTGGCATCTAGTGGGCAGAGGCCAAAGCTGCTGTTCAACTTCCTGCATTGCCCTCACCCGGAGAATGATCTGGCTCCAAAAGTTCAACAGTGCCAAGGTTGAGTAACTCTGCTCTGGAATATGCAAATTTCAGTACCCCCACCCCACCCTTCAGAAGTGATGCCAGTGTCACAGCCCTTTTCTCAGGGTCAGAAGCCAGACCCCCAGGCAGCGACCTAAGGCACCCCCCTCCAGTTTTTATTCCTCGACTCCCAAAGGTCAGCTCTTAATTTCCAGGGCAAATTGGATGGTGGGTATTAGAAAGAATTATTCCCAGCCCTTGCCCTCTTTCTGGACCATCCTCAAATTGAGGCTAGTCCAGCAATTGCATCTGTCGAGCCCTGGCCAGGGCACAAGTTCCCCCAGTGTGTTAACCTTGGCCCAGGAAATTGGCCTGCTCCCCAGTTGGCACGCTTGCCCATGGCAGGCAAGTGTGGCAGGCAGAGGAGACGCAGGCCAGGATTCCTGTGGTTGCTCCAGGCGTCGGCTCCACAGGTGGATAATGGAGAGTTGGCCCTATCTGTGTCGGGGGATTCCCGGGAGGGAATTCCATTCTAGGATTTAAGCCTGGGAGAGGGTCCAGAAGGCATAGCTCAGACTGGCCAGGCTCATCACTCATCATCTGGCATGTATTTGTTGAGCACTGTGCGCCAGGCACTGGGATACTGTAGTGGGTAAGGCTGACGCAGTCCATGCTCTAGTGGGGCTTATGTGCTTGCAGGGGACCCACACAAGCAAGCATCCTGAGAGGGACCCAAGCAACTTGTGGGACAGCTAAGAAAAAAATGAAGCAGATGCTAAGAGAGAGAGAGAGAAAAAAAAAAAAAATCTGAGTCACTTGAGTAGCTGGCCAGGCAGAGGGCACAGCAAAGGCCTGAGGCTGGGAAGAGTTAGGTGGCCTTGAGGCTTCACAGGAGGGTCCCGAAGTCAGGGCAGGGGCAGTGAGGGACCAACAAGGGGCAGGTGAGGTTGGAGAAAACAACAAAGATCCAACTTCTGAGGGCATTGTGGTGGCAGTTGGGAATCTGGCTTTTACTGTAAGTATAATGAGAAGCCAGGTGAGTTTTTACCAGTGTGTGACTTTAAGAAATCACCCTGGCTTCCAGGTCAGGGGAAAGAGAGGAGGTTTGGAAAGTAGCAAGGCCCTGGGATCCCCCAGAAGACTGAAGAAGACTCCTCAGAGAAACCCCTTTCAGGGCTCAGTACAGAGGCCAACGGCCTCTTGGGGAGAGTGGTTGGGAGCCAGCAGGGCCCTTCTGAGGCACCTGCAGGGCTCCCAGAGCTGGGGCATGGAGCCCCGGCCAGGGGGACCCCAGCCCCTCAGGGTCTCCCCTCTCTGTTGCAGACGGGCAGTCCCATCCTGGCCTCAGCGAAGCCCTCCCCTGTGCCACCTCCGCCACCCATCGGATCAGCAGCTGGTGAGTGCCATGCTGGCCCTGACCTCAGGGAGGGCAGGGGGGCAAGCAGGATGTGCCCAGGCCTAAGAGAAGTCCCTGGGGAGTAGAAGGGGTCAGGAGGGAAACAGGAGGCCAGGCACAGGAGGTGGATCCCAATAGACAAGCCCATGGGTATGTGCTAAGGGCGGGGGAGAGGTCTGGGGTGACACAGACGGTCAACTCTCATTATCCCTGCCAGGAGCAGGGCCAGAGAGGCAAGAGCCTGGAGATTGGACCCTTGAAGTCCTCTTTCTGCCAACTGACCCTTAGAATGATGCTAGGCCTCTCTGAGCCTCAGTTTCCTCAACTGCAAAATCAAGCTTATAAGATATATCTCACAAATTTGCCTTAAGAACCCAAGGAGCACTGGGTAAGAAGAATCAACCACAGTGCTCATGTCCAGCCACCCTTTATTAAACAGACTAGCAGGTGCTAATATATGATAATGATGGTAACAGGATTAATCGTTAGCTTTCAGAATTAATAATAAGTGCTAAGGGCAGGGCTCTCAGCATGTGTTTATCCCACTGAATCTTTGCCACAGCCCTGGAAGGATAGTTCTGTTAGTGATGCATGTCACCAGTGAGCATCAGAGAGGTGACATCGTTGTCTCTGCTCCCCTGTCTGTCAGCCCATTTCCTCATCTGTTCCATGTGCATGATTGATACCCCTCATGGAGGCAGGACTTTAATAAGGAAGGGAGACTTGATCAGGAACAATCTTAATAAGAACTTGCATTGGTCACTGGCTAACTGGGAGCCAGATATCCAGTGAAGCAAAATGTTTTCTTGAACACCAAATTGTGTGTATCTTCATCCTGTGTCTTATGGAGTCAAGGTCCCCATTTTAAAGGTTGTGGTTACAAGCATTTAAATAAGCCCCTGCCACATGTGATGTTTTAATTGATGACACCCATGATAAGGCTTCTTAGACATTGTACAAGGACAAGGAGATCCCTCTTAGATATCATCCCAATTTTTAGGATTAGAAACTGAGGCCCAGAGAAGTTGCCTTACCTTCTCCAACCCTGACTCCATCTACCTCCCACTTGAGAGAGTCAGGTCACTGGGGCCAGAGGCTAAGTGGGGACCATCAAGCTTTTCTGACTCTGCCTTTCCAAGAGGGGAGATGGAGGGAGCAGGTGCATCCTTCAACCTTTCTGCTGCAAAGTTAATTTTTACCAAATTCAGGGGAGAGGTTTAACTAAATTAACCAAGTCACCCCATTTTGGAGAGAATCAACACAGAAGCAGCTTGATACACAGGTCAGAGCCTTAAGTCCTCCTGGGAGAGATGAGAGTTGACTGGGCCACCAGACTTGGGGACACTCCTTAGAAGTAATTCCATCCCCCAGACACTCTCCTATGATGCAGTAGGGTCAGGCTATGTGGACAGGTGTATTCTGGGAGTTGAAACTGGCTTTTGACCCAGCAGCTCTGGAAGGGTTCGCCTGGACTCCCTTGTCCCTCCCTTCCCTCACCCCAATGCTACCAGACTCTCTGAGGTCACCCTTGGGCTGGATATCTGGGGCCTGCCTCAAACTGCCTGGGAGGACTCCTTACCACCACTACCCTAGAAAGGTAAACTGAGGCCCATGGCTAACCTGTCCCCCTTGGCACTTCCTTGCAGCTGCTGGGATGGAGGCAGCCTGGACTTCCAGCCAGGCTCCTTACCACCCCATCTCCTGGGCCCTTTCCCTGGTCCCCCAGATGGCCAGGGGCCCTGGGAGCACCCCCTGGTCCAGGAGGCCAGGGAGGGCATCCCATCTGAGAGGAGATTCGAGGACTCAGTCATTGTGAGAACCATGAAACCCCATGCTGAGCTCCAGGGCTCTAGAAAGTTCTTGCACCACCAGGGAGAACTGAAGCTTTTGGAAAAAGCCCCCAGGGGTCACCCCAGGTTTGACTGGCTCCAAGACACAGATGAGCAGGAGCCCCCACGGGATTCAAGGCTGCACCTGGACCTGTCCCCTCAGCCACCACCCCTGGCCTCCTTCAGGAGGGTGATTGTGCCGGTGGAAGATACCTCCAAGATGTTGGACATGGAGATGGTGGGCACCAGAGAGGACCTGGAGGATCTTGAAGGCTTGGCCCAGCCTTCTGAGTGGGGTCTGCCGACATCGGCCTCCGAAGTAGCTACACAGACCTGGACCGTGAACTCAGAAGCATCTGTGGAGCGGCTGCAGCCACTGCTGCCCCCAGTCCGAACAGGGCCATACCTGTGTGAGCTGCTGGAGGAGGTGGCTGAGGGGACGGGCAGCCCTGATGAGGATGAAGATGAGGAGCCAGCCGTGTTCCCCTGCATCGAGTGCAGTATCTACTTCAAGCACAAGGAACACCTTCTGGAACACATGAGCCAGCACCGCCGAGCCCCGGGCCAGGAGCCCCCCGCTGACTTGGCCCCCCTAGCCTGTGGAGAGTGCGGCTGGGCCTTTGCTGACCCTGCTGCCCTCGAGCAACACCGGCAGCTGCATCAGGCCTCCCGGGAGAAGATCATCGAGGAAATCCAGAAGCTGAAGCAATTTCCAGGTGACGAGGGCCGTGAGGCACGGCTCCAGTGCCCCAAGTGCGTTTTTGGCACCAATTCCTCCAGGGCCTTTGTGCAGCATGCTAAGCTGCATGTACGGGGCCAGCCGACCAAGGAGCCTTTTGGTGGTGGCAGCAGGGTTGGAAGCCCAGGCCCCGACGCCAGCACTCTCCTCTATCCAACTTATGGAGCTGCTTCAGGCCTCAGTGCCTGTGTCTTCTGTGGCTTCCCTGCATCCAGTGAGAGCCTGCTCAGGGAGCATGTGAGGCTCCTGCATGCTCATTCCCACTGGGAAGAGGATGGCGAGGCGTTCGAGGTGGACCCAGCCAGCCAGCCAGGCACAAGCCAGGATGCATACACCCGCTTCTCTGACAGCACCATGGACTACTTTGGCAAAGCTGAGCCGCTCTTGGCCCCCGCGTGGCGGGAGAACCCTGTTGGATATGACCCCGACCTGGCCTATGGCCCAGATTGCCAGCAGCTGGGCATGAGGAATTTCTCACTGTCAAAGCCAATCCCGCGCGACTCAGGCCAGAGACCTCTTGGAAGGCTGGCCTTTCCCTCACCCCTGGCATCTGCCCCCTACTCCATACAGCTCAGTAGAAACAAAAGCACTGTCCACCTGCCGGAGCTGGGGGACCGTCGCCACCCTTGGAGCGAAGAGGAGGAGGAAGAGGAGGATGAAGATGTAGCACTGACTTCTGAAATGGATTTTTCTCTGGGAAATGAAGTCTTTCCACCTCCATCTGTCCCCAGCCTCATCCCCCAGCCAGCCCTAGAGCTGAAGCGGACTTTCCGAGATGCCCTACAGGCAGCCGAGGCCTCCAGGGCACAACAGCAGCAGCTCCGAGGGATGGTGCCCATTGTTCTGATGGCGAAGCTAGGGCCCCAGGTCATGGCGGCAGCAGCTAGGGTACCCCCCACACTGCAACCAGAGGAGTTGGGGCTGCAGGGCACCCACCCGCTGGATTTCCTGCTCCTGGATGCTCCGCTGGGTGGCCCCCTCGGGCTAGACACACTCCTGGAGGGAGACCCAGCCATGGCCCTGAAGCACGAGGAGCGGAAATGCCCCTACTGCCCTGATCGCTTCCACAATGGCATCGGCTTGGCCAACCACGTCCGTGGCCACCTGAACCGCGTGGGCGTCAGCTACAATGTGCGGCACTTCATCTCTGCTGAGGAGGTGAAGGCCATTGAGCGCAGGTTTTCCTTCCAGAAGAAGAAGAAAAAAGGTAGAGTGGCTTTGCTTTGGCACCCACCTCCCTCCACAGCCTGGGCGCCAGGAGGCTGGGAAGCTGAGTTCTACACCCACCCACCCTCACTCTAAATCCTCCCTTAGTGCCATGCAGGGTGAAATTGGGGTCTTCCTTCCTGTGAGACCTGGGAGCCACAGCAAAGGTCACCACCAAAGGTTGGTGGATGTGTGGGGATGCCCCAATGTCTTGGCCATGCCTGCAGTGGAGGAAGGAGCCTGGGCAGAGGAATTGGCCCCAGGCAAAGAATTCCATTTAATTTCTTCATTCAACAAATATTTATTGAATGAGGTCCCCTCTGTTCTGGGCACAGGGGCCGAGGGACACAGAAGTAAACAAAACAGGAGACCTTGCTCTCCTGGAATTCATGGCCCAAGTCAAGAGCGAGGGGACCCTTGGTGGACTTCACAACCTGGGGCTGCCTGTGAGGTATGCAGATTCTCAGGTGACAAGGTTCTGATTCTGAAGGTCTATCTCCCACAGGAGTGCCCTGGGTGGTTCTGACATTGGCAGTCACAGAGTCCACTTGGGGAGATGCTGGTGTGGTGCATTTGAGTGTGAGAGAGTGTGTTTGTATACACTAAGCTGGGGGGGTGTGGGGTAGACAGGCAGGAAACCAGGCAGTTATGACGTCAAGCAATGAAGGCTGGGAGAACCTGGAGGCTGGGAGAACCTGGAGGCTGGGAGAACCTGGAGGCTGGGGAAGCCAAGGGAGGAAATCTCTGACTCCACCTGGGGGCGGGGCTCAGAGAAGGCTCCCAGAGGAGGGGGCAGCACATCCTCTGTTTGCCGTTTCTTTATACAGTATGTATTTAATCTGCAGTACTGGGCAGTGGTGAGCAAAAATAGACACAAGAAGGTCATGCACTGAGTATTCACCAAACTGATTGTGAATCCACAACTGGAGAATGACAGGATCCCTGGAGGGAGTTCAGCCTTCTAGAACTTGAGAGATCAGCCTTCTAGAGTGTGTCTGGGGTTGGGATGCAGGAGCTGAATGCTGTGAGGCAGGCAGGAATGCAGTGGCAAAGGGAAAGAAGGCCGTCCAGTGTGGTCCAGAGGGTGAGAACCCCGGGAAAACAGAAGGGGTTGGGCCTAGAAAGTGGCTACCCCTATCCCTGCCCCATCATAGACAGTCTACGTCTTCTCTTTTCAGTGGCCAACTTTGATCCCGGCACCTTCAGCTTAATGCGCTGTGACTTCTGTGGGGCTGGGTTTGATACTCGGGCCGGTCTCTCCAGCCATGCCCGGGCCCACCTGCGTGACTTTGGCATCACCAACTGGGAGCTCACCGTCTCGCCCATCAACATCCTCCAGGAGCTGCTGGCCACCTCGGCTGCTGAGTTGCCCCCCAGTCCCCTGGGCCGAGAGCCTGGTGGGCCACCTGGCAGCTTCCTGACCTCCCGTCGGCCTCGCTTACCTCTTACCGTGCCCTTCCCACCCACCTGGGCTGAGGACCCTGGGCCAGCCTACGGAGATGGTAAGGGGAGGGGGTGGGCCAGGCTGGAGCCCTGACCCTTTCCAGGAGCTCCGAGGGATGGAGTGGATGGGGGTGGGGGCAGCCACTACTTTTTTGGAAGCATTTTGAGTCATTTTACAAAGTATATTGACAACTTTTCTCACCACCTTCCTGCTATTTAGGGGTCATTTCTGTTTTGCTCAGGGGCTGGGCCAGTGCCCTTTCTGAATCTAATTTCCGGGCAAATGGTTATTGAAGTCTTAGGAGGAATCAGACATTGTACTAAACACTTTACAGTCACAAACTCATTGAGATCCTTATAACAACCCTATTAGGGTGGGATGTTATGACCATCCACATTTTACAGATGAGGAAACTGAGGCACAGAAAGCCTAATTAACCTTTCTGAAGTTACAGAGCCAGAAGGAGCCAAGTTTTGAAGTCCAAGCAGTTGGGCTCCAGGTTTCTTGTTTTTGATGAATGAATCTTCTATCTTGAGCAGTGCTGCCCAGTAGAACTTTCTGAGATGATGAAAGTGTTCTTTAGTTATCTGTTCTGTTCTGGAGAGTCACCCCTGGCCACATGTGGCAGCTGCGCACTTGAGATATGGCTAGTATTGAGTTAGTGGCAATTCTACTGGACAGGGCAGATCTACAAGTCCAGATTGCAGATGCTCAACCAAAGTCAGCACTGGTAAATCCCTCCCATACTCAAAATCTAGAATCTATATTTCACACAGGGGGCCAGGGATATGGTAGAGGAAGTGGAGAAGTGAAGGTCTCAGCCTTGAAAAAGCTGACTTTGCAGCAACTTTTATAAAGCAGAGAACTTGTCTATGTGGAGCAGTTGGGCCCTGAGAAATGAAAGATATCTGAGCAAGGGAAATTGGCCCAGTTGTGTTTGGGGCTGGGGCTTCCGTTTTCCTTACTTGCAGTTTCAGGGTTCTACCCAGATCTGTTTTCTAGGCTTGACTGGACTCATCCCACCTGCAAGTCCACTGAAGAGCACTTTGGAGTTTGCAAAGGGTAGGGGTAGGGATATCAAAGACTCTTCTCTTCCTTGAACAAGGAAGAAATTGAGGCAAGTGCCTAGTTGAGATTATATCTCTAGGAGAGAGAGAGTGGGGATGTGATCTCAGACTTCTTGTCTTTGTTAGTGTTCAGCTTACTCCATTTGGTTTGTAGTGCCTCAGTAGTGGTTGGGAGGCATAGCTAGCTCTGAGGATGGCTGCAGGAGATGGTTGGTAGATTCCAGCCCTGCCCCCCTTTCTTCTGTATCATCCTAGCAGAGACCTGGATGTCAGGCTCATACTTTCTTATCTGGCACTTGGAACAGGATGGGAGTATGTGCTCCGCAGCCAGTTTCACCTCTGGCCGAGTTGTTTCTAACCAGAATACCAATGTGTCAGCCCTATGCGCCTGCCAAGGGAGCTGACCAAGCCACTGGGGTGTGAGGAGTCAGCCAATGGATGGGAGGAAGTGAATTTGGCATTGCCCTGGCCTTGTCCAGAGGGAGGAAAGAGAGCTATGATTTATTCAGTGAACATCTGGGGGTGGGGGGCGCGCGAGGAAAAGGAGCAGTTGGGACGGTCCTAGAAGCTTTATCTTAAGTACGAATGCCCGAGATCCCGGCTAGCTGTGGGCAGTGGCCCTGCAGGGCTGTTCTTAGAAGTCTCCTCCCCTCTCCCCAAGTGGGCCGGAGCTGGCGGGTGCCAAGTTGGGGGCGGGGCAACGGCCTGATTCTGGCCCCACCCAGCTGTCAAGGAACAGCTGGGCGCCATCGGTTTGGAGTTGAGGAGGGAGGAGCCGGTGGAGCTTGAAATGTTAGATGTCTGAGCGTTCCCTAGGACTGCAGGACAGCACCGTCGGAAGACAGCTGGATACCAGGATGATGTTGGTGGGAATCCTCGTGGTTGAGGATCAGGTGTCTTCCAGAATCGTCGACCCAAAGAGGGAGACTTGCAGGAAAGAGAATGGGTTAGGATCCCGGGGCAGGTCCTAGCTCCACCCCCCAAGCCCCGTCGGGTCTCTAAAGTCTGATAATATTGAGGTAGATGCCTGTGGCAGGAGGATTCCAATCCTAGCCGGGGATATCCGGAGCCCGGGATGGGGCGGCAGTTGGAAGCCGCTCGGCGCGCGACCTGGCTGCATGGGTGAGCCTGGGCCCGCGGAGAACTCCCAGCGCCTGCTGCCTTGAGTCCACAGGGCCCAGACTAACGCTTCACTCGTGGCGCTAGGCGCTCAGCAGGCCATCCTGGACGTACCCCGAGGGGCGGGGCGGAGCGCGCTCGGTGGCGGTGGCGCTC
>NW_026000241.1:4378891-4399585 GCF_001458135.2 Marmota marmota marmota | reverse complement strand
CCCGCACGCGGAGACTTTGACAAAGCCCTCGGTGTCCCCGTTGCCGACGGCCTCCCTGTCTGCCTTCTCCTTGCCTCTGTAGGACTCAAACTGATCAGGGGACCTGCCTGGACTCCTGCCCCATTGCCTCCCACTGAGCGCCTCTGAGGCCATCCAAGACACAGTTCCCATCCTACAGAGCTCTTGTCATGCTCTGAACTCTCAACTTGCAGCTCAACAGACCTCCCAGGCTCCTTTCCTTGAAAAATTAGACCATGAACACCCACCTCTTACTTGGGGAATCTTCCTGGCCTGATACTCATAAACTTCACACAAAATTCAGTGATTGTCACTGTTCTTTTTACCAATCGGATCCTTCTGGGCTTGTCCAGGTTACCAGTTCTTGCCATTTTTCATTCAGATTTCAGCTAGTAATGGGCAGACCTCCCCTTCCCCACATTGTCTCTGAAGGCCCAGCCTAAGCTGTCTTGCCAGCAGAGGTTCCTCATTAAGTCTCAAGTCCCTGTCCTTGGTTCCTTGCCTTTGCATTGCCTCTCTGGCCTCCTTACCCTGGTCTTCTTTTGTCAGATTCCCCTTCTGACTGTACCCACCTCTACCTTCTCTGTAAGTTCTGCCCAGAGATATGTTTTCTCTAAGGTTCTCCAGGATGGGAATCTGAGCTCAGACTTGTACACAGGACTTGCACTGTGTACTCTGACCTTCCCATGTTCTGGTGGGTGGAAACTGCTGCTCCTCTTTCCTGTGTACCTGCATTGTGCTGGTGTTGGGAGTTATGGGTTGAATTTCAGCTTTCATGGGTGAGCTGCTTCTTAGAGTGAGAGCAGGCACCAAAAATGAAGAAGTGCCACATTCTTCATCCTTCTGGGAGTAGACAGCCTGACCCTTGCCTGGGCTGAGCCCATCTCCTCCACCCCACAGGCCTGGGTTCTGAGGAAAACACAATGGTGGCCATGGACTTGGGTTCTCCCCTGCTTCCTAAGAAGAGCCTTCCTGTCCCTGGGGCCTTGGAGCAGGTGGCTAGTCGACTGAGCAGCAAAGTGGCCGCCGAGGTTCCTCATGGCAGCAAACAGGAGCTGCCGGACCTCAAGGGTGAGTGGCCCAGGTGACAGGGCAGGGATTATGGCTGGTCCAGGTTCCTGGTTTACAGGGGACCTCTCAGGCGTGGGGGTTAATATGGGTTCCCAGGTTGGCCGTGGCTTTCTCTAGTACATCTTAAGGTGCCAAGGAGACACTTAGCTGTTTTTACCCTTGAGATTATGCAGCCCTGGCCATGCCCAGCATCCAGCTTCACACTGGGCAAGAGAAGGGCATCCAGAGAAGCAGCAGTCATGGCAGTCAAGAGCTCACACTCAAAGCCAGGTCATTTGCCCACCATCCCTTGTTAGCAATGCGATCTTCCAGATGACACTGATTCATTTTGTTGACTCTAAGGTGGTTATGAGTCTTGACTTGTACTGTGCTAGTTCCCAGGGATGTGACAGGAACAAAATGGACCTGGCCCTTGACTTTAGATCATTAAAGTTGGGGGTGGAAAAGCAAAGAAGCAGGTGGGCAGGGGAAAAATGTCCTTTTGTAGAAGCAGGTGCAAGGGAACCACAGAGACCCTGGCTGAGGCCTCTAGCCTAGTGTTTGGGGCATGGGTTGAGCTGTAGAGAGCAGTTAGGACTTAGCTCAGTGTGAAGCATGTGTCTGGCAAGTCATTGTTTGTGTGAACCTGTTGCCAGGGCATCCTTATGAATAGGAGATCTGAAAAGTGTCCATATTGGCTGGACCACAGAAGGGCTCTATCTGCTGCTGTGTGCCCTTGGGCACAACTCTTCCCCTCTCTGAGCCTCAGTTTCCTTACTTGCAAACCAGACTGGCTAATCCCCACCTCATTAGAATCATTGTGAGGCTCAAGGGGCCTTGACAAAAGTAAAACATTTACACAGAACTGGGTGTGAAGTGGGAGGAGAAAGGACAAGCTGAGCCCACAGGCTTCACAGTTTGTTCTCCTGACCTCCATTTCACCCTCCAGCCCAGAGCCTGACCACCTGTGAGGTCTGCGGCGCCTGCTTTGAGACCCGCAAGGGCCTGTCCAGCCACGCACGTTCCCACCTGCGGCAGCTGGGTGTAGCAGAGTCGGAGAGCAGTGGTGCCCCCATCGACCTCCTCTACGAGCTGGTGAAGCAAAAGGGCCTGCCTGATGCTCCCCTTGGGCTGCCCCCAGGCCTAACTAAGAAGTCCAACTCGCCGAAAGAATTGGTCTCTGGGGCTACCCGGCCAGGTCTGCTTGCCCTGGCCAAGCCCTTGGATGCCCCTGCTGTCAACAAAGCCATCAAGTCTCCTCCTGGCTTCTCGACCAAAGGCCTGGCCCACACACCCAGCTCTCCGCTCCTCAAGAAGGCACCGCTGGCCCTGACGGGTTCCCCTACCCCCAAGAATCCTGAGGACAAGAGCCCCCAGCTGTCCCTGAGCCCCCGGCCGACCTCCCCAAAGGCACAGTGGCCCCAGTCTGAGGACGAGGGGCCCCTGAATCTCAGTGAGTGTGGGTCCTGGGAGCTGAGGGAGGCCCCAGTGTTGGGAGGGACTGGGATGTCAGTTGGGCCTCAGATCAGGATGGTTCAGGGTGGGGAGAGTGGGGACTGCAGCTCCCACATCCTGGGTTAGCCAAGGAAGCTTGTTGGTTGAGGCACTCACTGTGTCTCCTGTTGGACCAGCCTGCATATGATCATCTCTCTCCAACTTTGCTGATCTTCCCCTGGAGGCCTGGCAACAATTGCTGAGCCTGCCAGGGTCATCGTTACCACTTTGTGGCAGCTCTTTATTCTTTGCTGGGCTAAGGATGGGGTAGTGTAAGTAAATAGGGCTCCTGTGGGCCTGGATTCCTCAGTGGGATTTCAGGGCATTTGAGGTCCTGTAGGTAGATGAGTAGTCCATCTGACAGGAGGTCCCTGTAGTTGGCCCTGTCTTTACATCTTCCTGGTCATTCTTTGCATAGGTTTCTCTGTTTGTGCCTGAGGGTGGAGTTCCTCCAGCTGGGCTGCCTATGGGCCTGGAAAGTAGGATTTGGGAAGAAACCCTCCAAATGCAATGAGCAGGTTTTGTGAGGATGTACTGTAGAACATCAGGCTTTCCCATGTATTTGTGAGCATTAGAGTCTGGGGATGACCCCAGAGTCTAGTCACCACCACCACTACCTCCCACCCACCAAGTTGGCACCTCATGTTCCCTTGAAATTACTCTACTGAAAGTGCTGTGTCTTCAGAAACAGGGTTCTTGGCAACCATGCCCTTGGCTGTATGATGCTTAGCAACCCATCCGGGCCCCTGCTATCTGCCCCCACAGCTGTCATAGCAAGGGTCCCAGGGAAGAGGGCCCAGGAGCGTCAGACTTTGCCGCAGGAATTTGGTCACTGTCCACCCCACTTCCTTAAGCTCTCTACCTTCACCTTGATGCCAAAGAACTAGGCAAGGAACAGGATGTTCTGCTGCCCAAAGCTTCTCAAAATAAGTCTGCACCATGAGACTTGGACCCTGAACTGCCTGGGCAGCTGAGAATCACACCAGACCCTCCTGTCTCCTTCCCCCAGGGCCGGCCAAGGTGGCGGCCGTGAACCCCCCCTGTGTTTTGTCTCCGCAGCTTTAGATAGTGACGGGGGCAGAGAGCTGGACTGCCAGCTGTGTGGTGCCTGGTTTGAGACCCGCAAGGGCCTGTCCAGCCACGCCCGTGCCCACCTGCGCCACCTGGGCGTCAGCGACCCGGACGCCAAGGGATCCCCCATAGACGTGCTCCACGGGCTCATCAGGAGGGACGGCGTCCAGATCCGCCTCCCACCCGGGCGCGGAGCCCTGGCCCAGCTGGGGCGGCCTCCTCCCGCCTCTGCGGCCCTCTCCTTGCTCCCCCCCCCACCGCCGGCCAAGAAGGCCAAGCTGAAGGCCGCGGGTACGGCCAGCCCCTGGGGGAAGCAGGACCTCTCGGCCGCCGCAGCCGCCGGCATTTTCTGGGCCTCTGATGTGGAGCCATCTCCTCTCAACCTCTGTAGGTTCTCGCTTCAGCCGCCCTCTCCTCCCTGCGGGCCCTGGAGCCCCTCCCGGGGGAGGGGGGTCACGGCCCCCTCCCTACTCTCTCCCCGTTGAGGCAGGGAGTAGACAGGGGCCCTTGGCAATGGTCCGGCTCTGCCCAGGGAACTTTTTGGCAGTGGGCTATTCGGCCCTCTCTCTTGGCCTTTGACCTCCATGACCATGACCCTCCCTGAGAATGAAGGCCAAGGGGAGGGTCCTGCCTTTTGATGTGGAAGGTGCTCACATCTGCCTCCCCAGTCTGGGTGGCATGTGGTGCCTAGGTTGCCGCTTCCTTCCCCCATCAGTTTTGGGTTCCTCAGAGCTATGGAATCTTGGTTCTGTCCTCTGTCAGGACTGGGGGCCCATTTGCTCTCTGGAGTCTTCCCCTTGTTCCAACTGGGTGTCTGTCCCCCTGCCCTAATCCTTATTTCCCTTACTTGCACCTGCCCACTGTCACCACCCTAGCCTGTGGGCATGCTGCTGCCCACACCCAGCTGACCAGGACACTACTGCAGATGACCATTGTAATAATAAATTCTAACTGCTCCTCTCTCCTGCTGCAGCCTCCGGCCCAGAACCAGCTCGAGACATCCGCTGTGAGTTCTGTGGTGAGTTCTTCGAGAACCGCAAGGGTCTGTCGAGCCATGCACGTTCCCACCTGCGGCAGATGGGTGTGACTGAGTGGTACGTCAATGGTTCGCCCATCGACACACTGAGGGAGATCCTGAAGAGACGGACCCAGTCTCGGCCAGGTGGACCCCCCCACCCACCAGGGCCTAGCCCAAAATCCCTGGCAAAGGTGGTGGGCACCGGAGGCCCTGGCAGCTCATTAGAAGCCCGCAACCCTTCGGACCTTCACATCTCACCTCTGGCTAAGAAGTTGCCACCACCACCAGGCAGCCCCCTGGGCCACTCACCAGCTGCCTCTCCTCCTCCCACGGCCCGGAAGATGTTCCCAGGCCTGACAGCAACCTCCCTGCCTAAGAAGCTGAAGCCTGAACAAATGCGGGTGGAGATCAAGCGGGAGATGCTGCCAGGGGCCCTTCATGGGGAGCCGCACCCATCTGAGGGTCCCTGGGGGGCACCGAGGGAAGACATGACACCCTTGAACCTGTGTAAGTGTGAACCTATGGCAGGGCAGGGAAAAGGAATGGATGGGTTTCTTCCCTGCCTCCCCTTGCAGGTATCTGTAGCACCCAGGGTTGAATTAGAAGGGAGGATACATGTGAAGCCAGTTATACATTCCCCCTGTGCAGATCTGGGCAACAGAGCTGCTGCTTGATTCTCCTTTATTCATACAGGGGAGGTAGAACTGTGTCATATGTGATGGCAAAACTATTTTATCTTTTGTGCCATCTTCAATCAGTTGGTAGTGGCTGCCATCCAGATTCCTGGGGAGGTCAATTAGTGATATCTACCATGGCAGGAGTAGAGGGACTGGCAGTAGATGTCTGAACTGTCTTTCTGATGTTCCTGGTAATTGATTGCTTGACGTTTGGAGTCAAATTTGAGTCAAGAAATCTTCTCCTCCATAATCTGATAATATCCAACCTTGGGCAAGTTTCCTCATTTGGAAGATGGAGATCAACATAGTCCCACATTTGTGGTTGTCTCAAAGATGAAGCACTTAGCACAGTGCCTGGTTACAGAAAGCTCTGTGCATAGTAATTGTCATCATGTCACTGTCACTTGTTTCCCTCTCAGACCATTGCTATGTTTATTCTGCTTAGGTCGATTGACTGCCTGCTGTATGCCAAGCAGGTGAGGATGGCCTAAGGTCTGCCTTATAGCTTGTATGCCAACTCTGTGCCACGTGCTTTGAACCATTCTCATTTTAGATTCTCCCAGTAACACTGGGAAGTGAAGATTTTTCATCTCCATCTTGCAGAGGAGGAAACCAAGGCTCAGAGAGGGGAGGTGACTTGCCCAGCATCACACAGGGAACCATTGTGAATCCAGCTAGAATTTGAGGTGACAGAATAAGCAGAAGGGCTCGATGTACATAAGGACCTATGAAGGCCCAAATGAGGGAGCAAGTCACTGGAGTCTGGAGGTGGGGCGGGAACAGGGGCAGCTAGGCAGCTGGCACTAACATGGGCCTTGAGCTTGGAGGCTTCCTGCCCGCAGCCGCTGCCTCCTTCTCCCCCCACCCCAACCTTGGACCCCCTGCAGCGTCCCGGGCAGAGCCGGTGCGCGACATCCGCTGCGAGTTCTGCGGTGAGTTCTTCGAGAACCGCAAGGGCCTGTCGAGCCATGCACGCTCCCATCTACGGCAGATGGGTGTGACCGAGTGGTCTGTCAACGGCTCGCCCATCGACACGCTGCGGGAGATCCTGAAGAAGAAGGCCAAGCCGTGCCTCATCAAGAAGGAGCCGCCAGCTGGAGACCTGGCTCCTGCCTTGGCTGAGGATGGGTCCCCCACAGTGGCCCCTGGGCCTGTGCAGTCCCCACTGCCATTGTCACCCCTGGCTGGCCGGCCAGGCAAACCAGGAGCTGGGCCAGCCCAGGTTCCCCGGGAGCTCAGCCTGACACCCATCACTGGGGCCAAACCCTCAGCCACTGGCTACCTGAGCTCAGTGGCAGCCAAGCGGCCCCTGCAGGAGGACCGACTCCTCCCCGCAGAGGTCAAGGCCAAGACCTACATCCAGACTGAACTGCCCTTCAAGGCAAAGACCCTCCATGAGAAGACCTCCCACTCTTGTAAGCAGTGGGTGGCAGGGTCCTGGGAGGGCATTTGCCAGGGCCTGCAAGGCCGGGCTATGCCACATAAACCCGCACTGACCCCCAAATAGGGCCCCTGTGGGAGGCGGGATTGGCTCCTGGCCTGAGCAAGGCCCTCTGGGTATTCCTGCCCCCTTCGGGCCATGGCTCAGCAGTACCCCCTCTGCCTGCAGCCACCGAGGCCTGCTGCGAGCTCTGTGGCCTTTACTTTGAAAATCGCAAAGCCCTGGCCAGCCATGCACGGGCACACCTGCGGCAGTTTGGTGTGACAGAGTGGTGTGTCAACGGCTCGCCCATCGAGACGCTGAGCGAGTGGATCAAGCATCGGCCCCAGAAGGTGGGCGCCTACCGCAGTTACATCCAAGGCGGCCGCCCTTTTACCAAGAAGTTCCGAAGTGCTGGCCATGGCCGTGACAATGACAAGCGACCGCCCCTGGGGCTGGCACCTGGGGGCCTGGCCTTGGTTGGCCGCAGTGCTGGGGGGGAGCCAGGGCCTGAGGCTGGCCGGGCAGCCGACAGCGGTGAGCGGCCTCTGGCAGCCAGCCCACCAGGCTCTGTGAAGGCTGAGGAACATCAGCGGCAGAACATCAACAGTGAGTGCATGTGGAGGTGGGTCGTGAGGGAGGTGGGCACCTGCTGGGCCCTACTCACTGGGTTCTGCCCTACATTCACTCCCTCAGATGCTTGCTTCTCCATTCAGCCTTCCACTACCCAGGCGGCAGCTGGTCACCAGCTGTATGAGTCCCCAGAGTATCTGCCCCTTACTTGCTGAAGCAGGGTGTCTTCAGGGCCCTGGCCCTTCTGCTCATCTCCCATCTCTCTCCCCACCTTAGAATTTGAACGTCGACAAGCCCGCCCCCCAGATTCCACTGGGGTCCGGGGGAGTGAGGAGGCCAATGACTTGCATCAGAAGCTGGAAGAGGTGCGGCAACCTCCACCCCGGGTGCGGCCAGTCCCATCCTTGGTGCCCCGACCCCCTCAAACATCACTTGTCAAGTTTGTAGGCAACATCTACACCCTCAAGTGCAGGTATGCTGCCCCTCGGGGAGTGAGGGAGAACGCCCACCTGGGCCTCGGCCACCAGGCTCAGAGCAGGATGGGGTCCAGCAGGGGTGGCAGATATAGCCCTAGGAGGTACTACCCTTAGGTGCAGTGGGGCCCAGGGTTCCTCAGACTTTGGCATCTCAGAGCATCAGGCTGACACCCCAAGCTTTGTAGCCAGTGAGACCCGGGTTAGTGACCTTAGGCAGGGACTTACCTCCCCGATGTCTCAATTTTCCCATCCTTAAGACCTGCTTGAAAGATTTTTTTATGAGGACCAAGTTTCATAGTCATAAAGCACTGAGAACTGTGCCTGGCACTTGGTAAGCCCTCAACATATATGTGTCTGATTAAGAAAAAAATAGGTCTTAGTTAATTCTTACCAAAGTCCAAACATACATCGGAGACCAGGAAACAGGGAATCTTGAGATGAGGTGACTCAACTCAGGCCATACAGGCCAAGTGAGAGTAGGATTTAAATCCAAGTCTTTGGGACCCTATGTTATGAGGCCTTGTTGATGCTGGCTTGACAAGAGGAAGAGGGGCCTCGTGAGTTGGGTAGACTCTGCTTCTCTGTACCTTCTACCATCTCAGATCATATGCATTAGACAGATGGTAGAGGTACTTGGGAAGCAGGAGGTCTCTTACCCAGCACCAGTGACTTCATCTCCAGGGGACCCTGCCAGAGCCCCATGATGAATCGAGGTGACCGTCCACAGAGAGACACATGGCTTCTGGACCCCTCTTCCCTCAAATCTTGAATTTGATCTGTTTATCTGAGTAGTAGCAGGTGTGTCAGGGATGTGTTCTGTCCTCATGGCAGCAGCCTCTCCCTCTTCCTGTTCTCCCACACAGGTTCTGTGAAGTGGAATTCCAGGGCCCCCTCTCCATCCAGGAAGAGTGGGTACGACACTTACAGCGGCACATCCTGGAGATGAATTTCTCCAAAGCAGACCCTGCACCTGAGGAGCCCCAAGCCCCACAGGCACAGACAGCAGCGGCAGAG
This sequence comes from Marmota marmota marmota, assembly GCF_001458135.2. Classification (NCBI taxonomy): domain Eukaryota; kingdom Metazoa; phylum Chordata; class Mammalia; order Rodentia; family Sciuridae; genus Marmota; species Marmota marmota. The sequence continues at coordinate 4,390,774 of NW_026000241.1, read as the reverse complement.
GCACCCTAACAAAAGCATTCCAGATTTCCTCTTGTGCCACCTCTGTCTACTGTTTCTCCTCTACGTCCTCTTCCCTCTCTTCCTTTCTTTTCCGTTTCCAAAGGAGCAAGCCAAAACCTCAAACCGGTGCCCCTCGGGGGCCGGGCACACTACAGATGGGCGCCGGGAGCCAGCTAGCCACCCTTCCCCCAGCCTGAGGACTCTGGGGCCACAAGGGTGTCTTCCACAGGGGTAGCAGCCAGTCCCTGGTGGCAGCTGATCTGTTCACAGGGGAGGACAGCATTACCCCATGTCTAGCAGCCAGACAGGGCTATTTCTGCCATCCATGGCCATTTGCAGAGACCCCAAAGACTCCCGTTCTGGTCCCCTTTTGTCCCCATGAATATCCTCTCACACACGCACATGCAAACATACACGCACACACGCACCTCGTGAGACCCGGGATCTGCCCTAGCCCCCCAGTTCCCGAGTTAAACGATCACATCATGCCACGGTGCTTGCTCAGGGGAAACTACGCTCCCTCTGTTGACCCGCTTGGGCCTGGGAGCCCCCGTTGAGCCCACAATGCCACGGAAATCCTTGTTGGTTGCCCCCCAGAGGGGCCTTCCTAGCTGGGGAAGAGCTCAGAGCTGACAGCTGCCTCCTGCCATGTCAAGGCCCCCCAGAGCCTCAGGGGCTCCAGGGCCGGAGGGTGGGGGGGGATGGGACTCTCCTCCCCCATCCCTCCCTCCCTCCCCCTTTTCACTGTTGCTTTCTATGTATAGCTCCCTAGATCTTTCACTTTTTTAAAAACGCGTTTTGTGTAGAGAAGAAGGAACGTGGATCTTTTTATTTTGCAATCCTGGGCCAGCTAGATACCGGGAGCAGATTGACCTTTTAACTTTTTTCAGTGGCCACCTTTTGGTTATCGATGTACCTAGAAGTATGTAAATTAGATTAAATTTCTCTTCTGGAAACACCCCGGGGCAGGCGGCCAGCGTGTGTTTTTCTGTCTAGTGGACAGGCTGGCATTGGCCGGTAGCCGGGGCTGGGATAAGGGCCTCATCCACTGCTCAGAGCCCTGGAGGCCCTGAATTTCCCCTTTGGCCGCCAAGTCGGCCAGACACAGCTGGGGATGACCAAGTTCCCAGCTGTTGGCTTTGATGCCACTGTTGGTGGGGAACTTGCTGGCTGGTGAAGTGGCTTCTGTGAGCAGAGAAACCAGGGCTCTGGGCAGCTGGTCTGGGAAGGGAGCCAAGATCAAGAAACGATTGAGGCTAGAAAGAGCTTTCCAAGGGTAGGAGCTGTCCACGGAGGGAGTTGGAGATGCAGTGGGGTGGGGGGTAAGAAGCAGCACACAGCTACTGGAAGCATTTGTTGGGGGAGGTGGGTTGGTAGGGTGCAGAGAGCTGGAATTCACTTGCCTTTAAAACATGAAACTTTTTTGTTTTGGTGGTGGGGGTGCTGCTGGGGATTTCACCTAGGGCCTTACAAGTGCTAGGTAAGCACTACTCTAGCACTGAATGCTACAGCCCTAAAACATGATTTGTATGAGACACTGCACCCCAAACCCAAGTAACACCAGAGGAAGAAGGGGGAGCTACTAACTCCATTGTGATATTTTCCTGCTTGGCAAATGTTTATTGAACATTTTCTGAGACTTAAGATTTTGTTGGCTGCCCCTCCTTGTTCATTGCATGTGGTTTTCAGCTCACTGTTTTCACTGAAAAGCCAAGTGGAAATGATCTCATGAGGTGTGGATTGCAGGGGCCTCATCTACCCTAACCCTGTTTTTCCTTGATCCTTTGTGCTGTGCCCACCCCTGGGAAGGAAGCTTTAACAGGTGGCAATAACATGCTCACACAGGTGGTCTGGGCCCCCAAGCTTCTCTTACCTGATGGTGCTTCCCATCTAGCACTGGGTGGATATAATCAAGACTTGGGAAGCAAGGAGGGGGTATTTGTGAAAGGAGAGCTGATCCAATGTTGCTTCCTTTTCAACTTTTTAAAAAAATATAAAATGAGCTAGGCAAGTCTGTAACCTCAGTTATCCTGGAGGCAGAGACTGGAGGATCACACGTTCAAGGCCAGCTGGGGCAACTTAAGCCAGACCCTGTCTCAATAAAAAATAAGGCTGGGTATGTAGCTTGGTGGTAGAGCACCTAGGTTTAGTCTTTGTACCACAAAAGAATAAAATATAAAATGGTGGGTGAATGTAAAAAAAGTTCAGATAATACAAGTTCATATTAAAGTAACGTGGGAAACCCCTCCTCACCTGCCATTGTACACTAATAACTCTGCCTGTCCTTGTGAGGGTCACCTATAATTCTTGCCATGGAAAGTCTTTTCCTAAAACTTCTGAGCATGGTTCTTCCCTGCTTAAGCCATTCTACTTTCCAACAAAGTACAGTCTTGGCCTTTGAACTGCTCACTCTCAGCCTGTCAAGGTGTTGGATGTTAAAATCTTCAAATCAGTGAATGATGGCTGTGGCAAGTTCCACAATGAAAGCTGTAGGATGTAGGAGAGGTGTCCTAGGAACTTGACATAGTTTGGAGGCCAGGCAGGCATCCCCAAGGATTACAAAGATGGACCTCAAACTAGTGCACATCAATGAGAGCCCTGTGCTTCCTATGTGGAGTTTTTCATCTAATGTATCCTAAATGGTTTTTCCATGGGGCAATGAGTTCTGCGTAAGCTCCATTCTGGGAGGAGGTATGCTATCAAAACATTTATGCACAATTTCAACCATATAAAAGATAATAAAATGAACCCTCATTAATTGTTATCAGGAATTATTAATTCATGAGTTATAACTCACGAACTTATCTATAGCCCTCTGCCTACCTTCCATTTCTTCCTTTCCCCACATAAATTACAAGTGAAGCATATCCTGGCCATCGGTTCAATTATTCTCTTAATATTTCAGTATGTTTCTCTGAAAAATAAGGACTTCAAAATGCCATCATTACTCCTAAAGTGACAATCATTTTTAAATATCCAAAAGTAACAATAGCAGGGCTGGGGTTGTGCCTCAGTGGTAGAGTGCTTGCCTCATGCATGAGGCACTGGGTTCGATTCTCAGCACCACATAATAAAATGAAGGTCCATCAACAACTAAAAAAAAAAAAAAAAAAAAAAATTTTTAAAAGCAATAGTATACCTTAAAAAAACAAAACTTTAAAGCACACCAAAAAGTGCACAAGTCATAATTGCACTCCTTGGTGACTTTCACAAACATGCTAAATACCATTTTCAGTGTCTGGTTCTGTCAAGTTATCTCTCAGAAATTATGAGATGTCCTTAACAGTGGTTCCCACATACCTAAGGATAATGCTGAGGGCAAACCTGGCCCTGGGCTGTACTGTGTGTGTTGGGGGTTGTTGCCGGGCATCAAACAGGCTCTCCTGAATACTAGGTGAGTGCTCTACCACTGAGCTACACCCCCAGCTGTAGCCAGCACTATCATAGAGTCTTTAAAGTTCAGAAGGGGTTTAGAAGAGACATTCCATTTTTTAACATTTAAGCATCAAGGACCTTGAGGAAATCAGGAATTCAAAGTCCCCATTTTATTTTTTAAATTATTATGCTTTAAATAAGGATAAAAAAATCCTTGCAGGTTTGAGGGAACATTTGAGGTTAGATAATACAAATAGATGTATTTCATCTTTTACATAAATATATATCATATTCATGTACATACATATATTTTTTAAATGTGAGGTGTTGGGTGTCGATTTAGGGCTCCAAGCATACTAGACAAGCGCTCGACCACTGAGCTACACCCTCATCCCCTACAAATCTGTTGATTGTTATGCAGCAAAAAGAAAATGTAGCAATTATCTAGTGCATCTGGCACCAGAATGATTTCTTTACATATATTATTTCATGTAAAATTTGCCACTTAGTCTTAATTTTCTCATTCCAGTATGACTTAACCATGCTTGTTTCGGAGCCGAAGTCCAGAGAAGTATATAAATTTAGCACAGGTCGGCTCAGTACTTCGATAGCACAGTTGGAACTTGGAAAGTGTTCTGCGTGGTAGAATCCGTTCCCTCAGGCGCGTCTCCAACCGCACACGCACTTCTTAAGTGCGACCGCTCTTGGGCCTCGGGTCTTTCCGTAGTGTATGCTCCTCCTCTCCGAACCCCGCGGAACTCCACCTCTCCACCGGCTCCTTTCGACCAATCAACGCTGGCTTGGAATAACGGGAGGCGGGTAAGGGGCGGGGCCTTACTGAGATTGGCAGGGTCTTAAGCCATCGGTACGAGGAGATTCTGAGATAGACAGCAAGACAGTCAAATGGACGCGAAGTCCGCGGCTGGCACGAGCCAATGCGGTCGAGAGGCGGGACTGTGGTGTGTGTAGACGGGGCCCGGGGGATTGTCGCCGCTATTGCGGCGTCAGACGCGCAGAGCAGCTCCCCGGAGTCTTCAGATGTAGTGTTCGCCGCCGCCATGAGCTACACAGGTGGGCCCGGCAGGGTGGGGGTCGCGCCTGGGGTGGTGGGCGCGACAGGGACATGCCGGTGCCGTGCCAGACTCGCCCACGCCTCCCCTGGCGCTGGGGTCACTGCCCTCTGCGGTCACAAAATGGCGTCTTGGGCCCGTAGCTTCAGAGTCGCGCCCCTCTCGTAACGGCGCCTTGGTTTGCTGTGCTTGTAGACTGGCGTCTTGGATCTTGGCCGCCCGAGGTCTTGGCTTCTGTTGTCTGTCTCTATAGGCCCCGAAACCTTGGCGCTGAGGTCTAGGTTCTCATGACCTCCATCCCTGGCCGGTGCGTCTTGAACCTCGACGCCTCCAGTCGTCGTTTTTAAGGCCTTGGCCTGTCGGATCAGTCTGCGGGCTCCGCTGCCGTCGCCATTGCGTCCCCTCCCCTACGCAGTTTTGCGGCAAAATGCCGCAGCTACTTCCCCATCCCACTCTCCTTAGCCCGCTTGGGAGCTGGGAGAGGAGCCAGGCCTCAGGGGAATACGTAAATATTTGAAGGGTTTGGGCTGAGTGGGGGACTTTGGGTCCTTAGGGACTAAGCTTAGCCTTGGCAAGGAAAGGCTAACTTCCAAATGATTCACTCAGTATCTGTCAAATTTACCGTGTCAGGTGCAGAATGGGCACTGGGAATGCTGACAAGAATTCTTAAAGCAACTTAGAGACGAGGGTAGACCTTAACAGGCAAATAAATAAGCACAGGCAGTAGTATTCTGATGGTCAGTACTTTGAAATGGTTGATACATTATATGGAGAGCATGGAGACCTTTGTATAGACGTGAGGGTTAAGCAGATACTAAGTGGAGTGGAAGAGAGTAAAGATTGTTGGTCCAGGAAGTTGTTGTTGTAAAAGGCCCCAGGGCATGAACTGCTTGACTTGTTGATCTGCCAAGGAGACCAGTGGGATTTGAGCATAGAGGAAGGTGGAGGATGAAACCATAGAGGGGATGAGGCAGAGGTATGTTTTGGCAATCCTAAGTCATCCCTGGGGAAATTGCCAAGGCCACCTGAGTTTGCCTTGGCAGTGACCATTGAGGTTTCTCAGCACCATAGACTGGACCTCCCCTTAGGGGAGGTATTTGAGGCTTGAGCATATGTGGTTGCTGGGTAACCTGCATTCTACTCAGAATGTTCAAGACTGAGAATGGAACTTCAGTCTCTAGCTTCTTTGTAGGCTACTCTATGTTGACCTATGCCACATAATGTTGGCTACTATATGTACCGGTTCTCCCTGTTCTGGCCCCCAGGTCAAGAACTTGTCAAGAACCCCAGTGTTTCTAGCAGCCATCTCCTAGCTCTGTAGTTTTCAACTAGGTTGATCCTGACCCTTCCTCCTCACCCCCAATTTGGCAATGTCTGGTTGTCTCTAGGAGTAGGGGGGTTCTACTGACATCTAGTGGATAGAGGCCAGTGATGATGCTCAGCATTCTACAATGCACAGTAAGTGCCCCACCACTACTGGTCCCATACATCCGTGGTGCCAAGATTAGGCAAGCTGTGCTGCAGCCTTTTTGTAGCATTTCTAGTTTGAGGAAAGTCAGGGCTGTTGCTGACCTCTCTGAAATTGAGTTGTAATTCTTGTCTCCAAGTGTTACCAAGAACTGAAGATGGTTCTATGGAATTTAGGGGCAGGACTGCAGAAGATTCGAAATGAAGGGTTGAATGCTGTGGGCTAGCTTAATAATGGAGCATTAATTTTTATAGATGAGGGAACTGAATCAGAGAAGTCACTAATGGCTAAGCCTGAATTTTAACTCCAGATCTTATAGACTAATAAGCTACTGATTATTTTTTTTCTTAATATTGATAAGATGAAAACTGCAGTAGCTTTATAATGTTGGTCTTTTCTTTTTAAGAAGTACGTCAGGGTTGGGGGTGTAGCTCAGTGAGGAGAGTTGTATAGCATGTAGCATGTGTGAGGCCCTGGGTTCCATCTCCAGTCCAAAAAAAAAAAAAGAGGAAGAAGCAGATCACTAAATTCAAAGGCATTTTAAGTCACATTTCAGGTGACTGCTTTAAGGATAAGCCCTGAAAGCCTTGAAGCAAATGTTACCGTTATTATTAAGCATGAAAGGATGGGACTGGAGTGGTGGCTCAGAGGTAGAGTGCTTGCCTAGCACATGTGAGGCCCTGGGTTCAATTCTCAGCACCACATACAAATAAATAAATAAAGGTCCATCAATGACTAAAAAATATTTTTAAAAAACACAAAAGGTGACAGAAATAATTATCTTTTTGTTAACTTATCAAGCTTGTGAACTCCTTTGCTTTATTTATACTTGGGAAGGGTGTCTCCCTCTTTAGGGAGAATGAAAATGGGAGCAGTAGAAAAAATAGGGCAGAAAAAAATTGTGGAATCAGGCTTTCAAACAAAGGTCTGAAATGCTGCCATCTTTTTAGAAACATTATCACTCACAGTTGCATTGTGTTAGGAATGCACAAGTGGTTTAGCTGAGTGGTTGTAGCTTGGGTTACATTTAGGTTGCATTTTGGATGTCAGTTGAGACAATCAATCTGAAAGCTTGCCTGTGGTGGAGGCCTTGCCTCCAGGGTGACTCAAAACTCCTGTGTCTAGCAGATTGATGCTGGCAGTGGTTCCTTACCATATGGAGCTCTCTGTAGAGCTGGAAGAAACCTAACAAATGATCCAAGAAGGAGCAAAGCAGAAGTCTTTAAGAAGTCACTCAGCCGGGAGCAGTGGTGCGTGCCCATAATCCCAACGGCTCAGGAGGCTGCAGCAGGAGGATCATGAGAAAAGCCAGTTCAGCAACTTAGCAAGGCCCTAAGCAACTTAATGAGACCCTGTGTCTAAATAAAATATAAAAAAAGGGCTGGGGTTGAGCTCAGCAGTTGAGCACCCCTGGATTCAATCCAAGTACCAAAAGCAAAAGAGAAGTAACTCAGTCATTCCCCTTAATCATATTGGTCATACTGGCTACTTCTGTTTCTTTGGAAGGGGACTATATCACCCCAGGACATAAGAATCATTGGAGATCATCTTGGAGGCTGGTTATCGCTGTTTTCGGCTCAGTTAGTTGAGGTTGGAAGCAACCTAACCAAGTTTAATTGTCCTAAATTTTGTCACTCTATGTCATTTTTTTCAAAGAATACTCTTTTAAAAAGGGGGGTGGGCTGGGATTGTAGCTCAATGATAGAGCGCTTGCCTCGCACGCATGAGGCTCTGGGTTCAATCCTCAGCACCACATAAAAATAATACATCTATAACTAAAAAATATTTTTTTAAAAAAAGAAAAGGAATTAAACTAGAGATACTTTTGTATTTTTAAGGCTGCTAAGAGGGAAGGGTTATATTGCCAAATTTGCATTCCGTGGTCTAACCCTTAGCTTTATAGGACCATCCAGGACTTATTTTTTACCCCAGAGCTGATCAGTCTGTAAAATTGAAAGAAGAAGAAAACACTTTATGCACACAATAAAAATTTATTCATGACTGGCTAAAAAAAGACTTCCCCAGAGACAGTGTTGTGGGATAGAATATTAATGTGGGTAGCACAGTGTAGAGCAGATGTTGCTATTGGCCTCTGGAGGTTTGATAAGTTTGCTGGATTGACTTCTTTTTCTCTTCTTGGTGATACTGGGGATCCTACCCAGGACCTTGAATATTCTAGGCAAGTGATCTACCACTGAGCCACATCCCCAAGCCCTATCTTTTCTTTATTCTCAGGGAGAAATAGGGCTCCTCTCCTGAATCAACAGATCTCTTACTTATGTACTGCAATCTACAGATCTCTTACTCTATAGATTATGTACTGCAATCTAGTATGTATTTTTATCAGGGTGTGGTAGGTTCCCCATTGGAGTTGCAGTATGGTCATCTCTCTGTTTCCTCAGTTTCTGTATCTGTGGATTTAACTAACAGAAGATTGAAAACATTCAGGAAAAATAATTGCATCTGTACTGAATATGTACAGATAATTTTTTTCTTATTATTTCCTAAACAATGTGGTGTAACTACGTAGCATTTATGTTGTATTAAAGTATACAGGAGTATACTTTAAATATATTTTAAATGGGTTCATCCCAGCATCATAAAACAAACAACACATTAATTCTGCACCAACTAGGCTAAAGAAAGATTGTAGATGTCCCAAAGCTCTGTTTACCTCTACATGGGTTTTGACATATATGTGGGAAAGAGTAGGTTTGCAGATCTTTTTTGGACCTTGGGAATTGCAGGTTAAGGGATCTTGCCTGGTACTCTTCTGTTGGCTGCCGTGAAGATGGAATGAGATACTCAGACAAAACTCTTAGCACCCTGCAGGGGAAGCACTTGTTCAGTGTTGGCTGCTTTTTGCTGTTATCGTTGTTGTTAAGATCTTAAGAGATGAAATAGAGACTGTCAACAAATGTGAGAATGTCTGCCAAGGGGAGGTACTTGGTTTTGTTTTGTTTTTCTTTTTTTTTTTTTAAGAGAGAGAGAATTTTTTTTAATATTTATTTTTTAGTTTTCGGCGGACACAACATCTTTGTTTGTATGTGGTGCTGAGGATCGAACCTGGGCCGCACGCATGCCAGGCGAGTGCGCTACTGCTTGAGCCACATCCCCAGCCCAGGGGTTTTGTATTTTTAATGTAAATAAGCTTTTGAGGGTTTGACTTAAATTTTCAGATCATGGACTGTCTCCAATGAAAAGAGGCAAATATTGCCTGTTTCCTTTCATGTCATTTATCATAATTTCAGTGCTAAAAGTAAATCTTTTTTCTTTTTCTTATTTGTTTGTGTGATTGGGAAGAGGGTGCTAGGGATTGAATCCAGTGACACTTTACCACTGAGCTACATTCCTAGCCCTTTTCATTTTTATTCTGAGATTGTCTCACTAAATTGCCCAGGCTAACTCCAAGTCACTGGGGTTGCAGCGACTAAAATATAGTTTTAAATCAAGTGTTAGGATCAATCATAGTTTGTTGTAATCAGTCTTTAAGAGTAGTGGTTCTTGATAGAGGGTCAAATTTTCCTTACTTAATACTAATTCCTTTTAAATGAAGATATAGTTTTAGAGCGAGAAAAGAAAGTATTTCATACCACTACAGGTTGAGTATCCCTTGTCTAATACTTGGGATCAGAAGTGTTTCAGATTTCAGATTTTTTTGGATTTTGGAATATTTGCATATACTTTATATCTTGGAATGGTACTTAAATCTAAATGTGAAATTCATTTGTTTCATATGCCTCTTGATACTTAGCCTGAAGGTGATTTTGTAGTGTACCTCCATTTTGACCATGATCTGTCACATAGGAGGTCAGATGTGGAATTTGCCACTTGTGCCATTGTTATTGATGCTCAAGAAGTTTTCAGATTTTGAAGCATTTCAGATTAGGAATGCTCAGCCTGTATGTAGTTTGATACTTAATATTTCCTTGTAAGCATGCCAGCTCCAGATAATTACACCTGAGAAATAACAGGGACTGGAGGTGCAGCTCAGAGGTAAAATGAGGCCCTGGGTTTGATCTCAAGCACCATGACCAAAAGAAAAAAAGGTAATAAACACTGTTTTTCTTCTTCTTTTTTGGTGGCACTCTGTATTGAACCCAGGAGCACTTTACCACTGAGTTACATCCCCGGACCCTTTTTATGTATTATTTTGAGACAGAGCCTCATTAAGTTACTCTGGCTGTCCTTAAACTTGGAATCCTCCTGCCTTAGTCTCCCAAGTTGTTGGGATTGTAGGTGTGTGCCATTAAACCCAACATATACACTTTCTTAAATGGAAAACCTAAAATATAAAGTAGTTTCTGTTTCAGATTTAGATTAGGAGGAGGAGGCATTTGCTTTAATATCACTTCAAAACTAACCATCATCCTTGTTTGAATTGGAAGTAGCATATTTTACAGTGATTTGGTAAAAAGTATTTTCCTGACTGAACTGAATGATAATTTGAGTATTCATTTGGCAAAATGGGTTACCGGCTTAAATGTTTAAAGTTTTTATCTAGTCCTTCTGGTGCAGCAAGTTAAACATAGCCTACCATCCATTGGTTAATATGTTCCAGAGATCTGATTAGAACATAGAATATAGCTGGGAGCTCCAGTAGCTTGGGAGACTGAGGCAGGAGGATTGCAAGTTCAAAGACAGCCTCAGCTCTGTCTCTAAATAAAAAACAAAAAGAGCTGGGGATGAGGTTCAGTGGTTAAGTGCCCCTGGGTTCAATCCCTGGTACCAAAACAATAAAAAATAAATACAACATGGAATTCAGAGGTTTGGGTGGTTTTCCAACTGGATGGAGGGCTTCGTCTGTACTGTAGAGGAAAGTGTTAGTCATTTTCCTGTGATTTGTTCGGAGAAATTAACCACACTGTGTATATGTTTAGGCTTTGTCCAGGGATCTGAAACCACTTTGCAGTCGACATATTCAGATACCAGCGCTCAACCCACCTGTGATTATGGTAAGTGTGGGCTCCTAGTGGGAACCAGAGTGTTCTGCCTTTTATCAGCAGTGATGTCTTTGTTGCCTTGGACTTTACTGTCAGTCTGTCTTCCTTTACTAAACCCAAACTTGTATCAAGTGTTACAGTGGGCCATGTGAATAGCTAGTGCTTCCTTTTGGCAATTAGGATAACAATGTCTGTGTTACTGAACAAGCCAGAGTATAAATGATTAGTTTCTTTGGCCCTTAAACATTTTATAGAAGTAAGTACCTATGGTCTTCGACTAAAGATCTGTCTTCAGAAAATTCTCCTTGAGAACCTGGAAAGGAAAGTAGCCAATCAAAGTCTAAATGATTAGAAACTGAGCTTTTTACTGAGTTTCCAGGAGAAACTGAGCTTTTAACTTACCCCAGGGTGGTACTCGTGCCCACTCTGGGGGAGAGGCTGTTTGAATCTAGTTGGCTTTTAGAGATTGCAGTCAGGCCACCTTAAGCCAGTGACCTCCACACACATACAGCGTTAAATAAAATTGTCCAGTTGATTTCTCAATTGTGGACAGACAAACTTAATTCTCTAATTCAGAAATAGCCATCCAACAAGATTCAGAGGTGCTGTTCTGTTGGTGTGCAGCAGCAGCCCAGAACACCAGTAAAGCTTGTCTTTCCATGGTCTCTGACCCTAGGGACGTCTGTTGAGAAGGAAAGGAGTTCTCTTTGGAATGGTTAATGTCTTGGTTACTGAGGTGGGTGATTTGTTTTACTCACAAGGTCTAAGGAAAGATTGAACTGACATTCCCTCAGGAGTCACTGAATATATGGACTTAAATAAGCTCCCCGTGAATTAGAAAGTAGTCCCAGGGTAGGAAGAGAATAAAAATGTTTTGAAATTGGGTAAGGAGTGTCAGATATTTCATAAATGAGGAGAATTTTGGTTTTTGTGGCTGATCTGTCCTGTTGTCTCTTTCTGCCTCTTTTTTTTAAATCAAATGTAGTCCCAAATGGCACATCTTTTTTTTTTTTTTTTTTTTTTTTTT
>NW_026000241.1:4324696-4378877 GCF_001458135.2 Marmota marmota marmota | reverse complement strand
CCCTAGGAATTTTTTTTTTTTTTTTTTTTTTAGTTTGGGCATGTAACCCAGGATCTTAGAGCATGCTAGGCGAGCACTCTACCACTGAGTCAATCCTCAGCCCTTGGTACATCTTTTTAACTTTCTTTTTTATCTGGTTTATGTATTCTGGATACAAGCCTTTTCTCAGATTTGCCATTTGCAGATATTTTCTCTCAGACGAACTTGTCTATACTCTTTGTCATTATCTTTTATTTTTAATCTATAATAAATTTATAAATTTTTTTTTAGTTGTGGATGCAAGCAGTATTTATTCATGTAGTGCTAAGGCTCGAACGCAGTGCCTCACACATGCGAAGCAAGTGCTCTACCACTGAGCCATAACCCCAGCCCCTGTCATTGTCTTTTTTTTATATATATATATATATATATTTATTTTTTAGTTTTTGGTGGACACAACATCTTTATTTGTACGTGGTGCTGAGGATCAAACCCAGGACTGCGCACATGCCAGGCGAGCGCGCTACCGCTTGAGCCACATCCCCAGCCCCTGTCATTGTCTTTTTTGGTTTTGTTTGTTTGTTTGTTTCTGACAGTTGTTAATTGCTAATATGTAGAAATATGATTATTCAATTTATGTATTTGATATGTTTTATTTATTTATTTATTTAATCATATCTGGGTTTGAACCCAGGGACACTTTGCCACTGAGCTACATCTTCAGCCCTTTTTATTTTGAAGACAAGGTCTTGCTAAATTGATGAGACTGGCCTCAAACTTGTGATCTTCCTGCTTCAGCCTCCTGAATCACTGGGATTACAAGCATGTGTTACTACTCCAGGCTTTATTTGACACTTATAAATTTAGCTGGGTGTGGTGGCACAGGACTTGATCTCTGTAGCTCAGAAGGTTGAGGCAGGAGGATTGCAAGTTCAAAGCCAGCTGTAGCAACTTAGTGAGGCCCTAAGCAACTTGGCAAGATCCTATCTCAGAAATAAAAAGCATTGGGGATGTGGCTCAGTGGTAAAGCACGCCTGGGTTCAATTCCTGGCACCAATATATATGTATATATTTATATGTATGTATGTGTGTGTGTGTGTGTGTGTATATATATATATATAAATAAATTTACAGTATTTGAATTTAGTTTGTATGTTAACCTTGTAATAAGCCTTGCTAAGTTCATTTGTTCTCTTTTGTAGATTTGAGGGTTTTAATATAGACCATTGTTGAATGGAATTTTTTTTCTTTGTAAGTTGCAGGAACAATATAACAACATTTAAATATCACTTAAACATTGGTCAACCGGGATCCTACCATTTTAATATTTAATCTTCGTTAACTTACCTATTTTATATGTTTGAATAATTTACAGGTGGAAGGGTTGTGTGTCCTGCTTTATTTTGCTTATGTTAGATGCATTTCCTTGTGCTACATAAAACAGGAGCTTTTGTTGTTGTTACCAGGGATTTTGAACCTGGGGAGCTTAACTGAGCCACATCCCCAGCCGTTTTTATATAAACTTTGAGATGAGGTCTAAGTTGCCAAGGCTGGCTACCTGGCTATAAATTGTTTTGGTGGCTATATTCTCACTGAGTAAGTAGGCTGTAATCCTGGAAGTTGAATATTTAAATTGTGTTCTGTTTTTGGTCTGTAAGTATTGCTTATTGTGACTACCTCCTTTTTCTTTTGAAAAAAGTTGTAGCTGGACACTGTGGTGCCCATGTATAATCCTAGCTACTTGGGAGGCCAAGGCAGGAGAATTGTAGATTCAAAGGTCAGCTTGGGCAATTTATGTCTCAAATGTCTCAAAACAAAAAAATGGAAAGGTCTGGGGATTTAGCTCAGAGTTCAGTAACAAAAGCCAAAAAGAACAAAACTGTCCTTAAAATTCCCTTTGTCGTCCATGATCTCATTCTTTCGGGGGACAGAGTGAATTGGGGTCTTCTTTCAGACTTGGCAGGTCCTATGGAGTCCTCAAGTCCCCAAACATCAGTCTAGGCACAGGCTTTCTCTTGCCAAGGGACCCAGCTGGTGAGTGCATTAGGGAGCCTGGTCGCTCCAGGTATAGCAAGTAGCACATAGTGAGTGCTTGACCAAAGGGACTCCTCTAGTGGCAGCTTTTCACAGAATGTACCATACTGTTTGCTTCCTTACTCCTTTCTATCAGATTCTCAACACCTGAAGCCTGAGGTGACCAGATTGTGACTCATAGACAGAGCCCCAATGACTCTGCCTTTCTCTCTCAATCCTTCTTCCTTTGAAATAGCCAGAGGCCAGGCTCTTGTTAGTTGTTCACAGTGTAGCTTTGCTGGCCTCTCTTTTGTTTGTGGGAATGGCTCCTTCATTGCCCTTTCTTTAAAAGGTTTCCAACTCCTGGCCATCCCTTGTTACTCTCCCTTAACGTCAAGCAGCATTCTGGGTTTGAACAGTGTCTGGGACAGCCAGCCTCTGCTTAGAATGATAGTTGTTGCTGGGTGGCCTATAATCCCAGCTACTCAGGAGGCTGAGGCAGGAGGATCATAAGTTTGAGGCTAGCCTTGGCAACTTGGTGAATCCCTGTCTCAAAATTTAAAAGGTCTCAGTATGGGGCTAGGCTTGTAGCTCAGTGGTAGAGTACTTGCCTTGCATGCATGAGGCCCTGGGTTCGATCCTCAGCACCACATAAAAATAAATAAATAAAAATAAAGATATTGTGTCCATCTATAACTAAAAAAAAATTTTTTTTGAAAAAGGAAAAAAAGTTCTGGTATGTATGTAGCTCAGTGGTAAAGCACTCCTGGGTTCAATCCCTGGTTTTACCCTTACCCTCACACCACTGGGTGTGGTGGTGCACACTTGTAGTACCAGTGGCACCAGAGGCTGAGACAGAAGGATCACAAGCTTGAGGCCAGCCTCGGCAATTTAGCAAAACCCCATCTCAAAAAAAAAAAAGGGCTGAGAATGTGGCTCAGTGGTTGAGCATCCCCCGGGTTCAGTTTCTGGTACCAAAAAAAAAAATGTTGTTGCGTAGAACCGTGGTTTTGTTTGCCATACGCAAAGAGGACTTTTTCTTTGTGAGCTCTTTCATACCCATAGTTCATTAAATGTAGCAGTCATCTAGAGTACTTTGGCTAGTTTCTGACACCTTTCCATTCTCTGCGTTTGTTGGGTTGTAGGGGAACTCAAATGCAGAACCATTTTCCTGGTTCATCTTTTTAGTTCACTGTTTCTCTTCTGTGGTCTGGATTCTGCCATTTGTCAGGCTGCCATTTCAACAAGCTCTGGTAGCCTCCTCTGGGGTGAGCTTGTCTCGATTGTCTGTAGGGCAGAGATGACATGTAATAGGAGGGAACTAGAGGGTCTTACCATATTTACAGGGTGTGGATTTACCTTTCTCATGTGCTCCTTTGAGGAACATTATTCAAAGTTCCCCTTGTCAGTTCTTAGTGGCTTTGTGCTCCTGAAGGAATGGATTTTATCAGGTGTTACTATCGAATCCAGAGCGTAATCATCTTATAATCCAGATTGTTTTTTCAATGGCTTTTCTCAAGCTAGGAGTTGCTCTTGGCTTTCCCTCAGTGATGTGCCTCCCACTCAGCACACTTATACACTTCAAGGGCTTGTTGGCCCTCCCTATTTAGGCAGACATTTGGGGGACTGGGGTGGTTTGTTTTCCTGCTCCTTGTAGCTTGATGGGTAATTTGGGTGACATTTCAGCATTGATATCAATTGTACCAGCTGCCTCTTGCACAACACAGTCTGTGACATCTGTCTTATCTATGAACCCAGGGCTTCAGGCATGCCAGGCAAGAGCTCTAACCTGCAGTCTACATGAGAAAAAAAAAAACAAAAAAAAAACAGTTTTCTTCTTCCTCTAATTAGTACTTGGGAGGCAGGGGTGGAGGGATGTTATGTTTTAATTCTAGCTTTTCAATTTAGAAGTGTAGGAGCCAAGTTCAGTAGTTGAAAGTTTTGGGAACAAGAGACTCCTTAAATACCACAGCTCAGGGGCTGGGATTGTGGCTCAGCAGTGGAGCGCTCGCCTAGCATGGGCCTTACCCGGGTTCGATCCTCAGCACCACATAAAAATAAAGGCATTGTGTTGTGTCCATCTACACCTAGAAAATAAATATTTATATATATATAAAAAAAATACCACATGCTCAGAGCTATTTGTTGCCAGGGGCCAGGGCAACGAATAGCCTGGTGTATTTGCAGGGGGCTGTCTAGCATGAGGCATCTATCTCAGTTAGAGGAAGTCCTACAGCCAGCCAGTCAGGTAGTGGGAGTAATTATTTTCATTTGTGAATTAAACTGAGTTAAATTCATGTTCTTTTGGAAGTGATTATAGATGTAATTGCAATTTTATTTTTTGTAGGCTATGGAACTTGGAACTCTGGGACAAACAGAGGTAAGTATCATTCCTGCAACCACTCTCCTCTCCCCCAGGATTGAACCAGTTGTTTCTCTGCCACTGCCAGCTTGACCAAAGGGGGATTTGGGTGTCTTTGGGGCCAGCTGCTACATCAGAGAAGATCTTTATTGGAATAGCTGGGGCCCACCTGCCCTTGGGTGGCTAGGGTCCCCAGCTTATCTCTTGTGACAGAGACACCCTTTTCTGTATGTTTGTTTTGGTCTGCCTTCTCCTTCCTGCCCTGTCATCTGTCTATCTCTGTCTCCTCCACTGCAGGCTACGAGAATTATGGTTATGGCTATGGCTATGGCCAGGATAACACCACCAACTATGGGTATGGTATGGCCACTTCAAACTCTTGGGAAATGCCTAGCTCTGACACAAATGCAAACCCTAGTGCCTCAGGTAGCGCCAGTGCCGATTCCGTTTTATCCAGAATTAACCAGCGCTTAGATATGGTTCCACACTTGGAGACAGACATGATACAAGGCGGCGTGTACAGCTCAGGTGGAGAAAGGTGAGTAGGGGCTTACCTAGGAGCTGAGATTCTGCAGGGGTATCTCCTGCCTGCTGGCATTTCAGTTGAATATGCTTCTGTGACCCTTTTCTCCATCCTTGCTCTGTTCTACTGGGTGCTTTGCTCTCAATGGGGTCCATTGTACTTCCTTTCTCTGACCTATGTTGCCCTCATGGTCAGCTTCTCTCTAGCTTCAGGCAGGGAACAAGTTTGGATTGGCCTGGCTGCATCATACCCACAGAATGGCTCCTCAGGAGCAGTGTGTCCAGCAGCCCCTCTCTTTGGGACAACACTTTGGTGTTCAATCTAGACTTTGCATCCTGCAAGACAGAGCAAGATTGGGCTGGGGATGTGGCTCAAGCGGTAGCAAGCTCGCCTGGCATGTGTGCGGCCCAGGTTCGATCCTCAGCACCACATACAAACAAAGATGTTGTGTCTGCCGAAAACTAAATAAATAAATAAATATTAAAAAAAAAAAAAAAAAAGACAGAGCAAGGACGGGTTAGGTTTGTGTGAACAGTGGGCAAGCCCTTGGGACTGACCACTGTGAGCTATGCTGTCTTCCATACAGAGGAGGGACAGAAATGGACACTTGCTGGTCATTTTTCAATGCCTTATAAATGTACACCTGTTGAAGACATCCTTATGAGGAACTTTTGCTATCCTCATTTTATAGATGGAGAAACTAAAGCGCAGTCATGTCATTCCCTTTGCCAGAAAGGGCCCCTTGACTAAGTGGTGGGGCTGGGTGGGACTTGCACCCAGATATACCACACTGCAAAGCATTGTCTATGGGTAGTTGTCATTGACTGAACTGGTATCCATCTAGGGGTACTTGTGCCCTAGTGAGGAGGCCTGGCGGTCACTGGTAAGGCCAAGTGTGGCCCCAGGGCCATTGGGGGAGGGAGCAAGGGAACTTGCTTGCATGGACTTGAGTCGCTGTAGTGCACCACCTTGCCATAGCTTGGAGCCCAGGGAGCAGGGACGAGGGGAGGAATGGCAGTGCTAGCTGCTTCTCTTGTATCTGCTGGTGCCTTCTAGGGACTTAGGTTAGGGGAGGAGAATGTAAGGAGGGTCCCCTGTGTATGTGAGGTTTGTGTGGTGTGGGGCATGGGCTATCGCTATGGTTAAACTGCCTCTCCTGGGCAGGAGTCCTTGCCTCCTTCCCAGTTGCTGTATAGGGTTTAGAGCCCTTTTCCAGCGCTTTGGCAAGGTCACAATGTCTACTAAGAAACATTCACCATTTTATCCCATTTCATCTGGATTGTGAGGGGCTTTGGAGGGTTTTTGTGGGTCCCCCTAGTCACGTAGGATGAAGTCTGAATTGTTTCTCATGGGCATCATTTGCCTCAGTGGCTAAGCATACATTATGCTGGGATACTTACCTCTTCTCCTGAAGAGCACCCTTGGGCATTGTGGCTGTCACAAATGGATTTTGATTTCTTAAGGGTCATGGGAGCAGCCTTGCCTCTCATAGGGCCTTGGATTAGAGCTTTCCTGCTAGGTGTTAGTCCTTCTTAGTGGCCCCTATGTGAGGCCCCTATGAGAATGTCATCTGAGAAGCCTTTCCTCCTTCTAAAATTCTCTGCTTTGTTAGAGTCCAGAACATTTTAACTGGCATTTCTAAACACTGAGTCTCCCTGACAGGGCAGGGTGAGTGCTAGAGTTGCATTTCCTGTCCCTGGTCTGGGAGGTTGAAAGGATGGCAGGAGCAGTTGGCTTGGCCAAAAGGCCAGCTGAATATGAGCAATTCTGAGGGAACTCTGCCTGATGCTTGCCACATGTCTCTGCAGATATGATTCCTACGAGGCCTGTGACTCAAGGGCCGTCCTGAGTGAGCGTGACCTGTACCGGTCGGGCTATGACTATGGCGAGCTTGACCCTGAGATGGAAATGGCCTATGAGGGCCAGTATGATGCCTACCGTGACCAGTTCCGCATGCGTGGCGGCGATACCTTTGGTCCAAGGGCTCAGGGCTGGGCCCGGGATGCCCGGAGCGGCAGGCCAATGGCCTCGGGCTATGGGCGCATGTGGGAAGATCCCATGGGGGCCCGGGGCCAGTGCATGCCTGGTGCCTCCCGGCTGCCCTCCCTCTTCTCCCAGAACATCATCCCTGAGTATGGCATGTTCCAGGGCATGCGTGGCGGGGGCGCCTTCCCAGGTGGCTCCCGCTTTGGCTTCGGATTTGGCAATGGCATGAAGCAGATGAGGCGAACCTGGAAGACCTGGACTACGGCTGACTTCCGGGTAAGTGAGGAGGCCTATCCCTCCTGGTCTCTGGTTGGAGTGGAGTCATCCCCTCTGACCCAGTTCCCTTTCTCTGGCTCAGACCAAAAAGAAGAAGAGAAAGCAGGGTGGCAGTCCTGACGAGCCGGACAGCAAAGCTACCCGGACGGACTGCTCAGAGAACAGTGACTCAGACAATGGTGAGCATGGGGCCTTGCTTCCTTCCCTTTACCTGCCTCTGTGGAGATTCTGGGATGAATTTGACTCCTCTCTCCTTACAGATGAGGGCACTGAGGGGGAAGCCGCAGAGGGCACTGAAGGTATCGACACTATGGAAAAAGGATCCAGAGCAGTAAGTGGCCCCTGGCCCTGAGCTTTTTCTCCCTGCAGGTGAGGCCTGTGAAGACCAAACTGAGCTGAAATGCAGGCCTCACCACAGGGGTCTTAGGCAGTGTTATCGCCTGTGTGCATGGGTGGTGGGTGACCAGCACCAGCTCCTGGCCCTGGGTCTTGTTATTTGGAGTCATTATAAGTAACTGCACACTTTAAAGTTGGATTTTAAAATTATATTAGGAAGGAGAGGATGAGGAAGGAAAAGAGGATGGGAGAGAAGAAGGCAAAGAAGATTCAGAGAAAGGTGAGTCTTCTAGGGGGCCTGGGTTTTAGGTGGCTCTTCCAGGTACTCATGGGAAGGATCCAGCTGAGGGTAGGGTTGTGGCAGAAAAGTGGCTGGCTGGCTGGCTGGGGACCTGCCTTGTGGGGCTGGGTATGTGCTGGCAGGGACTTTGCTTCCTCCCCTGCCCCTTCCTATCCTGACCCTGTTCTTCCTAGGTGGAGTCTGTGGATGGCATTGTCCCTGTCTAGCATTATTGGTTTTGCCTTCAGGTTGGGGCAGTAAGCAAAAGTGTGGGGACCCCTAGGCACAATCCCTGCTATTGGTCCCTCAGTAACGTGCAATTCCGAGTCCTCAGTGGCTGGTGTCTTGAGTTGGGACCCTTGGTGCAGTTTTTACGGCTGTGGTTTGCGTGTCCTCTCCCTTAGCGCCTCTCCAGCCCCTGTTGGGAGTCCGTGTCCCCCCATCTGAGTGATGAGCGCCAGCAGGTACCTACCAGCAAATCCAGCCTCAGCCTACTGTTGCCTCGGTGCCCAGTGTGGGGTGGGCAGGGCCTTGTGAGCGGCCTCCCTGCATCCCACCACCTGGCCCCTCTGAACATGTGCCAGTGTCCCCTCCAAGACAGCTTCTTTTTGCCTTCCAGCTTCCCCATGGCCCACTCCACAGAGAGTGAGGGTATCCTGGAGAGCAGAGGGTTCAGCGTGTATCTCCCCATTCCTGGCGCCTAGGCCAAACCTACTTCCTGCCCAGCCCAGGGTATCCAGCCCTGCTCATGGCCAAAGGCCTTGCGTAAACAACTGCTCTCAGATGGACCCTCTGGAATGGACAGCGGGTGATTCAGCCAGAGGCCTTAGGCCTGCCCTTTCCTGGCAGAGCCAAACTGGTGATTGTGCCCCTCTGTTCCCACAGGGGCCCTTATCACCCAGGATGAGAGTAGCCAGGCCAAACGCAAGTTGCAGGCAAGCAAGAAGAGCCAGGACAAACAGAAAAAGCGGCAGCGAGACCGCATGGTGGAAAGGTAACCAGCTTCCCTCCATCCCTTTGCCTCTGCCTCGCTCTGGGGCTGCCGCCAGGAGAGCAGGGCCATAGCTCTGCCATCTCGCCGCCCTCTGGCCTCCCTTGGGAGCCACCACCTGCTCGGCCGTGCATGGACCCTGCTTCCCGCCAGGCCCAGCTCCTAAGGCCTGACTCATCCCCTGCCCCTCTGTGGCCGCCTGGCGACCGCTGGCATCTGTGGCCTGAGACCCGACACTGCTCGGCACCGTTGCCCAGAAGCTCCGGCGCTAGGTCACTCAGCGCACGAGCCCCGAGGTGCACTGGGGGCCCGATGCCCCTGAGGGAGGGGGCCAGCTCATCAGAGACTCAAGGTCCAAGGCGCCTGTGCCACCCCAACTAGCTGCCAAGAGGCCGCCGCCGTGCTCAGGAGAGATGGCAGCACCTGTGGGCTGTGGCAGCCTCGGGCCTGCCTCCCTGCCCTCCCCGCCGGCCCTGTCAGGCCGGGCCTGTCTGTGGCTGAGCCCTTCACGCCCCTTGGTCGGGTCTGTCTGCCCTCAGGGCTCCCGCACTGGCGCTTGCCTCCTCCGCCCCTTGCCACGGCGGCCTGCTCCAGCCCAGGCCCCAGACCCCCGGCTTCTGCTGTGGACACCAGGCCCAGACAGAGCACCTCGCCCAGGTGACTCCAGGCTGCCCTCTGGCAGGCCGGGCAGGCGCCCTCCTTCCAGCTCAGACTGGTCTCTTCTTGGAAGAGGAAGATGAGGCAGCAGGTGCCCAGGCCTGCTTGCCTTCCATCCCTCCCGACACCACCCCCAAGCATTCTGAGCAGAGGATGGGCTGGGCCTTTGAGTTCCCCAGAACCCAGAAGGAAGATGCAGCACCTTTTCGGGCCCTGCCTCGGGACTGCGTACTCCACTCTGCACCTCAGGGCCACCTGGCTCAAGCCAGGGCATCCTTCCTTCCGGTTCCCACCTGGGCCAAGTGCACAAGCTCCTGCCCAGCCTTGGTAGAGTGGCCCTCCGGCAACCTTCCAGCGACTCCTTGCCTGTTGCAGCAGCTGCTGCCTCAGGCTTCGGCCTCCTGCCTATGGGAAGGAAGAGCTCCTCCCCTGTCCCCTACGTTGCAGTAACTGCAGCCTGCAGACTCGCCCTTTCTGCTCCCGACCCTCCTGGTCCCAGCCTGTCCCTCTGTTGGGACCGCACTTCAGAGGCCCGTGAGCAAGCCCTGTTTCAGGGCTCACAGCTGGGTTGGGTGAGGCGGCAGCACCTTTCCCTGGGACCTTTGCAGCCTCAGCTGCTTGTTTCCCTCCTGTGGCAGGATCCAGTTTGTGTGTTCTCTCTGCAAATACCGGACCTTCTATGAGGATGAGATGGCCAGCCACCTTGACAGCAAGTTCCACAAGGAGCACTTTAAGTATGTAGGCACCAAGCTCCCTAAGCAGACGGCTGACTTTCTGCAGGTAAGCCTCAGAGCAGCATAGCTACTCTTGATATTTTTGGGTCCCTGGTGACACAGGGCAGCCCTCATGAAATTCCGTGTCTCTGGCAGGAGTATGTCACCAACAAAACCAAAAAGACAGAGGAACTCCGAAAAACTGTGGAGGACCTTGATGGTCTGATCCAGCAGATTTACAGAGATCAGGATCTGACCCAAGGTGAGGAGGTTCTATCCCACTGCCCACCAAGTAGCACCTTGGCCTGCCCTCCTCTGCTTCTCCATACAGGATTGTGACATCCCTTTGTTTCTTTGGAAGATTGAACGAGAAAAGCCTCAGTCCCATATAGCTAATCATGTTGAAAAGCTGGGCTGATATTTTTCCTAGACTTCTGGGTTTGTCTTAGGCACTTAGGACCAATGGTGACTCCCTTCTTCCTCCCTCCTCCCCCCACAGAAATTGCCATGGAGCATTTTGTGAAGAAGGTGGAGGCAGCCCATTGTGCTGCCTGTGACCTCTTTATTCCCATGCAGTTTGGGATCATCCAGAAGCATCTCAAGACCATGGATCACAACCGGAACCGCAGGGTGAGTGGCCATAGGTGGCCTCTCCCTCCTGTTGGTGAACTGATTGAGGCCTCTGGGGATGTCCTGTGGTTGTAATGAGGAGAGGGGGAAGGCAGGGGACAATAGATAAAGACAGTTCCAGTCCAGTGCAATCACTGTGGTTACATAGAGAAAGCCAGGAGATGAGGACATGGCCTGGGAGAAGGTGATGTTGAGCTGGGCCTTCAAGACCAGTGCACCAAGGGATATGGGAACCACCATTTCCATAGGGGCCAACCACCAGATTAGGTTCAGAAAAAAGATGGAGAAACATACAGGGCCCCTGTTGCTGGAGCAGTGGTTGGACTTCAGAGGTTCATAGGCACTATAATCTAGGGTGAGAGGAGAGCCTTCGAAGTACAGGAACAGGAGGTTGGCCTGTGGGAGTGACCAGGAGCCAGGGATGACTCAGGTTTCTGACTCTGAGAACTGAGTAGACAATGGTGCTGCTGAGATTATGCGTGGCAGGGGGTGGGGTATATCTAGTTCGCACATTTGGCAAGAAAATGAGTATGTTCTTTTTTGCTGGCATATCCGGAGAAGATGTTTTCTGATTGAAGTGGTAATATGTTGGGTAGGAGGTAGCTGTTAAAAATCAGGTGATGTTGCAGGACTGCAGTAGGGAGATAGCACAGAGGCCCAGATCCAGTTCTGAGCTAAAAGGAGATGTGGCCGACGACACAGAATGATGGGATTTATTTGTTGATAGCACCTAAGGTGAGCATAGGAAATGGCATCTCTCATCCTTTTTCATACCCATCTCAACTCATTTCTGGTCGTCTTCAGTGCACCAATTCTCATTGAGGGGTCTGGCTTGGTAGTTACAGGTTGAGAATTGGCAAATGTCTAGAAAGATTAGGAAAGGATCCATTGGCTTTGGCAGCAGAAAAGCTGTATTGCCAAGAACAGTTTCTTAGGCTGGGAACTGATGGGGGATAGAGAGAAAAGACAGTGAATGGTGCAGTATACATGAATTATTAAAATTGTTGAAAAATCTTGGGGTGCAGTGATGTGTTCCTGTAATCTGAGCTACTTAAGAGGCTGAAACAGGAGGATAACAAGTTCAAGGTCAGCCTGGACAATTTAGCAAGAAGAGATATAGTTTAGGACTGGGATGTAGCTCAGTAGTAGAGTGCTTGCCTAGCATACAAGAAGCCCTGGGTTTAATCCCCAGTGGGCCGCCCCCCTCAAACATGTAGGAAATGAGTGATAGCAGTTGATCCTAAAAGAATTTAAATGCTACATGTGGGTTTTTTTTTTTTTTAAATTTAATTCCCCCTCCCCATCCCAGTACTGGGGATTGAATCTAGGGCCTCATGTTTGCTAGGTAAGCACTCCACCACTGAGATATACCCCAGCCCTTTTTATTTACTCTGAGACATGATCTAAGTTGCCTAAACTAACCTTAACTTGTGATGCTCTTGCCTCAGTTGCCAAGTTACTGTGTGTACCACCACATGCAGATAAATACTCTTATTCTTTAAAAAATATTTATTTTTTAGTTGTAGGGGGACACAATATCCTTATTTTATGTGGTGCTGAGGATTGAACCCAGTTCCTCACACACGCTAAGGGAGTGCTCTACCTCTGAGCCACAACCTCGGCCCGATACTTCTATTTATTTATTTATTTATTTATTTTTAAAGTTCTGGACTATGATCATGAAAGGAAAGCTTCCTGTTATTATTTTAGTAACAGCTTTACTGAGGTATAATTCATATGCCATATAATTCACCCATTTAAGATGTACAGTTCATGGGCTGGGGATGTGGCTCAAGCGGTAGCGCGCTCGCCTGGCATGCGTGCGGCCCGGGTTCGATCCTCAGGACCACATACAAACAAAGATGTTGTGTCCGCCGAGAACTAAAAAATAAATATTAAAAATTCTCTCTCTCTCTCCCTCCCTCCCTCTCTCACTCTATCTTTAAAAAAAAAAAGATGTACAGTTCAGGGGCTGGGGCTGGGGCTTAGCAGTAACGCACTTGCCTGGCATGTGTGAGGCACTGGGTTTGATTCTCAGCACCGCATATAAATAAATAAAATAAAGGTCTATCAACAACTAAAAAGTCTATTTAAAAAAAAGATGTACAGTTCAATAGTTTTTAGTTGATACATAGATTTCTGTATACTCAGAAGCCACTGCCACAATCAATTATAGGATTTTCATCACCTCAAAAAGGAATTCATACCTTTTAGCTATCACCTCTCATCTTCCCCTTATATTAGTTATCAGTCTGGTACATATATTCTTTTTTTTTTTTTGTACCATGGATTGAATTCAGGGTGTGCTTAACCACTAAATCACTTCCCCAGTCGTTTTTTATATTTTATTTAGAGACAGGGTCTTGCTGAGTTGCTTAGGACCTTGCTAAGTTGCTGAGGCTGGTTTTGAACTTAGGATCCTCCTGCCTCAGCTTCCGGAGCCTCTGGGATTATAGGCATGTACCAACATACCCAGCCACATTTATTTGGGTATTTGGGTTGTTTCTTCCTTTTGGCTATTAAGAGTAATGCTCTCAGGAACAGTGGTGTACAAGTTCTTCTGTGCACATTTGTTTTCATTTCTCTTGGGTATTTACATAGGAATGGACTGCTTGAATTAAATAGTAAATCTTTTTTAGGGTGTGTGTAGTACTGGTGGTTGAATTTAGGAATATTCTGCTTCTGAGCTATATTCCCATTCCTTTCTAAATTTTATTTTGAGATAGGGTCTTACTCAGTTGCTGAGGCTAGCCTCAAGCTTGTAATCCTCCTGCTTCAGTCTCCTGTGTCACTGGGATTACAGGAGTGAACCACCATGCCCAGATCAAATTTTTTTTTCTTTTATTGCTTTCACTTTGGGTGTCATATCCAAGAATCCATTGACAAATACAAGATTATGAGGATTTACCCCTATGATTTCTTCTTGAAGAGTTTTATGGTTCTAGCTTTTACAGTTAGGCCTCGATCCACTTTGTTTTTTTCATATGGTGTGAGGTCAGGGTCTCACTTTATTCTTTTACATGTGGGTATTCAGTTGTCCTAGCACCATT
The DNA here is from genome assembly GCF_001458135.2 of Marmota marmota marmota. NCBI lineage: Eukaryota > Metazoa > Chordata > Mammalia > Rodentia > Sciuridae > Marmota > Marmota marmota. The sequence goes on along the minus strand of NW_026000241.1, from coordinate 4,365,081 downwards.
TGAAAGAGACTATTTTTTCCTCATTGAATGATCTTGGCACTCTTGTTAAGTTAGTGGACCATAGCTGTGTGGTTTTATTTCTGGACTTAGAATTTTTTTTAATTATTATTTTTAATTTATATATATATATATAATAGCGGAATGCATTACAATTCTTATTATACATACAGAGCACAATTTTTTATATCTCTGGTTGTATGCAAAGTATATTCACACCAATTTGTGTCTTTATACATTTGGATAGTAATGTCCACCACATTCCACCATCATTTCTAACTCCATGCTCCCATCCTTTCCCTCCCACCCCTCTGCCCTATCTAGAGTTCATCTATTCTTCCCACGCTCCCCCTACCTACCCCATTATGAATCAGCCTCCTTATATCAGAGAAGACATTCGGCATTTGTTTTTTTGGGGATTGGGTAACTTAGCATTATCTTCTCTAACTCTCCATCCATTTACCTGCAAATGCCATGATTTTATTCTCTTTTATTGCTGAGTAATATTCCATTGTGTATATATGTCACATTTTTTTAATCCATTCATCTATCAAAGGGCATCTAGGTTGGCTCCACAGTGGACTTAAAATTCTATTCCATGGTTCTGTCTTTATGTTAGTACAGTTATGTTAGAAAGTACTTTATGTTAGTACTTTATGTTAGGAAATAGCCTTGTGAGATTTGAAATGATAAAATGTGCATTTTCCAACTCTATTGTTATATTTCAAAATTGTTTGGATTATTATGTGTCCCTTGAATTTCCATGAGTTTTAGGATCAACTTAACAATTTCTTCAAAGAAGTCAGCTGGTATTCTGATAGGATTGTGTTTCATTTCTAGACCAAATTGTGGACTATTACCACTTTTACAATATGTCCACTAATCCTTGAATGTGGAATGTCTGAATTTATTTAGATATTCAATTTTTTTTTATATTTATTTTAGTTGTATTTGGACACAATATCTTTAATTTATTTATTCATTTTTATGTGGTGCTGAGGATCGAACCCAAGGCCTCACTCGTGCTAGGCGAGCTCTTTACCTCTGAGCCACAACCCCAGCCCAAGATATTCAATTTCTTTCAAAACTGTTTTGTAGTTTTCAGAATGTGTTCTGTGCTTTTTGTGAGTGTGCGATTGTTAAAAGGAAAACAATATTTTAGAATAAATTTGATATATTTAGAAATGGAATCAAACCCTGGGTCTTGCACATGCTAAGCAAGTTCTTTTGTTTATTAAGGGTATATCAGTTATTTGCAGAATTAGTTGTGCTTTTTCCTTTTCAATCTGGATGCCTATTTTTTCTTTTTCTTAATTAATTATCCTGGCTACAACCTCTGGTATTTGGTTGAACAGAAGTGGTGAGAGTGCATGTCCTTGTCTTGTTTATATTGTTCATATCTTAAGGGGAGAGCCCCAGACTCATCATTACCCATTTTGTCCCATCATCCCAGGTAGAACATTTATAAAAATGAGCAATATATAGATCACTTATGGTAACCTTGAAATAATATTTGAATTTCTTATTATGTTTATAGAATTGAAAACTTGGGACTTTATGGGTCCCGTGTGATAGCTGAGGGTTTTGATTTGACTGAGGTAGTTCTCTCCTAGGTCTAATTTGTTTATAGTGTTTTTATCCTGAAAGGGTGTTGTATTTTGTTGTTTATAGTATTGTTCTATAATTCTTTTTATTATTGTAAGGTTGGTAGTGATGTCCTCTAGTCATCTGAGTCTTCTGTTTCTCTTGGTAAATCTTGCTGAAGGTCCTTGTGCTTGAGAAGAATCTGTATTCTGTTATTGTTTGCTAGAATATTCTGTAGATTATTGTTTGCCTAACCGTTTTATTGTGCTTATTCCTTTTTTTAAAAAATATACCTTTATTTTATTTATTTATTTTTATGTGGTGCTGAGGATCGAACCCAGGGCCTCACAAGTGCTAGGCAAGCATTCCACCATTGAGCCACAACCCCAACACTGATCGTGCTTATTTCTTTGTTTTATTTTATTCTATTTTTTGATACTGGGGATTGGACCCAGGGGCACTTAACCACTGAGCCACATCCCCAACCCTTTTTACATTTTACTTAGAGACAGTGTCTCACTTAGTTGCTGAGGCTGGCTTTGAACTTGTGATCCCCCTGCCTCAGGCACCTGAGCTGCTGGGATTACACATGTACACCATCGCACCCAGCTTATTTCTTTGCTCTTTTGTCAAGTTGCTGTATGTGTGTGTGTGTGTGTAATTGAAAATGGAATTTTCAAATCACCAATTATTATTGAATTATCTATCTCCCCATTTCAGTTACTGGTTTTCATATTTTTGTGCTCTCAGTAAGTGCATATATACTTAAAATTGTTATAGTCTCATCATTATAAAATGTCTGTGTCAGTACATTTGTTTTGTTTTGTTTTATGATTTGTTTTGTCTGGTATTAGAATAGCCAGTTCTGCTTTCCTTGGTTGATGATGTTGCCCTGTCCTTTTACTTTCTTTTTAATTGTATGTGTGTGTGTGTGTGAGTGTTTGGGTGTGTCACTGAGGATCAAACCTAGGGCCTTGCTTATGCTATGCAAGTGCTCTACCACTGAGCTACATCCCTGGTCTCTATTTGTATTTTTGAATCTAAAGTGTGTGTCCTGTGGACAGCATATAGTTCAACCTTGATTTTTAGCTGTCCATCCTTCAATGTCTTTATATCAAATTCTCTAATTCATTTACCTGTAGTGTTAATTGTCTGATTTAATGTCTGTAATTTTCCTCTTTTACTGCTTTATTTTGTATTTAGTGAATATTTTTCACTGGAACATTTTAATTTGTTTAGTGATTTTTTTTTTTCCACTATCTTTTTTTTTGGTTTGACTTCCTTTTGTGGTTTCTCTAGGCCTTATCTTTTTTTTTTGCACTGAAGATTGACCCCCAGGGACACTTAATCACTGCATTATATCCCAGCTCTTTTTAGTTTTTATTTTGAGGCAGAGTCTTGCTAATTTGCTTAGAGCCTCACTAAATTGCTGAGGCTGGTTGGCCTCAAACTTGTGATCCTCTTGCCCCAGCTTCCTGAATTAATGGATTACAGGTGTGCACCACCATACCTGTAGGCTTTACCTTTTATACGTATAACATCTCTAAATCCACTTCAGATATAACTTAATTTCAAGAAGATTGTTACTTCTGTGTAGCTCTGTGTTGTAATTATTGCTTTCTATACTTTGTTTATTTTAAAGAAGTTGAAGAAAGAATATTGATTATATCTTTCTAGGTTTTGTTAGTATTAGTCTTATTTCCCATTTTTCATTTTTCATTCTTTATTTGTTCCTGTAGAGTTGTTATTTGTGGTCATTTCTGTTGCTCCCCTCACCTGATTTAAAGACTTTTACAATGGAAATTTCAAACATATATAAAGGCACATCTCAGATATCACATCATTTTATCCATAATCATTTCAGTATTTAGCTGTGAAATATAAACAGTTTTAATTTACTATCATTATTACCCCTAAATAAAAATCAATGATAACTGTTTTTTGGTGTGGTGGTGGGGATTGAGCCCAGGGCACTTTACATCCTCAGCCCCTTTTTTTTTATTTTGAGACTGGGCCTTGCTAAGTTGCCAAGGCTGGCCTCAAACTTGAAATCCTCTTGCCTTAGCCTCCCAAGTTACTGGGATTACAGGCATGCACCACTGTACCCAGTAATAACTTCTTTCTTAATACCGCCAAATAACTGGTATTCAGATTTCTTTGACTAATATTTTTAAAATCAAAAACTTAAGACCCATACTGATGTATGTACTACAGATGGTTGCTATATATCAACCTGCTTTCAGTACATAGGTTCTTCCTTCATGTCTTATTTTTCTTGCAGTTGATTTATAGGAAGAACTGGATTGTTCATATTGTAGTTTCCCAGAGTGGATTTGGTGATTGTGCTCTTGCCCTCACTTCCTTTGTCTTTACTGCCAACAGTATTTAATTTCTGTAATATATAAGACAAATAATTGCAGTATATCTATGTAATTGTGTGTGTGTAGTTTTATACAATAGTTTTAATCAGTTAAGAAGGGAAAAAATGGGGCTGGGCACAGTGGCGCACACCTGTAATCCCAGCGGCTTGGGAGGTGGAGGCAGGAGAATCAACAATTTATCGAAGTACTAAGCAACTCAGTGAGACCTTGTCTGTAAATAAAAATACAAAAATTGGGCTGGGGGTGTGGCTCAGTGGTCCAGTGCCCCTGAGTTCAATCCCCAGTACAAAAAAAAAAAAAAAAATGTGCCTTTATAATGTCTTTTATAGTTAACTAAATTCTTCTGTGAATATTCACATTACTATCGGGTTTAATAACAGCAAATTCTCTCCCTCCTTCCTTCCTAACTTCCTTGGCTTTGAACTTCTTGGGATCCTCCCAGCCTCCTAGGTAGCTAGAATTACAGGCATGCATCACCACGCCCAGCTTTTTCAGTTCTGGTTTATCTCAAAATATCTATTTTTCCTTTATTCAGTATAGGATTCTTGGTTGATAGTCTTTTTTTTTTTTTTTTTTAATATCTTTATTTTATGTTTATGTGGTGCTGAGGATGGAACCCAGTGCCTCACACATCGTAGGTGAGCGCGCTACCTCTGAGCTACATCCCAGCCTAGTGGATAGCCTTTTTATTTCAGCATGTTATCCTGATGTTGGCTTGGAACCTTTGAGTTTCTCTTGTAAGTGATGATTCGTTTTTCTCTTGCTGCTTTCAAGATTTTTCCTATGTCTTTGACTTTTAGCATTTTTATTGTATGTCTCTTGGTGGGTTTCTGTATTTATTCCACTTAGAGTTCATTAATCTTTTTTCTGTAAGTTTGTTTTTCATCAGTCTTGGGGTAGCTTTCAGCTATTATTTCCTCATTTTTATTTTCCTTTTCTTTCTTTCTTTTTTTTTTAGAAACAGGATCTGAATTGTTTAGTGCCTCACTTTTGCTGAGGCTGGGTTTGAACTTGCCATCCTTCTGTCTCAGCTTCCTGAGACATTGGGATTACAGGCATGCGCCACTGCACCTGGCCCTTTTTCTTTCTTATACTCCTGTTGTGCATAAGTTGGGTCACTTAATGGTGTCCCATCATTGTCTGAGACTTCATTTTTATTATTGTTTTTCAGATTGTATAATCTCTATTGAGCTACAGGTTCAATAATTCTCTTCTTATCTACTGTTCAGCTTCTCTGGTAAATAGTTATTGTACTTTTCAGTTCCAAAAAGATTTGTATTTTTGTTTTAGTATTTGTTTGTTGATGTCTGTCTGAAGAGGTGTGACACTATACCTTTTACTTCTTCAAGCCTTTACTTAAGCATTTTTAATTACTACTTTGAAATCTTTGTTAATGTTGACATCTTTTCACTGCCACAGGTAGTTTCTATCATCTGCTGTGTTTCCTTGAATGTGGGTCAGAATCTCCTTTCTTTTTTTTTTTTGAAGATTTTTTTTAGAGAGAGAGAGAGAGAATTTTTTAATATTTATTTTTTAGTTTTCGGCAGACACAACATCTTTGTTTGTATGTGGTGCTGAGGATCAAACCCGGGCAGCACGCATGCCAGGCGAGTGCGCTACTGCTTGAGCCACATCTCCAGCCCTCAGAATCTCCTTTCAATGACTGGTTTTTGTTTTTTTTTGGTACCAGGGATTGAACCCCAGGGGCACTTAACCACTAAGCTACAATCACTAAACTACATTCCGAGCCCCCCCCCTTTTTTTTTGGTGTGTGTGTGTGGTGTTGGGGATTGAACCCAGGACCTTGTGCATGCGAGGAAAGCACTCTACCAACTAAACTATATCCCCAGCCCTATATCTTTATTTTGTTTATTTTTATGTGGTGCTGAGGATCAAACCCAGTGCCTCACATATGCGAGGCAAGCATTCTACTGTTGAGCCACAACCCCAGCCCCCTGTTTTTTATTTTGAAGCAGGGTCTCACTAAGTTGATTAGAGCCTTGCTGAGTTGCTGAGGCTGGTCTTGAACTTGTAATCCTCCTGCCTCAGCTTCCTGAGTTACTAGAATTATAGGCATGCGCCACCACACCCGGCTTCAATGTCTCATAATTTTGTGTTCAAAACTAGACATCTTATAGATAATATATTATATAATACTGGTTCCCCCCCCCCATATCCAGCATCTTGTTCTGATACTTGTGTATCTGTTTGATTAGTGACTTGCCAAATTTCTTTTAGCAAGGTCTCTTTTTAGAGAAGTCTCTTTCATCCCCACACTGTGAAGCTCTGATATTATGCCTTGAATTAGAAAGTCATGGGCATGTGCAGACATGCTGGCTTGATTGGGAACCACCCTGACATGGTTTTAGTAAAGGCTCTTTCTGACTGTCTCCCAGACCATACATACTCAGCTGTTAACAGTCTGTTTTCTGGCTGATTGCTATATGGTTCTCAATAATGCCCTGGGGCATAAATGGCACTCTACTTTAATCCAATTAAATTTGTGGTCCTTTACAGCATTGATTCTTGAGATTATTGTTTGAGATTTATTCTGAACCCTGGGAGGCTGTTCTTTGCTGTTTATTTTTGTTGTTTGTTTTAGTTTCTCTCTGGTAACTTAGCTACACTATGGTTTAATTTATATTACTATCAAATCTTCCAGTCTCCTTCCAGTTCTTTTTCTCCACACCCTTCATTGTTTGAGAGAGTTCTTAGTCTCAAACTGTTAATACTCTTACTAGTGAAGTTGGGAAGAGATTAAGAGCTCACAGATTTAAGGCCAGGCTCTCCTGGGCAAAATCTCTTAGCCAAGGCTCAGGGTGAGCACAAAGGGTTGCTTCCAAATAGTGACTCTGGTGCTTCAGGAGAGATAGGGAGAAGTGAATGGGCTGTGGCCTCTTTCTGGTATTGGTCTGCCTCTCTTAGCATTCGACCTCTACTTTGTGAACAATCCAGGGCTATGTGAGCCCCAGTATTCTCAGCATATCTTACCCTAGGTCACATCTCCATTCTGTGCATAGGGACTAGGCAGAAGAAAGAAGTTGTCATCTCCCACCTGTACTTATTCAGAACTTAGCCTCAGCTGCAGGTAGGTGGGGACAGGATAAGAAATGCTGACATCCTGTTCCAGCCCTAAGCTGTAATGAGGTTGGTAGACACTGGGGCTTATCCTCCTACTTGCATAGGAGTGGAGTTTCCATCACACTGAGCTAGGGAGGGCAGGGAGGCAATAGGTCAAACAAACACAGCTGACACTCTTTCTCGCTGGATTTTAGTAGCTTTTCCTTGTTAAGTATTTCTTCATTTGATATATGTCCCTTGGACATATTCAGAGACTTTTCTTAGTAATTTTCATCAGTTTCATTGGCGAGTGGGTTCACAGGGCTCTTCCACCCGCCATGCTAGAAGACTGTCCTCTTCAGGTAATTTTTAGGAAGTCTTTTAAGTTTTGATTCCAAAAATTAAATAAAAGTGATACCAGATGAAACTGTAGATTAGTTTATAATTAAAGACATGAATATGCTTGAGGAAAATATTAGTAATTATCAATCTATAATTCAGATGTATAGTCCAGTGTAGTTAGAATTTGTCTCTGGAATGCAAGGATGCTTCAATATGAAATCAAAGAACATAAAATACTGGAAGGGAAAACTATGTACAAATAATGTGATTACATTCTTAGAGAAATGGAAAATTTTTTAAAAAAGTGTATATATATATATATATATAATGTGTGTGTATATATATATATATATATATATATATATATATATATACACACACACATATATCTGTGTGTGTGGTACTGAGAATGAATCTAGGGCTGTAAGCCTGCTAGGCAAGTGCTTTACCACTGAGCCACATACCCAACCTTTTTTATTTTTTATTTGAAACAAGGTCTGACTAAGTTGTCCAGGCTAGTCTAGAACTTGGGATCCTCCTGAGTAGCTGGTATTACACGTTTGTCACTGCACCTTGCAAATTGTTCTCAAAGTTAGTAGAATTTGATAAGGAGGTGGGATTCAAGATAGCATACAAAAAGTAGTTGGTTTTCTTTATTCTAGTAATAATAAGTTAGAAACAAATGTGGTTAAAAATCTCACAGTAACTACACCGTGTTTGAAGTATCTAGGAATATAGATTTAAAGAAAGGCATAGCACCTTTAAGAAGAACTACAAATACTCCAAGGATACAAATGGAGGAACATAAAGAACATATTGTGTTGTAAATGGGGAGTTAATATTTAATGGTAAGACAAACAAAAACCCAGTTATCCCCAACTGATGAGGATAGTACAATTCCTATCATAATCTAGGATAGGGATAAGTGGATTGATTGCAAATTTTTAAATTTTTACATTTTCTTTTTCCTTTATTTTATTGGTGGGGGTGTGTGTGCCGGGGATTGAACTCAGGGGCACTCAACCACTGAGCCACATCCCTATTTTGTATGTTATTTAGAGATAGGGTCTCACTGAGTTGTTTAGCACCTCACTTTTACTGGGGTTGACTTTGAACTTGTGATCCTCCCGTCAAAGCCTCCCAAGCCGCTAAGATTTACTGATGTATGCTACCATACCCAGCTATTTTTATTTTTAATTGACACATAGTAGTACATATTTAGGATATACAGTATACTATTTTAATACTTATGTACAATACGCAACCAAATCAGTGCAACCATTAAATCTGTCACCTCTTACATTTATCATTTTTTTGTTATTGGAAACAGTCTTCCCTACACTATTTTGAAATATACAACTAATTGTTGTCAATAATATACCACTGTGCTGTACTACATTAGAAGTTATTTCTCTATGCAGATGCACCCATGAACTCATTAACTATCCTCTTTCCATTTCTCCTTGTACCCCTTTTCTAGCCTTTGGTAACCTCTATTCTACTTTCTACTCCTATGAGATTAGCTTTATAAGCTTCCACATGTAAGTAAGGACATACTATGTTGTCTTTCTGTGCCTGACAAAGTTTTCCAAGTCTAACTGTAGCCAAAAAGATTATACAAAGGGCAGTTATGAGTTTACAGATATTAAAGGTTATTACAGCCAGGTATAGTAGTGCACATCTGTAACCCCAGCTGTTCGGTTGGCTGAGGTTGGAGGATCACAAATTCAAGGCTAGCCTGGTGACTTAGTAAGAACCTGCCTCAAAATTTTAAAAGGAGGGGTTTTTTTGTTTTGTTTCTGTTTTTTTTTAAAGTTTGGGGTGTAGCTCAGTGGTAGAGCACTTGCATAGCATGTACAAGGAGGCCCTGGATTCTATCCCCAGCACCACACACACAAAGAAATAGTTTAAAAAATTAATTTAAAAAATAATATACTGTACATGTTATTATCTATATGTATTATATATAATACACACACACATATATATTTATTTTTATTTTTTTAAAATTTATTTATTTTTTTACAAAGTCAGCAGCAAAAAGTGGTGATGGCACAAGAATAAAATAGTGCAATCAACAGACCTAGGGAAAAGTCCCAATATGTTTTTTTTAGAACTTAGTATTTGTATAGGTGTCGTCTCTGAAACTTCAGGGCCAAGTGTTTCTGAGTTAATTTTTGGGTTTCAGAAAGACAATATGGTGTGATCAGTAGCTTCCAGCAGGATCTAAGGAAGAGTCTGGTAGTTGAATCATCCATCAGTAGTTATTCAAGTGACATACAGATGGGATAAAGAAAGATGAAATAAACCAGGCGCAGTGGTGCATGCCTGTAATCCCAGTGACTTGGGAGGTTGAGACAGGAGGCTTCCAAGTTCAAAGCCAGCCTTAGCAACTTAGGTAGGCCTTAAGCAACTTAGTGAGACCCTATCTCTAAATAAAATATAAAAAAGGGCTAGGCATGTGGCTCAGTTGTGGGGCACCCCTAGGTTCAGTTTTATTGGTGGGGGTGTCAATCCCCTGTACCAAAAAAAAAGATGGTGTAAAAATGGAATGTCAGGCTGGAGACATAGTTCAGTTGGTGGAGTGCTTGCCTTGCATGCACAAGGCCCTAGGTTCAATCCCCAGCACCATACCAAAAAAAAAAAAAAAAAGTAATGTCATCCCATGTCTTGTCACCAAATGAATTCCAGGGGAAATATTTGTTTTGTAGAGCCTTTTGGACTTCAGATTTATATAAACCAAACAAACAAAAAAACCTCTTTCAATTCAGCAGGGAAGTAATGATTTATAAATTTCTGGAAAGTTGGACCCCTGCCTCATAACTATATATTAGATTCCAGAAAACGTAGATCATTTGTTTACTTCGAGTGTGTTAAAGGAAGCCTTCATGAGCAAGCCAGAAAATCCATACACCAAAACAAGTTCATCTCATAGAGGTGCTGGGCACCAGCGTGCATATCAGCACTCAGGCTTGCTAGTGGGCAAGGAAGTCTCATAGGAATCAGCACATAATATTTTCTCTTTCATCCGGCAGCAAAAATATCTCACAATGACAACATGCAGTGCTGACAGAAGGTGGGAGGACCAGTCATGATTTTTTAAGACAGGGTCTAACCATCTTGCCTGGTCTGGTCTCAAACTCCTGGCTTGAAGTGATCCTCCCACCTCAGCCTTCCCAGTAGCTAGGACTATAGGCATGCACCTCACCAGGTTCACTGTTCGTTGTTTAAAATACAAGTGGAGGAAATGTGGCTTGCATCATTTTTTTTTTTTTTTAAAGAGTAATTGGTGGGGCTGGAGTTGTGGCTCAGTGGTAGAGTGCTCGCCTAGCACATGCAAGATCCTGGGTTCCATCCCCAGCACCACATAAAAAATAAATAAATAAATAAAATCAAGGTCTTGTGTCCAACTACAACTAAAAAATAAATATTAAATTAAAAATAATTTAAAAAAAGTAATTGGGCACTATCATTTTGGGGAACCTATTTGGTTAGAATTAAAAGCACCAGCCTGAGAGTACTTAATTTAATTCTGGTGGTGTTTGGTTATTATGATGAAAATCTGGAAACATTAAATGTGCCTCAGTTGGGAGAATTTATAGTGTGTCCATCTGTATGCCTAGAGAGGGAAAGATAATGTGTTAGCAAGAAACAGTTGCTAAGGAATACTGATTGTATCTTTAACTTGTTACTGAGCATGTCTGAGGCTAATATTTCCCCCAAATGGTAGGATGAAAAATGTGTAAAGAAAAAAGTGAATGTGAGAAAGGGAGTAGAAACAGCAAGTTTATGTGGCTTCCAGGAACATGTAAGCAAAGTTGGCTGAACTCAGCTGGATTCCTAGAGGGTGGAGTCTGTTCCCCACATGATAAAAATAGCATTATCCTCTTTCTGCTTATGGCTGTATGATGATGAAAGTGAGATTTACCTGGTCTCCCACCACTGATGAAATGACCCAACTTCTAGGTGTAAATCCTTCCAGACAAAACTCAGTCTTGATAACTGTCAATCACACACCTTTCTATATATACATTTAGTTGTAGATTTTACTTATATATATATACATACATTTATATGTATGTTTTTTAGTTGTAGATGGACACAATCTCTTTATTTAATATTTATTTTTAGTTGTAGTTGGACACAATACCTCTATTTTATTTATTTTTATGTGGTGCTGAGGACTGAACCCAGGGCCTTGCACGTGCTAGGCAAGAGCCACAGCCCCATTTATTTATTTATTTTTAAATTTTAATTTAATTTTTAGTTGTAGTTGGACACAGTACTTTTATTTTGTATATTTGTTTTTATGTGGTGCTGAGGATTGAACCCAGGGCTTCTCACGTGCTAGGTGAGCGTACTCTACTGCTGAGCTACAACCCCAGCCCTATTTATTTTTTTTTATGTGATGCTGAGGATGGAACTCAGGGCTTCACGATGGGAGGCAAGTGCTCTACCACTGAGCCACAACCCCATCCCCTCACACACCTTTCTTACTGTGCCACAGAGAGGTGAGCCATCTGTAGGGGGCTGTATGGTGTTCTTTTAAATCTGATTTATTCCCTTACATCTCCATTTAAGAACCATTAGGCATTTTCTAATTTTTCACCCCTACAACCAGGTGCATGCATGTTTTGAGGTATTAAACTCAGGATTAGGGATTACTGAGAGCTTTACTTTTAATACATTCTATCCAACTGCTTTCCAAAAAATATGTAAACAATTGCTCTTCCCACCAGCAGTCTATTTTCAGCCTTACCATTACTGCATGTGTTTTGTCATGCTGGGAATCCTAAAGGAATATGTATCATTTAATAAAATATACTGTTAGATTGTATTCCTGTTTTTGTATTCTCTTTATCGATCATATGGGTTGTGCATTTGGCATTTAATAGGTTTTTTAGTTTGTTCACTTTTTGTTTTGTTGTTGAACTTGGGATTGAACCCAGGGATGCTTAACCACAAAGCCACATCTCCACCCCTTTTTATTTTTTGAGACAGGGTCTCACTAAGTTGCTTAGGGCCTCGCTAAATAGCTAAAGCTGGCTCTGAACTCCTGCCTCAGCCTCCTGAGCTGCTGAGATTACAGGTGTGCACCAGCACTCCAAGCCCTAGAGTTTTTATATGAGGAAATTAGAATTTAGCAGTAGGCATATAAAAATATATATAGACCTATAAATCTCTCTCTTTAATCAATCACACAGTAAATATGATGTGGAAGGATGGAGCATTTAAACAAAAGATAAGATCATATGAGGTAGTGGTTCCGGGCTTGTGAAGTGGTTGGACGATTATACTTGAGGTACACTTAAAGACCCCCAGTCTGGTTAGGGTCTTTGGCGGGGCTGAGCCCTGGGTGTGGAAGCACGGGTCGGGTCGGGTGGGCTTGCCGGGTTCCTGGAGCCACTTCTTCAGCCCTGTCTGCCCTGCCCTCAGCTCATGATGGAGCAGTCTAAGAAGTCCTCGCTCATGGTGGCCCGCAGTATCCTCAACAACAAGCTCATCAGCAAGAAGCTGGAGCGCTACCTTAAGGTGAAGGCGCACCCCTCTTTCCCCACCAGTCAGCCCTGACTCCTGGTACCCGTCCCCAACCCCAACCCTGCTTCTGCGGGCCCATCGTCCCTTCAGTGTCTTCGCTTCCCCTTGCAGGGAGAGAACCCTTTCACTGATAGCCCCGAGGAAGAGAAGGAGCAGGAGGAGGTGGAGGGCAGCGCCCTTGACGAGGGGGCATCGGGCGAAGCTGCGGGGGTCATGGAAGGAGAAGAGATTGCTCTGGTCCAGCCCCCTGTGCCCCCTGAGCCGGCCCCCGGGACAACGTCGCCACCGCCACCACCGCCGCCGCCACCGGAAGAGGAGGAGGAGGGCGTCGTACCCCTGCTGGGCGGGGCGCTGCAGCGCCAGATCCGCGGCATCCCGGGCCTCGACGTGGAGGATGACGAGGAGGGCGGTGATGGTGCCCCTTGACCCGGATTCCAGGCGGGCGGAGCCCGTGTGGCCCGCGTGGCCGAGGCTGGAAGTAGAGCCTAATAAAAGTTCTTCCTATCCACCTAGTTTGTGTGTCAGTGGGCGTTGCCGGCGGGTGTGGGGAGTGAGCGAAGGGATACGCTTGCGCGCGGGCGGGAGAGTGAGAGCGGAGCGCGCCTGTGGATGGAGTGGCGGAGGGAGCGGTGCGCGCCTGCGCAGGGGATTAACCCTGAGGCACTGCAGCTCGACCACAACTCCCGAGATGCTATGGGCGTCCATCCTGAGCAACCCGGAAGGCAAGGTAGAACGACGGGGGCGAGCCCTGCGAATGGGCCAGCCAATGGTAGCGTGCGTAAAGAGTGACGTATGCACCTGGTCTTCCAGTAGCCGACGGCGAGAGGTGCGTTGAACGCATGCGTCTTGTGGAAGGGTAGAAAAAGGGTCTGCTGGCGAGTCGCGTCGAAGATATGGAGCAGGGCTACGGAGGTTAGTATAAACTGCTTGGCGCGTGGCGAGAAGGCACTGTCCGGCTAATGAAGCCCCCGTCCTGCGGGTTCGCATTATCGGGCTTTTAGTGGGAGCTCGGTTGCCGCAGGCCCGGCCCTGCGGAGAGGCTGCCGGGACGCGCGCGCGCCGTTCATTGGTCCTCGGCGCAGTCCCTCCTGGGCCGCTGCGTGCGGATTGGTCGTCAGGGCCCTAGGGGGAGGTCGGGGCTCGACGGGCCGACGCTGCGGCTGGCTTCTGGGGGCGCCTCGGGTCGTCCGGGCGGCTTTTACCCCAAGATGCGGCGAAGCCCGGGCAGGCATTAGCGACCTCGAAGTTCGAAGTCCCGCCTTTCTCTTCCGAAGACGCCACAAAATGGCGGCGCCAGGGGGCGGAGCTTCAGCGTCCGGTCGTGGGGTCGAGGCCCAGGCCTAGGGTCTGCGGCCAAGGGTCGAGTTCGGCGGGTTGGGGGACGGTCTCCTATCTCCAAGCTGCCGCACCAGGGTCGTTCCGTGGAGGCTCGACGGGACCTCCTTGGGAGTACTAGGCTTGGGCACCCGTCCCGGAAGCCATCCGGGCTGTGCGGGGTCAGACCTATCGCCGCCAGCCCCGCGGTGCTGCGCGGCGGGGCCGAGTGCGGGCCCATCTGGTGTTTGTTGGCCATGGGAGCTATAAACAGCGTAATTCGATATCTTGAGTATCTTGATCAAGATATTGAGTATCTTGTGTGCAAAGGTGGAAACCTGATGTGCTTTGGGCTATGCGACAGATTGGCCATTCTCCTTCAGGCATCCTCTTATGGGGCTAGAGGGCCCGAGGGGTTGTGTAGGAGAGAACAACCCTCCATCTCCATTGGCCTGAAGTATCTGCCTACCTCAGAGCCGATCTTCTGGAGTTCCTTGTTTGCTGTCTCTGGAATGAACCTCCTGGGAGGCCTTCTGCTCTGTGCTGAGAGCCAAGTTTGCCTATAGGGAACAACTGGAACTTGCCTGGTGGGGCCCGACCTAGAGCAGAAAACTTAGTGGTCTGATGAAAGGATGAGGGTCTTCAGAGGGGCAAAGTAGGAGGATCCCAGCAGCAGGAATTGCTGAAAGAAAGGTCCTGAGGGCGGTGCACGTGTGCTGAGTTTCTGCAGGATCTTAGGAGAGGCTCAGCCTGGCTGTCCTGGCATTTCGATGTCTGGCTAGATCTTCCAGTATTTGCCTTCCTACCCGCCAGGTTTTTTTTTTTTTTTTCTTGGTACCAGGGATTGAACTCAGGGGCACTCAACCACTGAGCCACATCCCCAGCCCTATTTTGTATTTTATTTAGAGACAGGGTGTCACTGAGTTGCTTAGCGCCTAGCAATTGCTGAGGCTGGGTTAGAACTCTTGATGCTCCTGCCTTCACCTCGAGCAGCAGGCTCCACACCCAGCTCCGCCAGATATTTTTGTAATCCTGTTTTAAGGCCCTTTAGTTTAGAGAGCCTCCCACCCCCACTTCCTGCCTGCCTTAAACCTTTAAGAACCAATTAAGAGGGCTGGGGATATAGCTCAGTTGGCAGAGCGCTTGCCTAGCACATGTGAGGCACTGGATGGATCCTCATCACCACATAAAAATAAAATAAAGGTATTGTGCTCATCTATTAAAAAAAAAAAAGAACCAATTAAGATCCTGCAACATCCCTGATTTCTTCTGTCTCAGGAAGTGTTTTAAGATTGGGTTAATACACCAGTACCTCACAGGGAAGCAGCGAGTGCCCCAAGGTTAGTGTTTATTGCAGAACAGATGGGGATGGCTGCTTAGTTTAGCAGGATGGGGTAGTGAGGGGAAGGTATAGCTTGCAGAAGTGAACAGAGAGCAAACCTAAAGCATAGTAGAACAAAGGATCAGGTCCTCTAACCTCTGCTGTAAGACTCTGAATGGCATTCAGGGGCAGTGCTTGTCATGTGTAGGTACATGGTAGGCATTTGTTCTAGTAAGGGAAGCTACATTCTTGCTTCATCAAAGTGAAGTCATTTGACTGGCATGGGCAGTCAACCTCCTGTGCC
Organism: Marmota marmota marmota; assembly: GCF_001458135.2. Taxonomy (NCBI): domain Eukaryota; kingdom Metazoa; phylum Chordata; class Mammalia; order Rodentia; family Sciuridae; genus Marmota; species Marmota marmota. Next base: position 4,349,240 of record NW_026000241.1, on the reverse strand, counting down.
CTGCTCCAGGAATACAGATGAAGAGAAGCTATTTCCATACTCTTGCCTTCAGGGACAGTGGGGCCCAGTTTGATGCCTTAGGGCCAGGCTGAGGTTCTGGGACTTTAAGGCCTGGGGAGCATTAGAAGGTTTAAAATCAGAAGGGAATCCCAAGGGGCACAGTTTATATCTCCAGATTCCCAAGTTTCTCTCATGGGGTACTCTAGATGGGCTGAGCTGGTTTCCCAGCTGCATGGTGGGTGGGTCAACCAGCATGGGGGACTGTGTCCCAATGCACAGCTTGTCCTGTGATATCTTCAGTTGTGATGAGGGTTGAGGGTGACTGCCCAAGCTGTCTTCTAGTCCTGTTTCCCTCCCTTCTTTTTTTGGTTTTGGCCTTAACCTGACCCCAGTGTGATGAAGCATCAGCCTTTTGGGTGGGAAGATGACATAGAGGGATGGTGCTGCTATGGCTATGCTGCCTTCTTCTAAGGCTGGCACTGAACTCCTGGGAGGATGTCACTTTAGACTCCTCAGAGAACCTTAAAGCCCACATTCCCTAGTATGATAAATAAGATCTTAATACACAGGATCTTCTTTTCACAGGCTATGGGGCATGGAGTGCTGGACCTGCAAACACCCAGGGTAAGCTGATCCTGCATAATGTGTTACAATATGAACTTCCTTCACCTGAGGCCCCAGTGTGGCAGAGCTGAATATGATGCTTGCCCAGATCAAGAGGGGTGGTGACCCTGGGGCCAGCAAGCATTTTCTCTAAAGGTTCAAATAATAAATATCTTTGGTTTTGCATGTGATCTCTGTAGTGCAAAAATAGCCACAGGTAGGTCAGTGTGTACTTATAGATATTGAGATTTGAATATCAGAATTCTTGTGTTGTGAAATATTCTTAATTTTAGCAAAAAATTTCTTTCCTTTTTTTGGTACTGGGGATTGAACACTGGGCTGCATCCCTAGCCCTTTATTTTTTGAGACAGAGTCCTGTCTCAGGCTCTGGAGTTGCTGGTATTACAGGCATGTTCCATTGCACCTGGCTAAAATATATTTATTTGTTGTAGGTAAATAGACAGCTGAGAGTATCATCAGAGGTTTTTTTTTTTCCTGTATATGATTGATATACTTTATTTTTCATTATAGCTTTAAAATTATAGAATTAAGTGGATAATACATAGAGTTCTTTATATCTGTCTCTACCAAGGCATGGTTTTTTCTACTAAGATCTGAAAGGAAACATGCATGAGAGTATAGAACTGTGATTCCAGCTGCTTGGGAGGCTGGGCAGGAAAATCCTAAGTTCAAGGCCAGCCTGGGCAATTTATGAACCCAGTCTCAAATAGGGCTGAGAATATAGTGGTAGAGTAGTTGCTTAACGTGCACTAGGTTCTAGATTTGATTCCCAGTACCACAAAAAAAAAAAAAGGTAGGGGCTATTCTTTTCAGTAGTAGAGCATATGCTTAGCATATAGGAGCCCATGAGTTTAATCCCTAGCACCCTCACCCCAAAAAGAGATCTAACATTTGTATGTTACATCTGTGCCTACTAATAAACCAATATCGATACATGAGTAACTAGTTTATTCTGCATTAAGATTCACTGTATTTTATAAGTAATTCATTTCGTGTCAGTTTTTATGTAATGAAATGTTCTTTTGAGTTGTTTTTCTCTGACCATTTAGAAAAGTAAAACCGTTTCTTAGCTTGAGGGCTGTATAAAAACAGGCAGTGGGTTGGGTGTACACTAGCATTCACCTGTAATCCGAACTACTTGGGGTGCTTAGGCAGGAGAATCTTAAGTTCAGGGCCAGTCTTACCTTGGCAAGCTAGCAAGACCCTGTCTCAATTAAAAGAGGTCTGAGCCAGGCGAGATCTGTAATCTCAGCGGCTTGGGAGGCTAAGGCACGAGGATCCCAAGTTCAAAGTCTCCCTCCGCAACGGTGAGGCATTGAGCAACTCAGACCCCGTCTTTGAATAAAATACAAAATAGGGTTGGGGATGTGGCTTAGTGGTCAAGTGCCCCTGAGTTCAATTTCTGGTACCAAAAATAAAACAAAAAGTCAAGGATGTAGCTTAGTAGTGGATTGAGTGCTTGCTTAGTATGCTTGCAGTCCTGGATTCTGATCTCTAGTAATATTTTTTTTTTTAAAAAGGCAATGTGCAGGCAGGCTGCATGTGGCCCAAGGCCTTTTGCTGACCCTTTCTCTAGAGTCTAGAACATTATTTTTATCTTATTTTGAAGGACCAAAATATGCTGTCATGTGGTGAGGGTCTTTTGTTTTCTTCCAGCCCCTATTCCAGGAAGTCAGGGCTTTCTTTGTTTTCTGGGCTTGGACCCTGTCCCTACCGCCAGTGGAAGTGGGTTTCTTTTCTGTGGATTACCCTGTGTCCCAGGAAGAGGCCTCCCAGGTCCCTTGTGACACAAATGACCCCTTACTCATTTGTGTTAAGGACATGATTTTCCACTGATACCCTATTTGTGTGGTTGGCAGTCCCTGGGCTTTAGCACTGGTAAAATTTGACACCCTTCACATACTGGTGTTTGAACCCTGGGGCATTCTGCCACTAAGCTATAGCCCCCACCCATTTTTGTTTTAATTTTGAGACAGGATCTCATGAAGTTGCCCAGGCTGGCTTTGAACTTGTGCTCCTCCTTCCTCAGCCTCTTAAGTAGCTGAGATTATAGGTATACATGCATTATTGTGCCCAGTTTGAGACTGACCTTTTTTAAGGGCTGTCTCTGGGGTCTAGGCTAGCTTCTCAGCTGATATTCCACAGTGGACCAGTTTCCTGGAGTTTATGCAGCCTCCTTTCCCTCCCTAGTCCTCATGAGGGAAGTTGGGTTTGCCTAGGAGAGATCACTTGATATTGCTTAGTCTGCTCTCTGTAGCAAATGAGCAAGCCTAAGGGTAATCAAGGGTGCCTCAGGAGCACTTCTGTGGCCACTGCAGCCTTGGCTCTTCTGGAATGAAGTGAAGATTGTCCCTCCAGAAGGGTTTCAGACACCATTGTTCTACCAGTAAAGCTCTGCGTGCTTTTTTTTTTTTCCTCTTAAGGTACATATGGAAGTGGTGTGGCCAGCTGGCAAGGTAAGCTCTTATGAGTTTTATATAGGCAAGTAAGCCTATGAGCAGGCACCCCTGCCTTCCATCCTGGCTGCCTTCACAGCTTTCCTGATGGCTGGGCATGACAGGCCATCATCGAGTTTTAGTGTTGTTTTCCTGGCTCTATTCCTAAGGATCCAGCTGGCCAGAACTGCTATACTGAGCATGAGGTGCTGTGGAGACCCAAGGGACAAAGCCAGCCTTAAGAGGCTGTGATTGAGAGCAGACTGGGTCTGTCAACTGCCCAAACTGCCACTCCCAGGCCCTCAGCCACCTCTGACTTGACAGGGAAAGCAGGTTCTAGGCTTTGACCCAGAAAACCCACCACTCAGCTGAGGCTGCTCTTTGCTCTGGCCTCTTCCTGCTGCATTTTGGCAGGTTAGACACACAGTGTGGAGTGATGCCAGCAGCACTTGGTCCCATAACCCTCTCCTTTGTGGGTGGACCAGGGGTGCTCTTGCACACATATCTGCCATAGACAAGCCTCATAGCTGCTGAGATCTGACTTGTTTCCTTTTTCCTGTGATAGGTTATGACAACTACAATTACTATGGTGCCCAGAACACCAGTGTCACTGCAGGAGCAACCTACAGCTATGGCCCAGCCTCATGGGAGGCCACCAAGGCTAATGATGGCGGCTTGGCAGCTGGGGGCCCTGCCATGCACATGGCATCCTATGGCCCAGACCCATGCACCGACAATTCAGATTCTCTCATTGCCAAGATCAACCAGCGTTTGGACATGATGTCCAAGGAAGGAGGCAGGGGCGGGAGCAGCAGCGGTGGGGAGGGCATGCAAGACCGAGAGAGGTGAATATCAACCTGAGCCCTTTACTGGGAGACTCTTGGCTGCCTAGCTTTATGCAGATGGGAATGGATACCCACTTTTCATGCCTTTCTCATGACTTGGGCCATTTGGTGATTGCAGCCGGGCAGGGGGCGAGGGCAAAGCATTGCAATAGTATTTCATATTTATTTTGAATGGAGGCTTGAGGCATGGTTCTTGATTAAGATGCCTCAGATGACTGACTTATGCATCACGCTACTCCTGTGGCCAAGGGCTCCATGCCCTTCATTCAACAATGGAGGGTGTTGGTGGGGAGGGGCTGTGGGTACAGCTCAGTGGTAGAGCTCTCTCTCAGTATGTGTGAGGCCCTGGGTTCCATCCCAGCACTGCCAAAAAATGTAGTCGATGGTGTTTTGCCTTCATAGCATTCAGGAGGGGTACAGAGTGGTTTGGTTGGTTGGTCTTGAATGTAAGGGGTCGTTTTTGCTGGAGGTGGGGAGGTTATGCTGATTGAGGGTAGAAAGGGACACTCTAGATAGCTGGGCAGAGCCCTTAGCTGCCCCTAATGGCTTGTGCTTCCTTCACAGCTCCTTCCGCTTTCAGCCATATGAGTCCTATGACTCCAGGCCTTGCTTGCCCGAACATAATCCGTACCGCCCCAGCTATAGCTACGACTATGACTTTGACCTGGGGACCGACCGCAATGGCAGCTTTGGTGGGCAGTACAGCGACTGCCGGGACCCAGTCCGTGAGCGGGGCTCCCTTGATAGCTTCATGAGGGGCCGGGGCCAGAGCCAGAGCCAGGGCCAGGGCCGCTTCCAGGACCGGAGCAATTCCAGCACCTTCATGCGCAATGACCATTTTATGCCACCCTCAGCTTCCTCGGAGCCCCTTTCTGTTTCCTGGAATGAGCTGAACTACGTGGGGGGACGAGGTCTGGGAGGCCCCTCCCCCAGCAGGCCACCTCCTTCCCTCTTCTCTCAGTCCATGGCCCCTGACTATGGCATGATGGGCATGCAGGGCATGCAGGGAGCAGGCAGTTATGACAACACTATGCCTTATGGATGTGGTCGGTCACAGACTCGGATTCGGGATCGGGTAAGCACGAAGTTCCATCAGGTCTTGGCTTTTCTTCTTATTAGCTCTACAGAGGTTAAATTTATGTACTTCAAGGTCCACTCATTTTTAAGTGTACAATTCCACTTTTAGCAAGTTTATAGATTTGTACAACTATCAACACAATTTTGTTTTACAATATTTCTATCAACTCAAAATGAAACTGTTGCCAGTTAGCAGTCATTCCCTATTCCCTCCCCCAGGCCCTGACAACCATTCATCTGTTTCCTGTCTCTGGATTTGCCTCTTCTGGACATTTCATGTCAGTGGAATCACACATGTGGCCATTTGTGTCCGACTCCTTTCACTGAGCACGATGTTTTCTTTGAATTTCAACTATGTTGTCTTTTCTCTGCTTTTCAAAAAGACTGTTTTCTGCTTTTGTTCTTGGATCTTAAGAACTGTGTTCTTCATTTTTGTGGGATATCTTAATGGCCCAGGGAAGTGGTACATGGGGTGTGCTTATATCTGTAGCCCAGGAGGAGAGGGTTTGAGCGCTTCGGACCAGACAGCATGGGCAGGAAGCGAAAGCAGTTTCCCATGTACGAGGAACCAGAAGCCAAACTGGCTCGGGCTGACAGCGAAGGAGATTTTTCTGAAAACGGTATGCCCTGGGGCCAGTGGGCTGGGTAGACGAGATGAGTCAGTTGCCCAGTAGACATGAGGGAAACCAAGGGTGGTGTGTTAACCCCAAGTTCCCTCAGCCCCTACTGTGTCAGGATGGACTTGTTGGTCTGGTTAGTAAGCATAGGAGAGTGAAAACAGGGAATGGCACCACTCACCCAGGGACTGACTTTTCCTTTTCCCTTGTATCTGGCAGATGATGGAGCTGGCGACTTCCGGTCAGGAGATGAAGAATTCAGGGGTGTAAGTCCACCTTTAGGGGCCAGCCCCCTTTGTCTCAGTGGGATTTTTTTTTTCTTTTATTGCACTTCTCCTTCAAGAGGTGGGAATAGCTACCCTGCTAGACTCCACTCTGCCTACCTCTGAGTGGATTTGGAACCCCAGCTTGTAGCTGAGTTTCTAAGATTTTTCAGACAAGAATGATTCTCTTTCTAAAAGAGCTTCTAGCCCCTTGCCCTGATCCTATGTAGTGTTGGACCCAGCCATGTGCGTAGTAAATGCACGGGTTGTGCAAGCTGAGACTGGCAGACACACACTGGAGGCTCATTGGCTGCCAGCTACATGCTGGGTGTGACTGACCCAAGTCCATGTTTTTTCTGTCCTCAAAACTAGCCACAGAATAGTGGCATCTAAAGCCAGGTCTTAAGACCACACCATGTCTCTGGGGAGGGTACCTTCCCTGTGTTCTGCAAATTCTGATCCTTCTGAGGGGTAGATCCTAGAGAAGGTTTTCTGTATGAGAAGCCTTCTTCCAGATTCTTTTTGATGGTCAGATAGGGTGGGGGTTCTCAGGATACAGTGACTGTAGCTTTTGACTCTCACTTGCTTCTTATTCAGCTGGTTTAGATCTTTATTAAACCCATAGCATAAGTCTTGAGTCAGGGAAGCTCTGCAAGTCTTCTGACTGCTACTTTAATCTTAGGCTCACTGCCTAAGGCATAAGCTCTGTTCAGGTATACAGTTAGAGGGATTGTGTTTTATTTACACCTGATTTGTTAGAATATTGTGTAAATACAAACAAATGCTTGGAAATTTGAAGCCTATTTTCAATTCAGAATGCTGGAATTAGCTTCCTACAGATCATAGCTTCTTTATATATATATTTTTTTTAAGTTGTTGTCAGACACAATACCTTTATCTCATTTATTTACTTTTATGTGGTGCTAAGGATCAAACCCAGCATCTCGCACATGCTAGGCAAGCACTCTACTGCTGAGCCACATCCCCAGCCCAAAATCATAGCTTAACCTACAGTTAATAGATGGGCTCCTGGTATTCTGGAGTGCAAAACTACAGATGTGTATTTGCTAAGGGGCAAGTTTTGTAGCTTTAGAAAGAACTGAAAAAGGGTTAGCGACTTGATGACAGAAAAGTCACTATCACAGAGTCTCTGAAGGCAACCAGGTATAGCAGCAAGACTTTCAAGCTCCTCTCCAAAGTCTTGAGGCTTGTCCTGATGCACAGTGGCTCATTTCCTGGTGGCACAGCATCCTAGGTCTAGGGTAACACCATCTATCAGGTGTTGACATGGGCTGGACTTTTTGTGGAGAATTCTGGAAGTACTACCTCACTGCCCAACTTTGCATATGCCCTTTTTCAGGAGGACGAATTCTGCGACTCCGGGAGGCAGAGAGGTAGGCATTACCCAGTGTCCCTTGTTAAGTGTCCTGTGTCTATCCCACATTTACCACCCATCACCCAGTCAGGGTGGGCTTATGAGCATGCCACAGGCCTGCATAGAGGGGCCCATGACTCAGGGTAAAGGGGGGCTGTGGCTGCTGGGTGGGTATAAGTTGTGGTAATCACTCTGAGGCTTTGTTCCAAAATGTCTGGGGCATTATTTGCTGAAAAAGGATCCATTTGCCTTCCTTGGTGCAGGCTGCAGAGTCGGGGAGCCCAACTCAGTGTCTGTGACATTTGTGATGGTAGGAAGGGATAGTCTCAGAAGCCTAAGGGAAGAGGCCTCCATTCTGTCCCATCTTCTCTGTCTCCCTCCAGCCAGTGCAGGTTCCTGAACTGTCATGGAATTTATAAATCCAGTCTGTCAGTTGCCAACCCAGAGCTGTGCCCTCAGTCTCCCTGCTGGGGATACTGGCACCTGTAGTGCCTGCGGGTATGTGACAGCAGATACCTGTCAGGGCTGGGAGTAAGGTAGTAGAGGGCAGCCTGTCAGATATAGCAGGCCGAGGTCTCTAGAGTCAGCCATTGCTCAGTAGGTCTCGTTGGTCCAGTACAGGAGACCTAGGAGCCTAAAGTAAGCAGTGAGCAAAGAACAAGATTCTACCCTTTGGAGGGACATGAAGAAACCTGAGCCACAGTCTGCCTGAGTCTCCCCAAAACTACTTGTTTCTCTTGCTGTCTGGCCATAACTGGTTACCCCAAGGATAATAAGCTGGCCCAATTGTGGTAAACGGTGAAGGCCCTTGGCTTCTCCTCTTAGGTTCTCAAGCTTAGCTGACTCTCTGAGGTGCCCCCACCCTACATATTGAAGCAGTTGTGTCCTTAGTGCAGGACCACACCAAGTGTTCAGCAGCTATGCAGCCGGGTAAATGCTAAAGCAAAGGTGACGTGTTTATTGCGCGCAGGTCCTGCTACCTACCTGGGATGACTTTGCTATTAAACAGCAGTCATAGTTTCAGGCAGTGACCTCTTGCCAAAAGTCCCACTACGCCCTTTTGAGAGGCTTCTGAGCAGCGCACGCCGGTCGCCATCTTCGTGGGACAGTATCGGGACTGGCATCAGGGGTAGGGGTCACAGTTCAGATGCTTATCCAACCTTTTCCAGCATTCAGCCCTGGCCCTGAGCCTCAGGACTTGCCTGATCTCACACTGGGACGCTGGCCACAAAGCTCTCCAATGAGCTCCTGCGCTGGCCCCAGGGGGCAGATGGGAGGACCAATTGGTCTCTTCCCATTTTTGTTTCTAGGATTGCTTCCCACATAGCCTTGGGAAAGCCCTAGGTTGGTGGTGTCTGTGAACGGAAGATGGAGGTTGGGCCAGCAAGGACTGTCAGACCTGCTGAGGCCCTAGTTCAGAAGAGGCTGTCAGGATGGTCATCCGGAGGGCAGTAGAGTGGCTTGTTTTATTTCCCAGGCCTTCCAGCTGCTGTGTTGGTACCTGGGGAGAATTACTTTCTCTTTAAGTGACAGTGTGAGAAAACCTAATGATAGGGCACCAGATTGGACTAGCAAACTGGGGCAGGTCAGAGCAGACGGGCTACATGTGAGTGGGATGGACTTGCCATCCTTGCCTTGTTAGGCCATGTGAGGAGTGAGGTGACTGACTCCTCTGGGTTCTCATCAAAGACCCTTGTCCATCAGGAGCCTTTGATGGCCACACCTCAGGGTGACCTGACTCTGCCACATTGTGGAGGCAGAGGCCGGGCATGGGCATAGGGTGTGCTGGACAAACTGCAGCCCCCAACAAGGCCTTGGAGCTCAGTTCCTCTGCAGACTCCTCAGAGCATCTCGAAGGGACTTCTTTGTTTCAGGAGAGAAAGATGAGGAGGATGAGGAAGTGAAGAAGAGACGAGAAAAGCAAAGGAGGAGAGACAGGATGCGGGACCGAGCAGCTGACAGGTGAGAAGCCAAGAGGATGAACAGAGCCAAGGATTTAGGCACAGACCCCTTGTTTATTGTGGCCAGACCTGGGCACTGTCTCGGCTTTACTGAGCTTACCTGTTCTGGCTCCATAATTTAGGAAAGTCTGGTTTGGTCTGAATGCCAAGTGTCAGGAAATCTTAAGCCTAAGTCAGTGTAGACAGAACGTGGGAAACAATTGAGAATATGTAGAAAAGACAGGTGTAGTTGCATTTCTGCTCTTACTTGGTGAATCAACCTCTGGCGGATTTCTTTCTCAGTCTCACATCTGGAATTATACCTTGCTGGCAAGACTGTGTGGCCCATACATGCCCAGCAGGGGTCTCCCTTGTGCTCCAGCAGGCCTGAGGGGTGTCCTCTCTCCTAGCTTGGCATTTGGCATTCCAGAAAGTGACCTTCATTTAGCAGAGCTGGCAAAAAGGTGACTTGGTGCTTTGTCCAAATCCAGATCACCTCTGGAATAAGATATAGCAAGAATATATGTATACATCATCCTACCGTCCCGATTTTGCAGCTTCTCTGTACAGGTTCTCTTTTTATCTTAACGCTCAAACAGGACAGATTTTTCCATGCAAAGAAATGCTTGGCAAAAAACAATAGAGACTGAGAAGTCACAGGTTCATTTCTTCGTAAGTGGTACAGAAACTCATGAAAACTTTTTTCTTCAACAGATAAATGACTGTTAGGTTGGGTCTATTTTCATGTAACATGGAAACTGAAATAACTTAAAAAAAAAAAAAAAGAAATCTTTAGACAGACCACACTGGAAAGCTAAGGATCTCAGTCATCTTAGATTGTTACAGAGGAGGTAAAAATATAGTAGGGAAGTGTGGATTCCCTGCCTTTCTTTGGTAGCTTTCTTCTAGTTCTTTTCATGGAACTCATGAAATAGTCCTCTTTGCTCCTCTGTTTGGAGTTGTCTGTAAAAGCCAGAGTGCCTTATGATGTAGTCAGAGATCAAAACCAGGTAGGGAGAAGTTTGAGTTGGCAGATGAGGAATCCCGAATGCCACCTGCCTGCACCCTTAACCCTCTCGGTTGGGGGTGTACAGGGGTGCTGCAAGCTGCTCTCCCTTGCCATACAACCTGATTGCATTTGGTGAAGCTTTGGAAGCACACGACAGGAGCTTAAGCTTTTATTTATAAAATCCAGAATGTTAAGTCTCAAGGAAGAAATTATTTTGTGTTATGTGAACTTTGAATTATGTAAAGTCTTCAGAAATTTTTTTTCCCCTCAGTACTACTGATTGAACGTAGGGGTGCTCTACCACCAACCTGGCTTGGAACTTGGATCCTCTTGTCTTAGCCTCCCGAGTCACTAGGAATACAGGTGTGCAGTGCCACAGCAACTAGAATTTTTCTCTCACATAAAATAAGATTGTCACATGTCATCTTGGTGGCTAAAGACAAACCCATCTGAGAAGCTGTGGAGTTAAATACGAAGTTCCCAGAGCAGTCAAGTAGAGATTGGGAAGTCCACAATTCTAAAAAGTCACCATTTCAGGGTGTTCTCTTAGAGAATTTGGGCTAAAGAGAAACTGATATGTTAAAGAGTTATTGTGTGAATCATTTTCCTGAAGTAGCTGCACGGCTGTATCCTGTTCTTCAGATGGTGGGGGTAAGTTTGGGTAACTACTGCTCTGCCTCCCTGCAAAAAGTGAGAAGGCTTGGTTAAAAAATTGTGTTTCCTTTACCATTTCAGCTCTACCCAGAGATGATCTGGTGATCTTACCTCACCACTGTTCTTTTCATGTTCCTTCTTCAGGATTCAGTTTGCCTGTTCAGTATGCAAGTTTCGCAGCTTTGAAGATGAAGAAATCCAGAAGCATTTGCAAAGCAAGTTCCACAAAGAGACACTGCGATTTATAAGTACCAAGCTGCCTGACAAGACAGTAGAGTTCCTCCAGGTAAAGGACACTTGGCCTCCACTGCAGCATTTCCCAACTATTCCACAGGTGTCAGATCCCTTGCAGAGAAGGGAAGCGGTAGGGAAATGAGAAGCCTAAATATGATCAATTTCTTTTCCCAGATTAAAGTAGTTGTACAAATCACTGAGTCAGAGGTGCAGTTGAGAGCTCCAGCTACCATAGTTTCTGTACAGAATCTCAGATAGGATCTTCCCACCCTCTGTGCAGGTGAGAAATATCGTCCTCTCATTTCATTTGGTGCCATATCCCACCCCTCTAGGAATACATTGTAAACAGGAATAAGAAGATTGAGAAGAGGCGTCAGGAACTGATAGACAAGGAAAGCACAAAACCAAAACCAGATCCTTTCAAAGGTGAGTTATGATGCCAGAGAGCAGGTTATTTTAAATGATAGTAAGGCATGGAAGTGACCCTTATAATAGTACAAATGGGGCTAGGTGTGTAGCTTATTAGTAGAGTGCTTAGCATGCTAGAAGCCCAGGGTTCTATCCTTAGCAGAGAGCTGCTGAGAATGTGAAGTCAGGCCCCAGGGGAAGAACACTTACAATGGAAAAAAAATCCCAAATCTGGCTAATGGAGATCACAGTTCCACAGGCAGCTTATCAGAGTGATGTTAAACAACATGGTGGGGGTCCCCCCCTCTTTGTTATGAAGAGAGAAGACTAGAATGATCAGCAAAGTTGACATGTAGAATTCTTGAGTGTAGAGCCAGTTGCTGTGACCCCACATTGCTGTGGGAGAGCAGGCAATGCCTTTCTCATTTTGTCCTAACTGAATCATTAGAGAGCATTGAAAGGAGAAAATGTGGGATTTGTTGGGGAACAGTGAGAAAGCATCACTTGCTTGGGTTACATCACAGGGATTGGCCAGGAACACTTCTTCAAGAAGATCGAGGCTGCGCATTGCCTGGCCTGTGACATGCTGATTCCCGCGCAGCACCAACTCCTCCAACGGCATCTGCATTCAGTGGACCACAACCACAACCGCAGGGTGAGTCTTCTGATGTGGGCATAGGTGCCTTGAGAGTGGGGCTCAGACCTTCTGTCTCATACCGAAAGTGTTCACACCGATAGGGTCTCTTGTTGTATTTCTATTGTCTGTCATTTCATTGGCTGTAAGATTCACCCCAATTTCTGTTAAAAAGTAACTCTGGGCTGGGGTTGTGGCTCAGCGGTAGAGTGCTCACCTAGCATATGTGGGGCTCTGGGTTCGATCCTCAGCACCATATAAAAATAAATGAATAAAATAAAGGTATTGTGTCCAACTACAACAAAAAAATAAATGTTAAAAAAAAAAGTAATCCATGTAACATATTGAGACTTGTATCTTGGTTCCCCACCCCGCCACCCCCACTACGCACAGAAAAGTGAGAAAATAAGTTGCTTAGAATTTATCAAATACAATAGCTGAAATTGTCCTGATTTCAGAATGTTCTTTTTTTTTTTTTTTTAGAATTTTTTTTTTTTTAATATTTATTTTTTTAGTTTTTGGGGGACACAACATCTTTGTTTGTATGTGGTGCTGAGGATCGAACCCGGGCCGCACGCATGCCAGGCGAGTGCGCTACCGCTTGAGCCACATCCCCAGCCCTCAGAATGTTCTGTTAACCACCACATACATTCCCTAGTAGCTGGACAGCTATGGACATCTGTAAGCTGAGGCTCAGGGCCATTAAGAGCCCAGGGGTATGGGGAACCTAGGTTTCAGGGCAAGTTGTGTCCTTGTGAGCTAATGGGTCCTGAGGCTAAATGTTTAACTTAAGAGTCAGCACGGTTTATTATTGTTGTTGTTGTCAGTTTCTACGTATATTCAATCCTCCTTACCCATGAGTTTCACACCCATAGACTGAAGTAGTTGCTGATCAGTATAACAACTATGTACATAGTATTTAAAGTGTAGGGAGGATATACATGCAGTGCATAGGTTTTGTGCAGATGCCTGTACCATTTTATATATGGGCCTTAGCATCTTTGAATTTCGTGATCTGAAGGGTTCCTAAAGCTCATCCCCTGCAAGGCCATGTATCTGTGTCTGGTGAGGGGTGATAAAGAGTGGGTGTGGCTAGTTTGGTCCATAGGCTGTAGTGTTGTGGACCTCTGGTTTAATGTGGCATTGTTGTTGGTTGAGACCTGTTTCAAAAAAAATAAAAATTAAAGGTAGATGGTAATTGTTGAGGAGAGAGGTAGAAAGATTTCACTTATTTGTTTTTCATGTTGGGAACTGAATGGTAGGGTCTTATACATACTAAGCACACAGTCTGCCATTGAAAACTATACCCCCAGCTTAAGCACCATATTTTAAAACATGTTTCTTTTTCTACATCAAGGTTTGAACCAGAGTGCTTTATCACTGAGCTACATCCCTAGCCCTTTAGTTTTTGAGGCAGGTCTTGGTAAATTGCCCAGGCTGGCCTGGAACTGGGACTCTCCTGCTTCACCCTCCCAAGTAGCTTCGATTACAGGCATTCTCCACCACACCCCACTAACAACATCTTTATCTATAGTTACCCAACTGGTAACTGGTGGTTTCAATAGATGCTTACCATGCCACAGTACTATTAAAAATGAGCAAAAAAGCACTCTGCAAGCAAGGGATTAGTATGTCAGTGTGCAAGCTCTAAAACACATTGACACATTCTTATTGCTGCTGTTAAACTTATTGTGAAGGCTTATCCATTTCCCTTACTTAATCCATATAGTTTGTAATTGTAAATTTTCTTGCTTCTTTACATGGCATGTTGATAGCAATGGCATGTCTCTGTTTTTGTCTTCAGATTATTAAACTGTTCTACTTGGTTTCACTGTCTTTATTCCAAAGACTCACAGATGGCCTGCTTTCTCTCATTTTTGTAGCCTGGCATTTTGATATTTGTGTCAACAAAAAATGGTATTAGTTGCCTCTGAGGGCTGCTTGGAATAATCTGGCTAGTTTGTTCTCTTACTCCTCTGCATTTTAGAAATCCCATGTTTGGTTCCCTTTGCAGTTGGCTGCTGAACAGTTCAAGAAAACAAGTCTCCACGTGGCTAAGAGTGTTTTGAACAACAGACACATAGTGAAGATGCTGGAAAAATACCTCAAGGTTTGTATTTTGGAATCCAAGGGGCAGGAGAAGTCTTTGAAATGGAGGATGAGTATGGAATTATATCCAGAGTGTAGTATTTATGTAGTCAAAAGACTCCATTTATATATATATTTGTTCTAATTAGTTATACATGACAGCATAATGCATTTGGTTCATTGTACACAAATGGAGCACAGCTTTTTCATTTCTCTGGTAGTATACGTCAAAAGACTCCAATTTTGAGTCTTTTTGATACTGGAATGCATCAGTCCAGCCTTGGCTACGTGACAACTTAGAGGGTCAGCCTGAGCAACATAGTGAGACCTGTTTCAAAAAAAAAAAAAGGTAGATGGTAATTGTTGAGGAGAGAGAGATTTCACTTATTTGTTTTTCATGTTGGGAATTGAGTGCAGGGTCTTGTACATACTAAGCACACAGTCTGCCACTGAAAACTACACCCCCAGCTTAAGCACCATATTTTAAAACATGCTTCTTAATTTTGTAGGGATGCTTTTTAGAATACCTTTTTCAGGGTAGGGACAATATTGGCGTGTGCTAGTGAGAAGTGTGGCTTCTGAGGGTGTTAGACTTGGGTTAGAACCATCACTCTAATGGTTAATAGCTGTGTGATCTCAGGCAAGTTAGTTTGCTTTTTTGTTTTAAATTGGGGGGGGGGCTTCTGGGGATTAAACCCAGGGGCACTTAACCACTGAGCAACATCCCCAGCTCTTTTTATCTTTTTGAGATAGGGCCTTGCTAAGTTGCTGAGGCTGGCTTTGAACTTGCCATCTTCCTGCCTCGGCCTTTAAAGCCACTGGATTATAAGAGTGCACCATTGTGCTCAGCAAATTAATGATCTTGAAGTTTCATTTCCTTATCTGTAAAGTGAGAACAATCTTCATATAAGGGCCATGAGCTTAAATTAAACTAAAATTTAAAAATAGTCTTCCTGTAACTGTTTATTAAGTCATTTAAGAAATCCTACATCCAAACTATGCCTCCTGGTTATATGTGTGAATAAAAAATGGGAAACAGGGGCTGGGCCTATTAGCATATACATGTGAGGCCCTGGGTTCAAGCCCTAGTACCACACAAAAAAAGTGGGGGGACTGGGGTTGTAGCTCAGTGGTCAAGTGCTTGCCTCACCTGTGTGAGGCACTGGGTTTGATCCTCAGAACCACATAAAAATAAATATACAGGGGCTGGGGCTGTGGCTCAGTGGCAGAGCACTTGCCTCACACATGTGAGGCACTGGGTTTGATCCTCAGTACCACATAAAAATGAATAAACAAAAGATATTTTTAAAAAATTAAAAAATAATAAAATAAAAATAAATATACTGTGTGTTCATCTACAACTAAATACATATTTGAAAACAAAGAGAAGATTGCAAAACAGTTCTGGTGAAGATTTTCTGAGAAGTCTTTTTTGAAGCTGTTGGGAATTTAAGAGATTCTCTGGTGGACTCTGCCAGGCCTGAAAACATGAGCTCCCAGAAACCTGGCCTACTTCAAACTCATTTCTCCAACTGATCTGTGTTTCCTTTTGTATAGGGTGAGGACCCTTTCACTAATGAAACCGTTGATCCTGAAATAGAAGGAGATGACAATTTAGGAGGTGAAGATAAGGAAGAGACACCTGAGGAGGTGGCTGCAGAAGTCTTAGCAGAGGTGATTACAGCAGCCGTGAGAGCTGTTGATGGGGAAGGAGTGCCAGCTGGTGAGAGTGGTGAAATGCTGGCTGAAGGGCAAGTCCCAGTGGGTGCAACAGAGGCCAGCAGCGATCTCCACATTGAACAGCTACTGGAAGAGCAGACTTCCTGTGGAACATCATCTGAGAAGGGCAGTACCGAAGCTGAGGCAGGAAGTGAGGCCACAGTGCTGGCAGCAGAGGCAGAAAATGCCCTAACAGTGGCTGTTCCTGCCCCGGCTGCTGTGGAATCTGAAGTGGGACAAAGTGATGCAGAGGCCAAAGATAATATTCATACAGAATAATCCTCTTTTTCCCTGTTTCAAGGGATGTGTTATATAATGCATTGTTCTTTCTTCTTTGATTTATAAGCAGTACTAGGGTGTGTGTTACTGGAATATGCTGTAAGCTAATTTTGATGAAGAGACTCAACCATTTCCTTCTGAACTATGTAACCCATGGGCTTGTCTTACACAGTTGCGTGGCTTCCCACCTTGATTGAAGGCAAAAGTACATTCCCAAAGCAGCTGACACTTCTCTTTACATAGCAGTTGGAATAATAAAATTTAGGCAATTAGATCTTGATACTTGTTAAATATAGCCACTGACTGAATGCTTCTTTCCCCCTCCTTCTTTGGTTGGGAGCAGACCAATGTTAGTCACATATATTGCTTTGTAATGGATTTTTTTTTCCCAAGCATTTTTTCCAGCTTCAGCTTTTGACTTCTGCTTTTGTAGTGCAGTGTATGGTATGATCCTCACAAGATGTGGCAGCATCTTGTTAGCATGTGATGTTCTTGTCACATCAGTGAACTCTTATCAAAGATTTGATGAATCTCGCAGACGGGCACTACTGGAAACACTCAGTTGACACTCAAAATGAGAAAGCCAGTTGGGTGTTGTAACACACACCTGTATTCTCTGGTACAGAAGGATTTCAAGTTCAAGGCCAACCTTAGCCACTTAGTCTCAAAAATAAATAAAAAGGTCTGGGGATGTGACTCAATGATTTAGTGGGTTCAATCGTCAGTACCAAAAGAAAGGGAAAAAAGTGAAGCCAGGCCAGGTGCAGTGGCACGCCTGTAATACCTGGGACCCGGGAGGCTGAAGCAGGGGGATTGCAAGTTTGAGGCCAGTCTAAGCAACTTAGCAAGATTCTCAAAAAATAAAAAGGGCTGGGGATATATCTCTGATAAAGTGCCCCTGGGTTCACTTCACAATACCAAAAAAAAGAAGCCAGCAGCAGTAGGACTACAGTCCTTGGTATATCATCCTTCCCTAGCATGTGCAAGGCCTTGGGTTTAATCCCAGAAACACAAAGCTATAAACATTTCATTTAGGTTACCAGGCCGGATGGTGCGTGCCTATAATCCCAGTGATTTGAGAGGCTGAGTCAGGAGGCTTCCAGGCCAGCCTTAGCAGCTTAGACCCTGCCTCAAAAAGACTGAAAATGTAATCCAGTGGTAAAGCCCCCCCAAGGTCTATTCCCCAGTAACAAAAAATACTTTGGAGGTTTGTGAATCTGTAAGAAATAGAGGCTAGCTGTGCTGAAGATAGTATACACAAATTATAGTTTCATGTAATCAGAAGAAGTGGACAGTCTTTCCCTTTTGAAATTATACTAATAGGTCTGTTTCCTTATAAACCTATTAACTGGATACATCTCACATCTTGAGAAACACTAGCCAGTTGGGAATTATTTTAAATAAGGCAGTTAAATCTTTGGTGAGCTATCTACTGTATGTATACCTGGTACTAATTCATGATGACAATTCTAAACTCAAGGAGGTTTATTGGAGAGACAAGATGAACATTAGTGAGAAAGTCAATATTAACCAAATGCAGAAATGAATAGCTCAATAGCCAGTAAAAAGGTGCCTCATGAGTCATTTCTTGCACATCATTCCTTACTGCTACATAGATGTGGCCTAACTGCAGATTGAGCTTGTCCTCAGAAGCTTTTTTTCTTGGGGGGTGGCAATGCCCTAGTAGCTGGGGTTACAGGTGTGTACCACCATGCCTGGTTCATTACCATATATATATTTTTAAGTTGTCAATGGACCTTAGTCGTTTATATGCAGTGCTTTACACATGCCAGGCAAGCGCTCTACCACTGAGCCACAACCCCAGCCCCTTATTACCATTTTTTAAACGAGCAATCTGGTGGCATTTGGCACATTCACAATGTTGTACAACCATTGCTTTTATCTAGTTCCAAGGCATTTTCGTCATCCTAAAAGGAAACCCTCAGACCTGTTAACTACCCATTTTGTTGCCCACAGCTTCTGACTACCACTAATCTGCTTTGTCTCTGGATTATCTTTTCATACACCATAATGCTTTTTAAAGTCCCTCTATGTCAATACTATTTATCAAAAATTCACTTATGGCTGAAAAACATTCCATTGTATGTATATGCCTTATTTTTAATCTTTTCATCAGATTGATAAGAATTACTTCTGCCTTTTTTTTTTTTTTTTTTTGTGTGTGTGTGTGTGTGTGTACTGGGGATTGAACCTAGAGGCGTTTCAACACTGAGCTACATCCCCAGCCCTTTTTTTTGTTTTAAATTTTGAGGCTGGGTCTCACTAAATTGCTGAGAATGGTGTTGCATTTGAGATTCTCTTGTCTCAGCTTCCTTTTTAAAAAACGTTTCTAGCTATCATGGTGGAAGGATTGGCCTCACTGTGTTTTTTGCTCCAGACACTAAGCAAGCCTCTACTACTGACTGTATCCCCAGCACCTCACTGAGGTTTGGTTTTGGTACTGGGGATTGAACCCAGGGGCCCTCTACCACTGAGCTGCTTCTCCAGCCTTTTTTATTTATTTTGAGATAATCTCTAAATTGCTGAGGCTGACCTTGAACTTTGCAACCTTCTTGCCTCAGCCTCCCAAATTTCTGGGATCACAAGTGTGTGCCACCACACCTAGCCCTCCTTGTGCTTTGGACTGGCATTTGCCTAATGACATGATAATGGACATATCTTTCTGTGCTTGTTGACCACTTGTGTATCTTTGTAAATCTACTTGAGTTTTTCACCCATTTCTCCCCTTTCTTTTTGAAATTGGTCTGGCATATGTTGCCTACACTGAGTTCATACTTGTGGGCTCAA
The DNA here is from genome assembly GCF_001458135.2 of Marmota marmota marmota. Lineage (NCBI taxonomy): Eukaryota > Metazoa > Chordata > Mammalia > Rodentia > Sciuridae > Marmota > Marmota marmota. The sequence goes on along the minus strand of NW_026000241.1, from coordinate 4,330,231 downwards.
ACAATCCTCCCACCTCAGCTTGATTAGTAGCTGAAACCACAGGTATATACCACTATGCCCAGCTTCCATTTTTAAATTGGATTACCTTTTTAAGTTACAGAAAGTATTTATATAAAACTTATGAGACATTATTTGCAAATATCATCCCATCCCGTGGATTGTTTCCTTTTTTTTTTTTCTTAGAAACTTTACAATATTTATTTTTTAGTTTTTGGCGGACACAACATCTTTGTTTGTTTGTGGTGTTGAGGATCGAACCCGGGGCGCCTGGCGTGCGAGCGCGCTACCGCTTGAGCCACATCCCCAGCCCCGATTGTTTCCTCTTTTGATAGTGCCCTTTGAGGCTCAAAAAGGTTTTATTTGTTTGTTTGTTTGTTTGTTTTGGTACTGGGGATTAAACCCAGGTGTGCTCTCCCATTGAGCTATACAACCCCAGCACCCCCACACCTTCGTTTTTAAAGATAGTTTCTCCTGAATGTGCCCAAGATGGCCTTGAATTTGCAGTCCCCCTGACTCAGGCTCTCAAATTGCTGGGATTACAGGCATTTGCCACTAGTCCAAGCAAAGCACAAAAAGTTTTAATCCTCAGTATTGCAAAAAACAAATTTTTTTTTCCCCTGGTACTGGGGATTGAACTCAACCACTGAGCCACATCCCAGCCCTATTTTGTATTTTATTTAGAGACAGGGTCTCACTGAGTTGCTTAGCTTCACCATTACTGAGACCGGCTTTGAACTCATGATCCTTCTGTCTCAGCCTCCCGAGCTGCTGGGATTACAGGTGTGCACCACTATGCCCAGACAAAAAACTAATTTTGAGCAAGCAAAGACAACTTGTCCACATTGTTTCATTTGTTACTTGTGCTTTTTATGTCATATCTAAAACCAATGGCAAATAAAAGGTAATCAAATTTACCTCTTCTAACAGTTTTATAACTCTCATTTAGATCTATAATCTATTTTTTTGTTTGGTTTTGTTTTTAGCGGGTGAGTTGTACTGGGAATTGAACTCAGGTGCTCCACCACTGAGTTAGATTCCAACTCTTTTTACTTAGAGACAAGCTTTCCCTAAATTGCCCAAACTGACTTCTAATTTGTGATCATCCGCCTCAAGTCTCCCAAGTAGCTGGGATTATAGGCATGTGGTGGGTACTAGGGGTTGAACCCAGGGGCACTTTACCACTGAGCTGCGTTCCTAGCCACTTTTTAGGACAGACTCACCATACTGTCCATGCTGGCCTTGAATTTACAATCCTGCTGCCTCAGCCTCCAGAGTAGCTGGGATTACAGGCATCCAGCACCAAGCCCTGCTCCAAAGTCATTTGTTGGAGAGACTAATCTCCTAATGAATGTTTTTGGCACCCTTATCAGGTCAGCTGACCATAGCAACATGGGTTTATTTCAGGACTCTCCGTTGTATTCCATCATTCTATATACCTATTCTTATGCCAATACAACACTGTAGCTTTGAGGTAAGATTTGAAATGGGGAAGTGTTAATACTTCAACTTTCTCTTTCTCAAGACCACTTTAGTTATTCTGTGTTCGTTGAGTTTCCATATGAATTTTAGGGTCAGCTTGTCAATTTCTACAAAGGAGTGTACGGGTCAATTTGGAAAGTACTGCCATCTTTACAGTCTTCCGATTCATGAACACAGATATTTCTCCACTTAGATAGGCCCTTTTTTTAATATTTAAATTTTAGTCTTAGTTGGATACACTACCTTTATTTTACTTTTATGTGGTTCTAGGATCGAACCCAAGGCCTCACATGTACTAGTTGAACACTTTACTGCTGAGCCACAACCCCAGCCCTTATTTAGGCCTTTTAATAGTGTTTTTTTAGTTTTCAGTGAATAACTTTTATAATTTTTAAATTTTATTCTTTTGATGCTACTATAAAATGTAATTGTTTTCTTAATTTCATTTTTGGATTGTTCATTGTGAGTGTATAGAAATACAACTGATTTTTTTGTGTTTATCTTGTATCCTACAACTTTGCTGAATTTGTTTACTGGCTCTAATAGAGTATGTTGTATTCTTTAGGATTTCTTTTCATGTCACCTGTGAATGCAGATAGGAATATGGATATCTTTTTTACCTTTTCTTATCTGTTGCTGTAGCTAGAACTTTCATTATAATGTTGGCATCATTGTATAACTTACCTTCTTTTTTTTCTTTTGAGACAGAGCACCTCTGTGTTGCTCAGGCTTGTCTCAAACTCCTGGGCTCAGGTGTTCCTCTTGCCTCAGGCTCCTCTGAGTAGCTGGCAATACAGGCCAATGCTACTGTCCCCAGAAGGTAACATTTCTTTTTCTTTTTTCCTTTGTGTTGGGGGATGGGTACTGAGAATTGAACCCAGTGTTGCTCTATCACTGAGCTTAATTCCCATTTTTATTTCTTTTTATTTTGAGACAGGGTAACACTAAGTTGCTTAGGGCCTCCCTAAGTTACTCAGTGTTGAGAGCCACAGCCCAAGGGGCCCCAGCAAACTTCCAGCTGCCAGCTGATTGGCTCCTCTGCTGTGATGCTCATTGGGCTGTTTCCCCACCCTTTCAGACCATGGAGCTGCTCATTGNACACTAAGTTGCTTAGGGCCTCCCTAAGTTGCTTAGGCTGGCCTCACACTTGCAATTCTCCTGCTCACAACCCCCCCCCCCGCCCCCGTAACTGGGATTACAGGAATGCACTATTGCAACCAGCAGCATTTCTTTTTAAAGTATATTTGCAACCTCAGTAATCCTTTTTTTTTTTTTTGGTAGAGGGGGAAAGTTTATTTGGGGGCTCACAGTTTCATAGGTCTCAGTTCATAAGACAGCAGGCTCCATTCCTTGGGGCTCACACTGAGGCAGGACATCATGGCAGAAGAGTTTAGTGCAGGGAAGGAGCTCACATGATGATCTCGCCATTCTATTCTAATGTTCAAACTTCAACATGTGGGGAAGCAGGACTCCAGGACTCGTCACTGATAACTGGCAATATCATCCATAGTCTCAACAATTCCAAGTTTGTTCAAAGTTCAAATCCAAAGTCTTCTCTGAGGTTCAATGCAATCTCACATTGTGAGCGCCCTTTTCACCACTGTGATGAGAGGACTGGACCAGAACAGCAGTAAAGGAGGAAAAGTTTAGTTGGGGGCTCACAGTTTCAGAGTTCTCAATCCACAGACAGCAGGCTCCATTCCTTGTGGCCCCAGATGAGGAAGAACATCATTTGGGAGTGATGGCAGAGAGTGTAGTAAAAGGAGGCAGCACACATGATGATCATAAATCAGAGGAGTAATCTTTCTCTTGACTGAATTCTATTAAATTTATGTGGAAGACCTTTTTTTTTCCTACAAATAGTAAAATTTTAACTGAATGCTTTGAATAAAGAACCTGAAGTGCTACAGGTATAGCTCAATGATAGAATGCATGATTAGCATGAATGAAGCCTTAGGTACAATCCCCAGCACCAAATAAATAAAATATATAATCTCTTTATGGGTACCAAGTTTATGAGTCACAGGTCAATAAGTTGGGTGTTTTAGTGCCTGCAGGGCCTAGACATTGTGGATGCAAGTATCATTGTGTATGCATGTCTTTGCTCAGTAACCTGCCAATAGCTACCCACTCAAGTCTAATCCTGAACCTACTCTATGGGAAATACCAATGGATTTTAGCTTTTCAGATGCCTGCAAGGATTTAGGAACAACTAAGGAGGGATGAGATACGGAGTTCAGAATGCATGGAAAACTTTCCTTATTTGTTGCCAAGAAATCATCTCTGAAAGAAGTGCTAAATAGTGTCCTCTTCAAAGATAACCCTCATGAGACAGGCATGCTGGCACATGCCTGTAATCCTACTGACTTGGGAGGCGGAAGACTGAGTCAGGAGGATGCCAAGTTCAAGGCCAGTCTGAGTTGCAGCAGTCTGGCTGGGCACAATTCATGAGCCACTTATCAAGCAGAAACGAACTTTATTTTTAGAACACACGCCACACCACACCAGCTCTTCAGGAATTCCCTCAGAGCCCAACTGCCACCAACGGCTTCCCACAAGCCTCTCACCCCCCCCCCAACACTCCTCCTGCTCTTGAGGAGCTGATTGGCTGGGTCGCATGGGCGGAGCCAAAAAAAGTCACCCAATGAGCAGCTCCATGGTCTGAAAGGGTGGGGAAACAGCCCAATGAGCATCACAGCAGAGGAGCCAATCAGCTGGCAGCTGGAAGTTTGCTGGGGATGCTGTGAGCCAATCATCAGCTGGCAGCTGGAAGTTTGCTGGGGCCCCTTGGGCTGTGGCTCTCAACACTGAGTAACTTAGGGAGATTTTGTCTCAGAAAACAAAAAGGGCAGTGGTAGAGTGCACCTGAAGATTCTTACTGGGATGGTGGCACACGCCTGTAATACTAGTGGCTTGGGAGGCTGAGGGGGGAAGATTGAGAATTCAAAGCCAGCCTTAGCAGTTAAGAGAGCCCTGAAGAACTTAGTGAGGCCCTGTATTTAAATAAAATACAAAATAGGGCTGGGATGTGGCTCGGTGGTCAAGTGCCCCTGAGTTCAATCCCCATTAACCCCTTTCCAAAACAATAAAGATTGAAAATAACTGAAATATCACACAAGGACATATGCATAAACCATAAGTGTAGTATATGACTACAAACCTAATGCATACGCAGAAAATGATAATTTTGAGTCATACAAGATGAAAAAGTTGTAGAGATTTATTGTACAACATTGTGCTTATAATTAACAATACTGCACTGTACACTTAAAAATCTGTCCATAGTGGGCTGGGGTTGTGGCTCAATGATAAAGCATGTGCTTAGAGTGTATGAATCCTCAGTACCCTCCCCCCAAAAAATTGGTTATAAGGATAGACCTCACATTATGTGTTTTTTTCCTAATGTGTGTGCATTGTAGGAGCAGGACACAGCAGGGAACAAGTCAGCAGGGCTATGCTAAGTCTTTGATTTGGGCTTTTTGTTTGTTTGCTTTTGGTACTGAGGATTGAACCCAGGGTTGCTTAACCACTGAGCAATATCCCCAGCCCATTTTATCTTTTATTTTGAGACAGGTCTTGCTAAGTTGCTGAGGCTGGCTTTGATCCTCCTGCCTCAGCCTCCTGAGCCCCTGGGATCATAGGTATGCGTTACCATGCCCAGCTGAGTCTTTAATTTGGAAAACAAATTCATAAAAGAGAGGAGAAATAGAACATTGCTAAATCTCAGAAAACCAACATCTCCTCCCTGCCCATCCTTTCCTGATCATTCCCTCAGCTAACCAGGAATAATTACTTGTTTGTTTTTATAGTTTATTCAGCCTGTCTGTTTTTGACACCTACACAATTATTAAGCCATCATATATGCATATGTGCCCATTTCTTTGGCTTCCCCTTATGTTCATAAAAATCACTCATGTTGCCATATGTGCCTGTGGTGTATTCAGTTGCATTACATTACTGTTTATTTATGCTACCATAAATGGACATTTGGGTTAACTTTTGTGTGAGCTCTTAGGAACAGCACCATTCCAACCCTTTTTTTTTTTTTTTTTTTTT